>NC_132846.1:46832286-47137619 GCF_048164855.1 Canis lupus baileyi | reverse complement strand
ATCCCTTAGAATCTGCTCTACATAGTTTTAGAAAGTCTCTGGTCTTTTCCCATGTAAGTGGACCAACATGTCTCATCCCAGGAAGCCCCTTATGGGTGCCCAGACCCTGCCCCAGCAAAATCAGTGGAGGGCTGGGGTCTGGAGCATGAGCCCAGTGACTCTTCACTGCTCCTGAAGCATCAATTGCTGGGCAGCTGTTGGGCAGTTGCTCTGGGGGCCTCTTTCCCTGCCACAGTCACCCCGGGTAATCCTATGAGTGGCTATAATGTCAGCCCGAGCCAGCTGTTTCCCACTATCTCCCACACATACGAGTTCCAAGATGTCTCTCTTTTTATTCTACACTTGATTCACAGAATCAAACCATGGAAAAATAGTCCTTTCCCATACAGAAATAAGAGTGATTGAAATTGTCAGTAGAGTGTAATGAAGTAGAACATTTTATTTACCAGAGTGAGAGAACAACTGCACTTCCCAGAGAGTTCTTTGTACTGCTCTCCCCAGGGAAGACGATCAATGAGGAGCCACAGGGCTACTAGGCTCAGGCAGCCTCTATAGGCGCCAGGTGATGAGAAGGCAGAGGCAGGAGCAGGTACTCATTGGATGCCCCTCCACCAGGGAAAGGAGGCACAGGTTGGTTGAGTAAAGGGGACAGAACTTTGAATTAACAGAAAGCTGCCCAGAGCTAAGGATAACTCTGAATCTTGTGCATGTCTCAACCATACTCTACTCATTTCTTCCTAGGAATAAACAATAATATAATACATACATACATGCATGCATACATAAAATATGCAGGGAGTGGTCAACACTAATAAATCTAGCCCCAGGTCAGCAAATGAGGAACTGGTAAGTAAAACCATAAGAAAAAAAGGATGTTATATAAAAAGAGGTGGTGGGGGGGAGAAACCCTGAGTTTTAGAATAGGAATCCAGATGGCATGGTTGTTATAACCATCCAGGGTAAAAGTTGAGGGGTAATCTGAGGCATTAATTGTTCAAGGTAGAAAGCTCCAAATTTTGCCCTGGTTCAATGACCAACTGAGCATTGCGAATCTCTTAAGAGCTAGCATCTACTCACCACAGGGCCTGCACATCAAGTTCTTGTTAATGAAACTCACTTATTCCACAATGATCAAGGCCCTACTTCTCCAGTGAACTTCTAGATGCATCCTCAAAATGTAGTTCCTTCTCTTAACTTAATGTCTGCATATCTTTAGTCTTATTGCCCAACTAGTCTCTTCCTTTACAGCATTTATCAGCATAAGTAATTAAATGTTAATTTATATAATTATTCATTAAGATCTCTCTCTTCCCCTCTAGACTGTAAATCTCACAAGACATGGAAAATTGTGTTTTGGTACTCCTGCTGGTGTTCCTTCCAGGCAGAATGAGACCTGACACATACTAGAAGTGTAGGTAACAGAGTAACACAGGCAGTGCCCCCTTGAGCGTTCAGACATTCTGTGGTACCTTAATTGTAAGTGAAGTTTTACTGGAATATAGCCACATTCATTTGGCTAGGTATCATCCACAGCTACCTTCTAGTCACAATGCAGAGTTGAGTAGTTGTGACAGAGACCATATGGCCCACAATATCTAATGTGGTTACTATCTGGCCATTTACAGAAAAAGTTTGCCAACCTCTATTTTAGACCATGGCTTTCACTAAGGTTAGAATTACTCTTCCTTTGTACTCCCAGCACCCTTTTGCCACTGAATAATGCCCCAGACCCTTGGGCTTAAAAAACAGGTTTCACTAGACATAAAAAGATTGCATAGTTGGGGCACCTGGGTGGCTCAGACGGTTGAGCACCTGACTCTTGGTTTCAGCTCAGGTCATGATCTTGGGGTTATGGGATTGAGCCCTGCATCAGGCTCCATGATCTTCGGAGAGTCCCCTGGAGATTCTCTCCCTCTGCCCCTCCCTCTACTTGTACTCACTCTCTCTATTTAAATAAATGAATAAATCTTTTTAAAAAAAAAAAAAAAAGATTGCATAGTAAATTGCTCAGTGTCTTCTCTCTATTCCATTGCTGAGCTCTTTTTTTTTTTTTTTTTAACAATTAATTACAGAATTTTAAGGCTTGTTGGGATCATGAGGGATTAATCAGCTTCAAACCAAAAAAAAGATTGCACTGAAGTCATCCCAGGAACCAAGTTTTCAACAAGACCAGGGAAATGAAGGCTGTGTCATAACACAGAAAGAAGCACATGACAGGACAATAATTTAAAAGAATTATTTGAAATTATATGCATTGTAATGAGTAGTATAAAAATGTGAATACAGAAAAACAAAGTCTGAAAGGAATACTCAAAATGAAGCAAGATATTGAGATAAAATAGTGGAGTATCAGTGATTTTTTTCCCCATGTGTTAACCTCTACTGATGATGATGCCAATGGCCACCATGCCAGGCACCCCACAGTCAACAAGCTTTACTTCATGTGGTCCTCACGACAACGCCAGAGCAAGGCACAGTCTACTCTTGTTACTTGTGATAATTATGTTCTACAAAGTTTCTGTGAATACCGCACTACTGCTCTTTGGAGAAACTGAGTTAGGTTCCTGAGAGCCTTTTGTCACATTTTCATCAACCAATCAACGCAAAAAGTTGGCTTGCATGTCTCTGTTTAAGAACACCTTATTTAATATATTCTGTTGATTTGCTGACATTAAACTCACAGGCGGCAGCACTGTAACTGGGGCCTTAACAAAGTTTACCTAACACACACATTTTCTGAGTCACGTCACAGCCTTCTTGCACTTAGGAGCACAAGACAGCACAGTAAAATCACCAACCAAGAGAACAAAGAATGCAAAAAATGTGGCACCAAATAGGCGGATAAGAAGACACTGTTTACAGCATAAGGGGTGAAAGCAAGGAGTCTAAGGATTTGATTCAAATGTATTATTAATATTCTCCCCATTTTATAGATGGGAAATCTCTAAAGAAAGGAAAAAGGAAAAGGTAGGAGTGAATGGTGGGGGAGGAGTGGAAAGGAGAAGGCTTGCAAGATTCCTGCATTTTTAAAAAAGATTTTATTTATTTATTCATGAGAGACACAGAGAGAGAAGCAGAGACACAGGCAGAGGGAGAAGCAGGCTCCCCATGGGGAGCCCAATGCAGGACTTGATCCCAGAACCCCGGGATCATGACTCGAGCTGAAAGCAGATGTTCAACCACTGAACCACCCAGGCGTCCCATCCCCCATTTTTTTCTTTTTAAGGAAACATTAATGGGTGTTTAAAATCAGGAAGGCCTTTCTAATGCTGAACTTGTCTTTGACTGAAATTTCAGACCCCTTCCTTTATTTGCCTACTGCCAGACAGAAAGAGGCTGCTAATCTCTGGGCATATGTGGGTGCTCAAGTCCACTGCCAATTCTGAAGGAATCTGATCTAAGGAACCAAGCTAGATTTTAATGGGAGAATTAGTAACTAACTAGTACTAATGGACCACCCATGTGCCCTAAGCTTTTTAGGGTGGTAGACTCAGCACAACACACTTGTAGCCACACGACAGAGACATCTCCAGAAAATGTCGTCATTGTGTCACCAAGTTTAGGTGTTTGTAATAGTGTGCAGTGGTTTCCCAGAGTATTCAAGACATGGTCAGCAGGATTCTCCGAAAGTTCATTTATTTAGGACCAAGTTTCTTAATGTCAGTTGTATATTCAAAAAAATATATCAATACATATATTTGAATAAGCCAGGCTATTTGCTTAGACACATAAAGACCATGAGCCAATCATGATGGCTTTACATTTTCCAGGTCCTTTTTGAGCTTTTTGAGGGCTTTTCTATTCATTCTCTTTTTATTTGAGGCATTTGCTGTGGTTACAAAGCAGAAAACCCAAATGGCCATTTCTTGACGTTTTGCATTCAGGGAGAAACTGACCCTTCCACCTGAACGTGTATGATCATTACATCAGCCTTTCTGCATCTGAACACAGTCCTCTCAAGGGCTCAAAAGGAGTTCTGTTGCCCTAGAGACAAACATTATTCCCATGCATTTATGCAATCAGATCCCACAACTGCTTCCACTGACTCACTGAAGCTGGGACACATGTATTCAGCATCTATTTAAATAGCACTTATTGCCATAGTAGCTAGGCACTTGGACAAGTCTGCTATTTTTGCAAGAAAATAGAAAAACAATGTAGAGAAATAAAAAGAGGTCGGCACTAAGGCCTATCAGTGATCATCTTCCTTGGCAAGTAGAGCAGGAGGGTGAGAATTAGGTCAAACTGTCCCCAATAAAAGGCGTCAGTCGTCCGGAATGTTTTTGTTATCCCGGACAGAAATAGGTCACCTTAGCACATGTAAAATTGTCCAATTAAAGTTTTTGGGAAGTAAGAAACAAAGGGAATGGATGGTTAGCAGAAGACCCCTTCCTCTCCCAAAGCAGGCAAAAGTTCTGGAGAAGATAAATCAACACCTGTTACAGGAAATCTACTTCCTTCAACCCATGGAGACTTGGAGGCTCACATTAAGGCACTGGTGATGGGCCACACGTTTCTTACACCAACTCTGGCTGTGTTTCATTTGCACTATTCATTTGCACTATTCATTTCTGGCATTTCTAATGCCCAGAAAAAATGCACGCTGAAGGAATACAGGGCAGGAGAGTGGACAGATTTTGTCTACACTGCGGATTCTTGGGCTTCACTTGGCTCAGTGAGAGAGAAATGGGATCAGACAGTGGCATCAGCTTTGGTCTTTGAAAGAGCAAGAGCAGTGAGCTTGGCCAACATCTCTGGAGTAAAAGCACCAGACTCAGATCACCAAATCCGGCACCGCCTTACTAGCTGCCCAAAGGCCGATCCCCTCTGAGAGGCTCATTTTTGCCATTGATACAAGAGATAATAGCGACACTGACAGGATTGTTTTGAAGATCAACCACATAATGTTTGGAAAGTAGTCAATACATCAGAAAATTGGGTACAGATGCTACTGTTCATGATTTTTAATTACTGCAATCTCTTTCATACAGAGCATTTAGATCTACTTTATAATCCCATCCAAATAATTCACTGAATGCCAGTTAGCTACATCCTGTCCCTCATGTGTAGTATTGTCATTTTGCGGTATTAAATACTGACTGAAATAAATATGTTATTGAGAAGACTTGAGTATAATCACGAAGGTTATCAAGAGTTTTCTGTGAGGGGATTTTAATAAGATTGGACCTGGCACAAAATGAAGCATGTCATTTACAGAAACACTCAGAAAGGAATATACATATAAATACGTTTAACAATTTACATTTATGCAAACAATACCTTGTGCCAGGAGGAAAAAAAAGTATATATCTTCTTGTGCTTAGGCAAATGATACGCTTTGCCAAATGACAGAAAAACAAATGTGACATTCTTGCATCAACTCCATAGGAAACCCAAGACTAACCATGTAAAGGAATGTACACAAGTTCTCTTATCCTGCCTGTTGTTTCAAACTAAGCATTTCTGGGCCTGGAATATGTGTTAACCATGGAAATGGTCATTGTTTGTTTGTAGCTATTATATAATGCATACAAAATACATCCAGGGAAAGCATACACGAACTATAAACTCAATAACTAGCAACAACGATATCATTTTAATGGTTTCCCTTAAGTGGCTTGTTGAATTGTTTTATTTTTATGTATATAAAATACTTTTGTTATATGAACAAGTAGTTGCTAAATGCCAGTATTTTTTATTGCTTTATTAAATATCTCAAAGAAGATGTTTGGAAAGTTAGACTCTTTCTGTAAATTATATCATTTATTTAGTCAGTAAATATTTGTGGAGAGCACTGTAAAAAATAAAAGACCCATGAGGTCCAATTTCTGCCCATAAGAAGCTTCTTGAGAGAGCTTCTCAAACAACATCTGATCGGTGCCTCAAAGAATGTGTGAGCTGGGGATACACAGAGACAAGATGTAGGGACAATAAATTTGCTTTTAATTAGAAAATTCTTATTAAAAGCTAAACCTCTGACTCTAATGTAGACTGACTCTAATGTAGCACCCTCTGTAGAGGGTGCTAGCTGGCAGGAAGTTCCTTAAATGTGTAGACTGCTGATGAACAATCCTCTAAATGGCATATTTTTGGGTTTTGGTACATTGATCATCTGGAATATTTACCCAGAGTCGAGCCAACACAAGTAAATATGCCTTCCAAGATGAAGAACCTTGATTCCCAACACTGACCAGGCCCTTTGATCCCCAAGGCAGACCCAGTCACACAGAGGCAGCTCAGATTCACAGAGGAAGGAAAAAGCATTCTTTTTGAGATGTGAGCACATTTGCTTTGGTATTTCTTTTCTTCTGTGTTTAAACTTCTCTGCAATCTCTTTCCCCACTTGCTGCAAGGTCCCTCTCCCTGTTTTCAGGTTTAGCGGTTATGTCTTTTAAACTACACTGTCTCCCTGCTCCTCACCCAATTGTAAATTGATGTACTGTTTATGTACCAAATTGGGATTGTGTGTCTTGCCTTGGGGTTGAAGGTCAATTATGCCTATATTATTATGGTAACTTAGAGACCTACAATATAAGGAATTGGCTGGACCTAGAGTCCGTTAATCATTCAAATTATATCAGAGGCTACACTAAGTTCTGGGTGTACATGCAGCAGAGATGCACCGGTATGAATGTAAAAGATAAAAGAGAGGTTTGCGGGGACAAAAGCAATACAGCCAGGTTTGAACATTATAGCACAATTACCTATGCCAGGCTTTCTTTGTCCTAGCAGAAATGGAGCACTGCCATTGAATACTTGATATCTGTGGTGCTTGGCTTCTTGTTTTAAAGTGACATAAAGTAAGGCTATCCTATCAGATCAAATAGAAGGGGGTTTTTCATCTTGTAATTAATAGCAAATCTGAAGGCTAATAAGAGTGCATTTCCAAAACCACAGCCACAGAAGCATTTACCTTTTGCCCTCCATGGTCTCCATCAAGTGTTACAGGAACTTTACTATGTGGCTGAAGAAAGCACTAGCTTAGGATGGGCCAAGGGAAGTGGATTAACCCTACATCATTCTTTCTTTCTCTTACATGTATCATGTACAAGAGACAGTGTGAAAAAGAAGTCATCAATGACCACAACACTAGATGTCTTTCTCAGAGCTTCAGAGTGCATTTTGTAAAATACTGCTAAATCTTGTCCATTCCAACATTTAACTAAAAACAGTCATTGGCAGGCTTCCCCAGGATGGATTTTCCTTCTCACACACTATGAAATTGCTGCTGACCTTATCTAAAACAGTGTGTGCTCTTCTGCTACTCCCTGCTTTTTTGAAAACATCATCCGTATTTTAATTTGCTCTCATCTGGACCAGGTTTCCACTCGACTTTCAACATGGATGGATGTTCCTGTCAGCATTTTCCCAGAATAGCCCACCCACCATCTCTCGCTCACTGAATTAAAAAGCCCACGGTGCTGCTGGGTTGCACCCCCAGCACCAACCTTGCATTTTAAAACTTGGGGTGGTTTTTTTTTTTTTTTGGAGCTAATAAGCTGTACATTTTCTAAAGAAAAAAAAATTAGGAGAAAACTCAACCCTGATGTCATTACGGAAAGAACAATTTTCATTTCTGAATTGTTGCAAAAATCCAAACTGAACCATAATGCAAAACGAGGAGCAGAAAGCAACAAATCTCAGTAATTTTCCTTTCTCTTTTTTGTAGTAAATTGGTCACTTAGTAATCTGCGAGTATACAGACATTCATCACTAACAATCATTCCTATTGCTGCCACTGTATATTTGCATAATAAAGACAAATTGTTGATAACTCAAATTAATTGTAATGTGAGCTACTCTTACACCTTGTATTAGGCACATAAAAGGCACTCAAATGCTGGTTAGAAAAAAAAAGAGCTTCATACTCTTGGTAGGACTACCACAGAATTAGTTTGCTTGTGTTCTCGGTTAGCAAGAACCTGATGGTTTTTATCACATTGTTGAAATATTTCCAAGAAAATACCCATCTTCCAAATGTGGTTGAAGAGGTCTCCACTCCACACAATGTAAACTGTATATAGTAGATTATGCTGACAGAATCCATCTAGTCCTGCTAAGCCACGCTCCATGCCATACATAGGTTTCCTGAATCCCTACAACCTAGAGGCTCAAATCCCAGTGGTGTCAGTTCAGCTTTTTATTCTTCAAAGGTAGACACATTTAAGTAACAAGCAATTTGCCCTCTCGCAGAGTTCTAAATGATGGCAAAAATGAGTGTCCTGTCAGCACCTTATGGTCAGAAAAGACCTGGCTTTGAACACTGTCTGTACAGCAATTACAAGGGCCTGGATCAAACGTCAGGTAACACGGCCTTCCCTATCATGATGGCATAACAACTACCTAGCAACACAGGTTATTTCATCTGCTACTCACCTAGTCATGAAGGTCAAGGATAGGAAATACCATTCCCCATTTTCTGAACTAACCAAAGCTTCCAACAATGATTTTCTAATATATGAATTATTATTTAGTGGAAACAAATAAAGCTGAGTATTTTTAATTAAATCAACACTGCAGAGACACTGAAGACATGCATTACAATGTCAAGTTTCCATCCCTCGAGCAGACTTGCCAGGATTAAGAGAGCACTTGAATACAAATATAGGTAGGGAATTATAAGACAGGAGGCTCTTACTAAGACTCTGGCTATCAGGATGCCCGGGTGGCTCAGTGGTTGAGCGTTTGCCTTTGGCTTGGGGCCTGATCCCAGAGTTCTGGGATCGAGTCCCACATCGGGCTCCCTGCATGGATCCTGCTTTTCCCTCTGCCTGTGTCTCTGCCTCTCTTTCTCTCTGCGTCTCTCATGAATAAATAAGTAAATAAAATCTTAAAAAAAAAAAAGACTCTGGCTATCAAGACACATGGGGTGAATTTTAAATTCTTAAAATGGATGATGAACCTAAATATGCCTCAGAAGAATAGATTTGGGGGCATTTCTGAGACAGTCTCCCATGATAGCCAACTGAGTGCATAATGACCTGTGGTTGAGATTGTCTTAAGAGAAGAAAAGTCATGTATCCTAAAGGCTAAGATCAAGTTGCTGCTATCTGTTGTTTATAAAGGTAGGAGAGAGCCACTCAACAACTGCAACCACTCTATGCTATTAAACATTGAGCATCTTTCACATTCAGTCATAAGAATAGCTGCTATATAGGAAGTCCCTTTGTCTAGTCTAGCTCAAGAGTTTTGGTGTTAAGATTTCACATAGGGGGGCACATGTTACCTAAGTGCTACAACCAACATGGCGGCTCAAATGTAAGCACTGGTGTAATTCACTGAAGTTTCAACAGACCCCAGCCACTTTCAGTCATCACATAAATAATGGAGAAGAATTAAATTTTCTTATAATTCTCCCATCA
This sequence comes from Canis lupus baileyi, assembly GCF_048164855.1. Lineage (NCBI taxonomy): Eukaryota > Metazoa > Chordata > Mammalia > Carnivora > Canidae > Canis > Canis lupus. Next base: position 47,128,257 of record NC_132846.1, on the reverse strand, counting down.
GTAAAAGCTCACACTTCCTTCTTAACCTCCCATTCATTTCCCACCGCTGAAAATCCAAGTAATTATCAAGAGATGATCTGCCAGAGGATCAACATAGACAACACCTGACCTATCAGAACAAACAGGTAAAAAGTTGTGTTCTGACTGTGACACTAGATTAGTATCAATCCTTAGATAGCAGTGGTTCATGAACTTTATGTGCTTTGGAATCATCTGGTGGGCCTATTAAAACACTGATTGCTGCCTCTCTCCATCTTTGATTCAGTAGGTCTGGGGTGGGGCCTGAGACTACCTCTCTAACAAATTCCCAGGTGATGTCAGCCTGCTGGCTCAGGGACCAAACTTTGAGAATCACTGTTACACTAGAGGATTCCATTCACAAATAACCTAAAAGAACAGCCTCTTCAAATATGGAGTTAATAAAACAGTGGAGGAAGGAGACATCTAGGTCATGCAGAATTCGTGCTGGCAGGAGCCAAGTGCAAATAACTTGGCTGAATAATCCCTGCTCCTTTTATGACCAGAGACATGCTTTGTGTGCAGCAGGGGCTTAAAGAAGGCTTGTCTTTTCTGTCACTGCCAGGGGCTATGTTACAGCTAATCACCAGTGCTGCTGCCTACACCTGGTGGGAATATCTACTCGTTCAATCAACACTGCACCCACCATGTGCCAGGCTCTATTATAAATCAAGCAGCCCTTGCCAGCTCAGGGTGGCTGGGTCGAAATTGTTGAAATATGAAATCCAGTCTGATAGCCCTCCTTAACTAAGTCACATGGGTTTGAGGGATCCTCACAGGCCCTCCACACCTGGGGCCAACACTCAGATGCAGGTTAAGCACACATTTTAGCCCTTGGAGAATTGCAAATCAGATAACCTGCATAACAGGAAAAAAAAAAAAAAAGATCTTTGCTTGCAGTTTTTGGAAAAATCTATTCCAATGCTAGGACTCATTTGTCTTTTTTTCATTTCTCAAAGCAGTACCTTATTTTTCCAAGAAACAGTCTTGGGCCCAATTTCTATCTTATAATTTTCTGATTATTTTTTTGACTGAGATTCTCTTAGCTTTCACCAGATCAGAACTATGTGCTTAATTCCACGTGACAAAATGTGGTATAAAAATGTTTAGAGACTATAGTGACTGATATTTACACTTAAGGGAGGGATTTTCCCCCAGACCCCCAGATATCCATTCTTTTTTTATCACAGTACTGCCACAAGTGCAGAACTATTCTAAGTATTAAATGTTGAACTACTTATACTAATTATGAAGACCATTCTCCTTTAAAATATTCTGTGGTATTATCTGAAATTTTCACTATCAATATCCTGTCTTATTGCATATTCCTGAAATTTAGGTAATATGTCACCAGCTGGCAATAAGACGTCAGCACCTCTCAGCCTTGAGTAAGGTTCTTGGCAAAATTACTTCCCATTTTCATTTCATTCAGCATGAATGCTTTGTATATACTGGATATCAAACTAAGAATCAATAATAGGGAAGATGGACTGATATGGCCCTTACATTATCACAAATATAATTTTTTTAAAAGTAGCTAAATTTCAACAAACAATAAAACACAAGTTGTAAAGGTATTTTAATGCAGCTCTTAAAAGAAGGAAAAAAACTAGAACTTGGTGAGGTCTAGAACTTCCCAGGTAGAAGGGGAATAAATTGTCTCTGGTTATATGTCCATTCCAAGACCAGGATAGTTTTAGGAGATAAAGGGGTTTCCCTCCTGCAGGAGGTTGGGCTCTTTAGGTGGAAGCATCCTGAGATATCACAAGCGTGGGCTCTATCCAGTAGGTTGTGATTTAGCAGCCCCCAAGAGCACCATCTTGATGGGAGGTTTATTTCACATCCCCTGATGAGCATCATAAAGGCTGGGGTTGAACTGTTTTCTTTCTAGTCCCTGAGCTGAAAAGCTGGGGAGAAGCAATAGGAATCAGGAGTGTCCTCTGGGGACGGCTGATTTGGGGAGATGATTTGGCCCAACTCAAGAAAGGTGAGTGAGATCTAGGCCATTTCTAGGGGTAGACCAGGGCTGGGCAGCCATGGCCATAGAAAAATATCAAGAAGAGTATCATAGCTCAGTGTGGCTCAGAGATGGCAGCAGTGGCCCTAACCAGAGTTACTTTGTGAATGGATAAATGAGTAAAAGAACACCGTCCACCTACCTGTGTCTACCCTCACATGTGGTTTTTAGTGAGTGCATCAGAACAGCCAGCAAACCAGCCAGGAGCAGTGGCTGAATCAGTGAGATATGGGGAGGAAACGGATTGGCATCTGTGGGGCACAGTGCTACTGGGTAGGGTGCAAGACATGTAGTTGGGGCAGGGGACAAGAAGAGGCTCGGGCGCTGCCCATAAAGGACCAAGAGTACCTAGCTGGACTGATCTAACCCTAGTAAGAATTCTCATATTCTCTTAACCTCCAGTGGTAGATGTTAAGACAACAGAAGGAAGCAACTGCTGAGCTTTTCCTAGTAATCTCCATGTGATTTTTCTCTTATACTGTAATTGGTAATTCACAACAAAGCTACTATTCCTATAATGGGATGATGAGACCTCGAAGATCATTTAGGAATCACCCTGAACGGCCTTTTTATTTTATAAATGGGAAACTAGAGCTGAAAGATCCTGTGATATGCCCAAGGTGAATTACTTTATGTTGTGCTAGTAGACAAAACTAGACAGACTAAAAATCTTCCAGTTTCTTAAATCTACCCCTCTGGCCCTTTACTCAGCTTTCCCTGAACCCAGACATAGTAAAAAGTGATTCCTAATGAATCTTCCCGAGTCTCTGGCTGGCCTAGCCTCAGGCTTCCTCTAGCATCTCCCCAGTACTTGCTCCCCTGCCTGCACAAGCCATCCACTTATCCTGCTCAAGCCTTTTCAACCTCCCTGCTTTCAGATACCCTGTTTGCTACCTTTATCCTGGGCAGAAGAAGGGAACAAACCAGGTATAAAGTTATACCTAGACCTATCTCACAACACATAATTTCAATCTTAAACGTGTATCTAAGAGAAATGAGTCCTTTTGTCCATCAAAAGGCATGCACGTGGGGAGGTTCCCTCAAAAGTACCCACATTAGAAAAAGTTCAAATTTCCATCAACAAGTAAATAAACAAATTGTGGTTTATTTATACTATGGAGTGATACAGGGTATTTGAAAATGAGAAAAAAATGAACGATATGTACAATGTAGAAAAATGTCATAAACATTATGTGGAGGGACAGAAGCCAGACACACAAGAGTACCTATTATATGACTTCATTTATGTGAAGTTAAAAAATAAGAACAGACAAAATTAATCACTGGTGATAGAAATCAGAATAATGGTTATCTTGGGAGATAGAAGTCAGAATAATGGTTATCTTGGGGAGACAGTGACTGAAAAGGAACGCAAGAGGTCATCTGGGTGGTGGAGTCCTCTATATTTGACCCAAGTGCAGGTTATATACGTATGTGTGTGGAAGTTCACCGAGACAGGCAAAATTAGTGCATCTTATATTTTCAGCCTCTTTTAAACTCTTAGTAAATTTTCAGGCAGATTCAAATAGTTTAACTCATCACCGTTCACAGCCCTAAATTGGTTCTTTCTCAGCCTCCTCTCCTACTTTCTAGCATTGCTTTCCCAAAAGGCTTCAGGCTTGCTCTTTGCTCTTTCTTGGCATCAAAGTCAGAGAAGAGGCTGGCATGTGGGTAAAGGCATGTCAGTGGAAACAGGACACAGTGAAGTTGGTTCACGGCCACCTCCTCAACCAGCTCTGTGTGCTAACTGGAATCCTCACCCCTTTTGATGGCATCTGCTTCTTTCCCCCTTGTTCTGGGGGCACAAGAGCAGGTCTGCAGGCCCTTACTTCATAACTTAAGTGGAGGAGCAGAATGCCATTCTCCCTTTCTTGCAGAATCTTCCAAAGTGCATGAGGAAGCACGCCCTAAGTCATCTCTCCCCAAAGGGGGAGGGGAAGAAAAGGACAAAGGACAGTGCATCACATTCTTGGGCTACACAACTATGGTTCTACAAATGCATGCTTCCTCACTCCCAACTGCTTGAAAATAGCCAACTTATCTTGCTGATACATGACACTAAACAATCTCTATCTCATTCTACCTAAGGTGTGGATTGGAAGAATCTGCACACTGACTTGGGGTTCCACATGAGATTCCTCCCTTGGAATTTGCTGCCTTTGTTTGCAACTGAAAGCTCCCTCTACAAGATTCCATGTGCTTCCAATTACTCCTGAGATGAGGAAGAGGAGTCACTTTAGTGATAACCTGGGGAGCAAGGAAGGGCATGTCTTAGTGATGCTTCATGACAGAGAGATACAGCCACATTCATCCAAACCCCCTGAGCTGAGAGTTCATTCATTACAAGATTAAGGAATGGTGGGGACCAGTGCTGCCCATCTTCCTAGGCCAGTCTCCTCAACTTCTTATCCCTCATGGATCATTTCCAGAAAGCATCTCCTCTGCCTCCCCCTCAGCACTACCATAGCAGTTGAGTTGACACTTAAGAAGCACACATCAGCCAACAGGCACTACAGTGGCAACCAGTGACTCTTCAGCACGGTCCTCACCCTCAAGGAAGCTCTGACCCAGCCTCACTGACTGAAGCACTCATCTGACATTTATGCAGTGCCTTGTTTCATCTCAAACCACTGTCATCCAGGATAGTTTACAGTTTCCTAAGCCAGTACCTAGTCTTCTCCATACCACTCAAACTTGCTTGAGAGAGGGAAGGTGTCTTATTTCATCTTTGCACTTCCCACAGGGCCAGCCCAGCCCTATGCCTAGACCATAACATGTACTCAATAAAACGTTGTTGAATGAATTAATAAATGTACGCATGAATGAAGTAAGTCATTATACATACGAGATGTTACAACCATGCTACTTTGCCTCTAGTGGGAAAAGAAAGTTGATAATTGGCACAGAAGTTATGAAGCATGACTAACTTGAAAATTCTAGCAGTAACAGTGTGTTTAGACACACCCTCTCATGCCTTCTCTTGCTTCCTCTTTCTTATGCTAGAATATTTAACCAGAATAGGAGTTCCAGGTGCATGATATGAAAATGGCAAAGAGAATGAGAGAATTATCCAGGCTTCTGAGAGGGTAGAGAAGATGATTTGAGGTGGGGGAGACTCCTGATCAAAACAGAGAAGTTGCCAGAAAAACACTGAATAATTGTACACATCAGCCAACAGTAACAAAAAAGTTCTGAATGGCCACTCCATGACATACAGTACATTGCCTCTCCCACATGTGGAACAGCTCCCAGGAAGGGTAAATCAATCTCTTAATGTATTTCCCAGATAATAGACACACCTGAGCTCTGAAGGCCCAGAAAACCAACCTGACTCCTTTCCTTTCTCTGCAACAACTAAATGTCCTCTTTCCTTTTCTATTTTATAACCACTGAGAAAGATGCTTGATAGATTCATTCTGTATGAGGGCCTCAGTGTGAGCCACCAGCCACCCAAACAGCCATCTCCTGACATCACTATGACCCTCAAACTCACCGCCATGCCATAACATGACTGATTATTCTGATGGGTCTGTGGGTTATCTAAAGATATAACGTGGCACTAAGTCCCTCTCAATCTGAGGGTACCAGGGAGGCTCCTGGCCTGCAGAAGGGGTGAAGACCCAGACATAAGCAGAATTAACAAACAGTCCATACACCCTGACCAGGCCCACTTAAGGCTTGGCTACATACTGACATCAAGATCTCCAGGAGCTGGAAAAAACTCTAAGGAGTTTTTTTTCTGAGATCCCCTCTTCTTAAGCTTACTCTTAAAAATATCCTGGAATTTCTGGGCCACTTGGTTGGGAGGCTCAAAAGACTGTTCCCAAGAATCATGGGAGACCAAAGCATTGGCTCCTACTAGGTTGCTTAACCATCCTTCATGGTGCTGCCTTAAGTCAGGGGCACATGGGGCTGAGCATGTCTCCAGGGAGAAGCCACCGTGCTGGCCCTCTCTCCTATACACCAGGGCAGGAAAGGGGCCTGCTGGTGTGCTCTACCCAGAGCAAGAGGCTGTGGCCCTAGAAATCTGCAAAGGTATTTCCTTGCACAAGTGGCCTGAGCATCCTCTCAAACCACTTCATGGACAGGGAACTCTAGCAGCTGAGGGCCAGTTATGAAGAGGACACAAAAGGGAGCAGTATGACATGTTTTTGAAAAGGAAGTAAATCTCTCATCTTCTTTTGTAGCCACAGCCATAACAGAGTAGATGTTTCTATTTTATTTTTCTATTGACAGAGAAGGGGCAGGAGGGTGCCATTCGGTTATTTTAATCCTAAGAACCTTGGGTCATGGAGTATTTTTAAATAAAATCCACGACATAGGCCCAAAGTCCAGATGAGCAGTTCCTGTCAGACTCTCCAGCACCCATTCAAGGTAGGAGGTTAATGGAGAAGAACAGAGAACTGTGTCGCATCGCTATGGCCCTCTTCCTGAATGCACATTGTACTGCGAGTGTTCTTGGCAAGTCTAAGCATGAGGGCAGCATCCTGGTACCAGTAACCATGGGGCTCAACAGAAGACAATTCTGTCACCTAGACAGGCTATGGCATAGACTCTCCTGGGCCAGAAGGGATCCCTGACAAAAGGAGTTTGTCTACTTCAGAAGATCTACTACTAGATCTTGAGTATGGCTCTCAAGCAGGATTTCTCTGCTCTGGCACTACTGACATTCTGAGGTCAATAATTCTTTGTGGCAGGGGGCGGGGGTGTCCTGCACATTGTAGGATGCTGGCGGCATGTTCAGTCCCTATCCACTATATATCAGCAGCACTGCCTCTCCAAGTTGTGACAACAGAAATTGCCAATGTCCCTAGGAGGCTCACATTGCCCCTGGTTGGGAGCCATTGCTTGAGAGCAAGAAAAGCCTCAGATGAAGTGAGATCTGGGAAAAGCTGCAGAAGTATCCCTCTGCTGAAATGTCACTGTGACTTAGCTGACTTCATCTTTTTTCAGAAGCACTTCCTGCCACCTGTTAGAGGATACATTTATTTTCTCTCTGGCTCCCCTTACTAGACGGCCAGGTCCTCAAGTGGATTGACTCTGTTTGAGTCACTACTGTAATGCCAGGGCCTGACACATAGCCTGCACTTAAAAAATATCCTCTGAGCATGTGGAAGAGATTCTAGGACATGGTGCTAGATCTAATGCTAACTTTCCATGTACTTAAAAAAAATTAATGTTTTAAAGTCACAATTGGTGGTAGTTGCAAAATACTAGAAGGGGGTCAATGGGGCACTGCCTGTATTATGTCCATAAACACTGCAGAGTCCATGTTTTTCAAACTGTAGGTTATACTCCATTTGTAGGTAATACAGTCAGCTTTGTGGATCACAAGCAGCATTCTTAGTGGAGAAGAAAGGAACAGAATGCAACATATCAAGATACATCACATACACTAATAGTGTTTCATGAAACATATATATGCATGTGTAGATACATATGATACATGGTATATAATACTATGCAGACAGCATACACATGTAAGTATATGAATTTTCAATTGTATAAAAATAAACTTTAAAAACCACAACCTAATTTTTATAAAACAGTAACTAAATACCACTCACTGAGCCTCAAGGGTGCTGTAAGGATAAGATAACATTTGTAAAATACATTGGCTTCCTCCCCTGGAAGGCAATACTAGCTTACACAGAAGAACTATGACATCATCTCAAAAGGACTGCTGAGTGAGATTCTATGGAAATCTGAAAGAGTTCAAACACATCTTAAATCATCACAGTTCTTGATTTCTGCAAACTAGCAGAGCCCATTAAGAAGGGAATGAAATGGATTTCCTTAGAAGCCCCACCCTACCCATGAGCCATTTTCATATCCCTGAGCAATCTGAATCTTTGTGAAATTCCCAAATGTAAGGGAGTTAGCCAGAATCACAGGATGCAAAGCCTCAGGGAATGACCATGAGGTGTGGGCAAGCACATCGACTCCACAGCAGATGAAGGCTGATTAAGAGGCCAGCTCCTGGACCCAGATGACCTGGGCTGCAACCCACGAGACGTTGGCCATGTAACTTAACTCCCTGTGCCTATTTCCTCCTCTGCAGAATGGTACAATAATAGTACCCATCTCATAGGGTTGTTGTAAGAATTAAATGAAAAAAGGTACACAAAGCACTTGTTAATAATTTAGATTTCAGTATGGAAGTTTGGGCTAATTGAGCTCGTATTTTGTAATTGTCTGGTTCCCTTTCCTTTGCCATCAAGGGTAGTAACAATCAGGCTGTGAAGTCTTACAATAGAAACCAGAGAACCTGTGTTTCCTCCTCCCGCTTCAGAAAAAGACAGCTTCCTCTTTAAAAAAAAAAAAAAAAAAAAAGTAGAGGGGTGGGCACCCGGTGGCTTGGTTGGTGGGGCAGCTGACTCTTGATTTTAGCTCAGGTCATGATCTCATGATCTCAGAGTCCTGAGATCAAGCCCTGGGTTTGGCTCCTTGCTCATTGGGGAGTCTGAGGATTCTCTCTCCCTCTGCCCCTCTCCCTGCTTGTGTTCTCTTGCTCTCTCTCAAATAAATAAATCTTAAAAAAAAAAAAAAAAAGACATTTCAGCACATATAACCTCAACAATATTTTAGGTAGGAAGTGATGGAAAGCTAAAATTTGGTAAAATCTCTGTCACAGTGGCACCTAATGTCAATGCCTTGATGAATCTCTGTGTTGGGAAACATCTGTCTATTGCTAGTATAGCCCAGTTGCAAAAAGCTTCAAAGAATCTTCTTTCCTCTACTATTAGGCTGGTGGTTCTTGCATATTACACTTTTCTGCTTGAATTTTTGCAATAAATGGAAGTAGTCATTCCTCACTGCAATGACTGGCTGGAAGAAAAACGGGGAAGCTGAAAGGATATGTGCATGCATGTGTGCACACACCCCTTCAGCTTCTTTCTTTATAATGTATGTGTCTGTGTCTGTGTGTGTGCCTGGGAGTATCTGTACATGCATGTATGTGCAAGCATGCATATATGTGTCTAAGGAAAATGATGAGATTTAGACATGCTGGTGCTTTAATAATTTAGTTCTATGTATAATATAAGCCAATAAGAAAATACTACCTGGATTTCTTCATTTAAAATGTATAAATATAGGGAATTCTGATGAAGGTTTTAAAATATTGTTTCTGCCTAATCCAACACAGACAGCTACCTACTTGGATACACTCAGAAATACACATAGACATCCAATAAACTCATCCATCTCGTGAATACCTTGCATCTCCAAATCTTTGGGTGGGGGGGAATCAGTAAATCTCTTATTATTGCCTTAGAGGCTTTTTTTCTTTTTTTTGAGGGCTGTTCTATACCTATCATAGGTATAACAGATTATTTTTGATTGGATTAGTCTCCATACCTAGAATTAATGAACGGATGAATATACAAATAATTGTACCCCTTGTAATGATAAAGATTGAATTTATTTCAACTTGTATAATTAAGCAATAGAAACCAATGTTGGCCTACGGAAATTAAAGATCGTCCCATGAAAATTAAGATAATGTAGTTAAGAGAAATGAAAATGTATATGCTTGCCTCTGCATCTTCCTATACTCCAGCTTCCATGGGGATTTTGTAAATGAGTGACCTCCTCACCCATAATGGAAGCAAAGACAATTTTCACCCCTTTGGTACTACTGGGAAGTGAAGGAGCAGTTGAAAAAAATAAAAGAATGGAAAGAGGAAATTTGTAAAATATTTATAGGGCAAATGCAAATTTGCCAATGTTTTATAATTTTGGTGATTTCTAAAAATTATCCACCAGGTTACAGAAATATCATTTATACGATCTACTTTAGTGTTTATTAAATAATTTGGATAATGGAGGTATATAAGATCATTTTGATGGGCAGAGTGTATTAGTAAGAAGGGAATACATTACACATGCAGAGTTCCTCAAATACTTTGTGAATATATTTGCCACGGAAGGCTAGCTGTTATAACAAACTAACTTCAAATCTCAGTAACTTACTACAATAAACTTTTACTCCCAGCATGTGGATGCGTGGCTCCCCTCTAAGCCACAAGGAAGGAACCTGTGTTCCCTCCATCTAGGCGGCTGTTATCTCCTAGGGCAGTATTTCTCAAATGTTAATGTGCATAGGGATGGGCCTGAAGATCTTGTCAAAATGCAGATTCTGAATCTCTCCCATGGAGACTGTATCTAGAGGCAGAGGAAGAAAAGGACAGAGTAAATGACAATGTGGGTAGGAATACATCTTACCACCCAACATCTCAGAGCCTGTCTCAGTCATATGGCCACACCTAATTCCAAAGGAGCCTGGGTAATGTACTCCAGCTATGTGTTCAGGATGAAAAAACAGTTTTATTAAGAATTAGTCACCCTCCGCCTCAAATAAGAAAAGAAGCAATGAACTAAAGAGATTTCAAATGTCTAAATTATTAATCCTTCCTACTTGTAAACTCAAATCAGATTTTTTCGGGAACAAAAGGCACAACCTGCCCTCCCCCCCATAAGCCATCGTTTCTATTGAAACCCTAAAGCCATAATCTAAAGCATTCATTGTAAAGTCTTAAAGCTGTCATAAAGCAATATATCATGAACATGAATTTCTTAAACAAGTCATAAGGGACTAGCCACAGTTTTCTCTCTCTAGAGATTAGATAAATAAATTTTCTTCTAAGACAGTATCCGTGTTGTAATTCAATAGTTTGTGTTAACTCCTAAAATACAGCAAAATGTTTGCCTCTTGAATACAGAAAGGTATTCCTGATCCTTTTGTCATCATTTTACTAGAAGAATCAATTCAGAAAGATAAATGTGCTCTCCAGACTAAAAGGAGAGGGAGGAAGGAGGCTCTGTGCCTGCAGAGAAATTGTTCAGTGATTGGATTCTGTTTTAACCAAAGAATGACAGACAGCTTCTCAAAAGATCATTGTCAAAATACAACAGCTTTACTTCCAGTGCCTGGTACATGTTGATTCAGAAATGGTTGTGACAGTGGGGGGTGTGAGGGTGATCTTTCTGCCTCTGGTAAAACCACCTATGAGCAAAGGGGAGTGAGGTCGGGGGTCATTTAGCCAGGAGAGGACAGAAAAGCAAATTAATTTTGAACATCACCTTAAAACAAAACCACAAGGGACTTGGGACCCCATGCTTTAGAAGGCTCTGCTGTGGCTCTTCCTCCTCCCAAGGCAAGAAGCCCAAGGTACCAAGGGGATGTACCCTAGCAGACTTCTATTTCCTCCTACTAGACCAGCAGAGCCCAATAGAAAGGTTAGGGGAGCTACAAACAGGAGATACTCATGTAATTTTAAAGTTGTTAGTAGTCACATTAGAAAGTAAAAAAGATACCAGTGAAATTAATTTTAATAATATATTTTATTTAACCCAATATATACAAAATATTAGTATTTTAATAGTAATCGTTAATATAAAATATTCACTTCCCTTTTCATATTAAGTCTTCAAAGTCCAGTGTGTGCTTTACTACTATAGCACATCTTAACCAGTGCTCAATGGCCACAAAGTGGCTGCTGTGTCTCAGAGCACAGTTCTAGAGCATGCTCTGGGTTATTGATCCTAGAATTCCCTACTGGCAGGATCCTATGTCCACTCCCAGGTCCTGGGAAAGCCTCTGCCGAGCCCCATGCTCCAAGTTTTGAGGGGGACCAAAGAGTAGGCATTTGAGGGGCATGGGGATGCAGGCTGCATCCCTGAAGGTGTGCCAGGCATTTCACAATAAAGAATGTGGCAGGGATGGAAAATGGAAGGAAGCAGGATGGAGGCCAGAAACTGGCTCCCCCCCTGACCCCACCAAGTGGTCACACAGGCCCTGAAAGTATGTAAGAATTCTAAATTCAAACCTGGCCTGGAGATCCTTATAGAGGCACATTTGTCAAGGTTGGAAGATAGAAAACATTTATTTTGTTGCCTTGATTTATATCTTTTAAATATTTTCCCATTTGATATTTGCTCATCTATTTGTATTTTGATCCAGTGCCCCATAATATTAAGGGAGTAGGAGTTGCTTTAAAAATCTGATAAAACAGTTAACAGTAGAAGCTTGGACTACTAACAAAATCTGCAATCACCCAGGGCAGAGGAAAAGAACCTCTTACTCTAATTTCAGAACAAGGCAGTGGATAACCTAGGATGATTTGTGAAGCTCCAGAGAGCTAGCTCCCTGTATGAGGATGGACAACTTCCTACTGTCCCGTACTTCCCCTGGTCAGAACTGGGCCCCAGTACTTTATTGTTTGTAATATGCCCCAGCAGGTAAATGCATTGAGGTTTCAGATAAGTCTGTGTCCTCAAAAGTTTAGGGCTAAAGATATTGCTGGACATGTTTATATTATGGAAATAAAAGCACTGCACTTTAAACTATGCCTTTGTTCCCTTGTTTTGTGTACTCCAACTCCCCAGAAACTAGAACAGGGCCTGGCACATAGCAGGTGCTTGGCAAACTGTTTTTGAATAAATTATCCTTTCTACTTTGGGCCTTTATATGAAAAGCTATAAATCAAATCACATGGACTGCTAGTCCCTCTGATAGAGCTTAGACACTGGCACAGGCAATATTGGTTGCATTCTCTTTCTGTGCATTATGAATACAATGTACTGGCTATAATTATTAGCTAATAACAAGAGCTGATATTCAGACAGTATGTGCTGGCAGGTGTACCAATTATTGTTATTAAAATACGTCTCTAATGGTTAGTAAATCTAATTACCCTGAGCTCCCCCAGAGTCCTCTATCTCTACCACTCAGACTCTTTCCCCCAAATTTCCACCAGAAATCTCCCCACTATTCAGCAACCGATGGCTTAATACCAAGCACAGCCAGGATCTTCCAGGCAGGGCTCCAACAGTGCCAGAGTCATTGATCAACACCCTCTGTATAGGCTGTTCGTTATTCTATCACCCCTAGCTGGTTAATATTAGCTACTGTGTTTTATATATTCTGACCCATTTCTCCTGGTGATAATGTGTTAGTTTACCTACAATACACAAATGGTCCTATCTCATGTTGGCTATTAATTACATTTCTAGAATAAGGATTCTGTTTTACCACTGATATGTCCTAAAGTTTTGTTAGTTATAATCATGGATGGGGCAAGGAATTAAAGCAAGAAGATCAGGGTTATCACCTGGTACACGGCGAATTTTCCTCTGGAGAGCATTGTTATGCAGACGTACAAATGATATTAATATTCAATGTTCAAATAGTGGAGAGGACAGAGTCTAGGATGGCCCCCCAATGACCCTCATATCTTAATATTCATGTGCTTGTGTGATCCCCTCCCCTTGAGTGTAGGTAGGACCTGTGATTTGCTTCTAATCAATGGTATATGACAAAGGTGATGGAAATGTCACTCTGTGATTACATTATGCAGAACTGTAACCCGTTCTTGCTGGCAAACTCTCTTGTTTGCTAGCTTTGATGAAGCAAGCTGCCATGATGGGGAGGCCCATTTGGCAAGGAACTGAGGGGGTCTCTGGTCCACAGCCGGTTGGGACCTGAGGGACCTCAGCCCTACAGCTCTGTGGGAAATGAATCCTGTTAACAACTACATAAATGAACTTCAAAATGAACTTAGCTGAACTTGCAGATAGGAGCCAGTCCTGCAAATACCTCATGAGAGCCCCTGAAACAGAAGATCAGTTAAGCCAGGCCCAGATTCTTAATCTAGAGAAACTGTCAGATAACAAATATGTGTTGTTTTAAGCATCTATGTTTGTGGTAGTTTATTACACAGAAATAGATAGCTAAAAAAAAAAGAAAAAGAAATAGATAGCTAACACAGTTTGCAAGTGTGTTTTGGTTGAAATGTACAAATATGCATGTATACACAGACATACATGTATAAATCTGTGTACAAATATAAAATTCTTAGACTAATAAACTCTTACCTTAACGTGTTACTTGTTAAGTTACACTCAGATTCAGGGGAGAGAAGGAAGATTTTACTTTGCTTGTATAAGCTTTTGTATTATTTTAGTTTTGTCACTGTGTTTACATTTTTATAAATAAAAGAAAAAATCTAGTTTAAATGTACAATAGATTTGAAACCATTTTGTTCCAAATAATACAATCTGTTCAAGAAAATATTTTTATTTTTAGGGTTTCAATCTTGTATTTCTAACTAGAATAAGATTATTAAGTAAATGCAACGAGTCCACTAGTTCTGATGCACTAGCTTTGCAAGAAAGGGATCATCAAAGGGCTAGCCTTGCTGATCTCACAGGTAGGACCTCAGGTGTGTGGAGCAGGGGTGTGCCTTATTAAAGATCTCAAACTGTGTTGAGGAGGCAGTGCTGTGGTTCACCTGATGCTTTTAATCCCATTTGACCCCTCCCTCCAAACTTCCCCTTTAAGAACAAAGAGCAGAAACAGGGGTGCCCACAGATCAAGTCTTAGACCAAGAGGCAACACTGACACAGCATTTAGTATCAGCCCACCTGGCTGAATGCAAAACGCTGAGGATTGGGAACTCAAAGTGGGGTAGGTGGGCCCATTGCTATCTTCTTCTTTAGGCCACTATCCTCAATAAATAAACATTATCCCTTTAAAAAATAAGAAGGGGGTAGGGAGCACCTGGCTGGCTCAGTCAGCAGAGCATGTGACTCTCGATCTCCAGGTCACAAGTTCGTGCCCCACATTGGGGTAGAGCTCACTAAAAACAAAACCAATTAAAAATAATAATAAATTAAAAAAACTTCCCTAAGAATGATTCATTTATTCATTCGAAAGGTGCTAGTGAATTGGTAAGGAATTGAAATAAATTACTGAATCCAAAGCAGTGCCCAACATTTAAAACAGTAGCAAAAACACACACAAAATGATATGGTGAACAAATGAATGAATAAGAATAGTCCAGCTACCAGCCCTCAAAAATTGCCATCGAAAATTAGGTAGAGAAAACATTCAGAATAAATTGAGAACATCTGAGAAGGAAGAACATAGAACATAGAACATAGAAGAAGAAGGAAGGTCCGGAGTGTGACCACTGCCCTCCTCTCTCACTGTTCTATCTGCCGAAATCAAAAGGTCCATAGACAAGTACTTGTACTTTTTCCTTATACTTTTTCCAGTCATGAGATGGAATCCCTCTGACTGATCATCTTTACCTTGAGTCTTAAGAACAGCTCCCGTCCTTCCTTACTTGGGCTTTTCAAACTCCCCTCCATCTTTGGTCTATTTCTGAGACCTATCACTGACAGGTCCAGTAAGACACCAGGCTGACGAGTGTCACCATGTCATGAGATCTTCCCCAACCCTGAAAATTCCTCAATTGGGAAGCTCCTGAATGTGTGAAGCAGCATAACCCTCTGTTCTCTCTTGCACTAAGAATTTGCTGGTCTGTATTCTGGATTACCAGTGGAAAGAAGTTTGCAAATATAACAAATGCCCTTTAATTTCCACTTTCTTGCATATCTTTGAAAGTAAGAAACATAGTAAAAGAAACAGAGAACTACAATAGAAGGACTGATCTTGATGGCAAGAAGATAATGGAAGTAGCAGAGAAGAGGGGCTTACCTAACCAATCAGTTTTTTAACTGCTTGAAAGTAAGGTATGGTGGGGTCTGTCCCTGTCTGTCTGTCTCTCTCAAAATGGGGCTAGAAGGAGGGGTGGTTTGAAAGGACTTGCGCAGGGAAGGCAAATTTTTCAACATTCAGGTTAGTTATTGCAAAATAACTCTAGGATCTCTTAGCGTATGTTCCCTATGGAGTTTTGATACATTCAGTAATACAGGGAAATTTATAAAAAGGGGTTTTCAAGAATGCATGACAAATTTATGCCAGCACATTATTACACTAAGCATAGCAGGAATTTCCAGAAAGGGTTTTGACTTCCAAAAGAACAGTGTGTCCACAGAGAACAGGCCCTTTTTGGATTAGTGCTGGGGAACTACACAATGCACAGGCATAGTGAAGCATGAGTCTGAGCAGAAACCTCACCAAGAAGAGCCAGTACTGGCGGCTGGCTGCCTGGTCTCCTCACACTCGTGGCACATCCCAACACAGTTGCTCTTTTCAGCGGTATTTTCAGAAAACGAAGGGCTGGCATTTGTAAACATGTTGCTTGGGTGGAAAGATGCCCAAGCACAAAGCAAGCTGTAAAAATCCGTGCAGTACATTTTGCCAGACCACAACAAATAAAAGCAGGGCCCCAAAGGAAACCCAGCAACACTCTTTTAAATTGTGAGCTAAGGGAAAGCTATCGGATGTAAAGTAGAACTACCTGCAGGTGGGGTGGTGGGGACCCAACTGCTCGTGCCAGGTAAGGCCAAGTAAGGCCAGATTAAACACACCGCTGCCGCCCGCCACCTTTCCTCCTGACGATGCAACCACAGGACTGCTTTATTCCTCCTTCATGCTCTATTTCCTACGCGTGAGTCCATCTGCTGGGTCCAAGTCCCCTGGAAAGTGTTCCTTGCATCTCTAGGCTGGAGCACGTGTGCACTGTGTTTCCTTGCTGGGGTCTGACTCATGTTCTAGGCTTGGTGAACAACCCAAAGTGAGCCCTGGCTTCTTTGCTTTTTCTATCCCTGGCACAATACTTGGCTCCTTGTTGGAACTCACGAAGTAGTCGTCGAGTGACCACTGAAGCAGTGCCCCTTAGTCAAAAGAGATAGACCTATTATAACACACCCCACCTTCCTGGTCCCACCCCAGCCCTAGGTGGTTGCTGGTACCATGTCATCTTTAGAGGTTTGCACATTGGCCCTGAATTTAGGAGCGGAAAATAAATGACAACAGTCACAGTCAAACACCACCTTGTCACGCCTGTTGAAAAATAACCTGAAACCTGTCACCTATGTTAAAACTGTAGAATAAAATATGATTATAAACTTAAGGGTCATCATTTATTCAGATTGTACCTGTACTCCTCAAGAGTTAACCACCCTTGATTTCATGACAGATAAAAAGAAAGGAAGGGAGGAGAGGGGAAGGGGGGGAAGGATGGGGAGGCTTTAGCCATGAAATTTCCCATCTCTGACAAAAGAACTCTGAGCATAACAAGGAGCTACTTGCTAAGAAGGCTTTTTGTGGTTTGGTCTCCTCATCTCTAAAATGGAAAAATCAACCCCATAGCCAAGGCTTGTGTTGAGGACTGGGTAAGATGATCCACTTGAGATAGCTGACACAGAGATGGTCTCCAACCCTGCATGCCGGGTCCACCCCCTCCCCTGCCCACCTCCTGCAGCAGGTCAGGCAGGCACTGAATGCACTCACTGAGCTGCCAGATGAAAAAGTCCCTCGGAGTTGTACTTGATACAGAGAGCAAAACAAACAACCTACAGATCACACACAGGTTTCTTTTTAATTCCAGAGAGCTACACACCTCCACAACCCTGTGCCAGGAAGGCAGATAACCAGATACCGCCTTTCCCCCTCCCCACTCCCGAGCTCTCTTTTACTCTTCTCAGAAAATCTCTTTGCATAAAACAGTACAAAACAAAACACTCTAAAAGGCATCTTCCAGCAGGGAGGGCCAGTGGATCCTGGGAGAGTAGGAGTTTAACAATCAATTCAGCTTGCTGGCTAGAATAGGGCATTTTTTGTTCTTTTCTGAAACCTTCTTAGGTGATGACCCACCGCTGCATGAGACGTGTCCATCTTATTTACCTCCCTCGTTGCCTACCTTTCTCCTGCCACCACCCCTGGGAAAGGCAACCAGTCCCTGTCTCCAAAGGCATATGAACAGAAACATTCTCTCCCTATCCTCAAGGAGAGATCTCAAAGCTTCTACAAAGCAAAACCCAAACATTTGGGGCCTGGCTTTCTCCAAAGATCTCCAGCTTTCTAGGTGTTACTACGAAGGTACTTATTTATAATGGTTTAAAGCAAGTCTCACTAATTGCACATTCTTGTGGGAGTCCAGTGCCCTCCTCAAAATTTCTGTATACTCCTGGAGGGTTTACAGTCACTATCATCTATTGACTCTGATCTGCTGGTCCTACTAAGTGTCATTCGCATTTTACCTCCTGTTGTGATGCTGTTTTGCCCCACATACTAACTCTAATAAGGAAACCATAGGAGTTTTCATTTCCCAGAGATGAGTCTCCAGTCGCTTGGCAGTCTTTTATGACCTCTGTGATGGGCAGAGGTCACATCCTAGCCAAGTCCCACAGTCCCTGCTGTCCTGACCCCCACCTTGGCAACCATCTCCCAGCTGGGCTGAGCTTCTCAGTAATCCCTGGCTCCAGACCCTCATTCCCATCACACCTCACCTCTCTCTCTCCACCACTCATAAAATTCCCCTGATTTCACCTTGCAGAGTAATTCTGCATCATTTCTACTCAGAAGTGTTCCCTCTAGACAATTTGGTGGGAAACAGAGGCAGGCTGGGTCCCACTGCTCTCCCACTCTGAAAAGACCACCAAAAGTATCTTCCTCCATAAAGAACTGAGAATAAATCCAACCCTTCCCTCGAATGGGAAACAGAACAATCATTTCTTTTTTCCCATATAGCAGTTCCCCGCCTTTCTACTACACTCATTAGGCATTTTATGCTAGTTTATGTAAATTAACAATGTCAAGTGCATACGAGTGCCAATTACGTACTATATCACAAAGTTTTGATTCTTGAAATCTTGATGAAGAATTCACATCACTCAAATTTTCATAGCAGCATTCTGCTCTGCTATTAATCTTGCCCTTGAGTATATTATAAAAACACAGTGGAATAGATGAGAAGAAGAACAAAGGAGATGAAGGGATTTGAAGTCAAGCCCCCTGGCTAGCATCTCTCCCTTCCCATGGGTTTCCCACAGAACTTAAAGAACAGGAGGAAAACAGAAGCATCATCATACAGTAGAAGGAAGGACTCACATTTTGTTTTTCTCATTTATTATTTGGTCAAATAGTTTAATTCAAGCAAGGCTGGCCATAAAATCCTACTTGCTTGAGAGATACCAGCAAATCTGGGCACACAAAACGATACCAGGGATGTGTGTGCACAAAGGTAAGGCCACATGAGGACACAGTGAGAAGGGAGCCATTTGTAAGCCAAGGAGAGAGGCTGCAAAACTCATAGATCTTTTCATAGTCCACTGGGATATAATAATTCCATTAAACAAGAAAAAGTCTGTGTCCATTCCCATCACCTCCCATTTGATTTCTGAAATCTCTACTCATTGGATCCTGCAGATGCTGAAAAGTAGGTGCTTATATTAGTTTGCTCGGGTTGCTATAATAAAATACCACAGACTGGCCGGCTTAAACAATAAACATTTCTCATGGTTCTGGAAGCTGAAAATCCAAGATCAATGTGTTGGCAGGTTTGGTTTCTTTTGAAGCCAAGGCCTCTCTTTGGCTTACAGATGGCTGCCTTTTCACTGTGTCTTCATGTGGTCTTACCTTTGTGGCTACACATCTCTGGTGTCATTCCATGTGCCCAAATTTCTTCTTCTTATAGGGATACCAGTCAGGTTGGATTAGGACCCAAACTAATTTAATCATCTCTTTAAAGGCCCTGTCTCCAAATATAATCACATTTCTAAGGTACTGGCTAGGGCGGGGTGGTGGCAGTGGTGGTGGTTAGGGCTTCAACATACGAATTTGGAGGGGAACACAAATCAGCCCATAATGGTAGTCAAGGTAAACGATTTATCAACAGAACTGAGTCTTTTTCTGCCTGACACCATCTCTGTCCATTTCCTGTCACATGCAACTCAACAAGAGGAATCATTTGTAAACCAAATAATAATCTACTCCTATGGCATTTAATCACTGTTTTATATATTTATTAGCTTCCAGTTTTATTGGCTGCTTTGATGAAGAAGGGGGAAAGAAATAGCTATAATTCTGCCTTTATCAAAACACGCAGTTTTGTTAAAATAACTTCTATTTTTGCATGTGAATTCAGCATGCTTCAGACCACAATATAGGCATTTCCAGTTGCCCAGGGAGGCGGTTTAGATTACATCTAAGCTGGGGTGCCTGGGTGGCTCAGTGGTTGAGCGTCTGCCTCTGGCTCAGGTTGTGATTCCAGGGTCCTGGGATCGAGTCCCACATCGGGCTCCTCACAGGGAGCCTGCTTCTCTCTCTGCCTATGTCTCTGCCTCTCTCTCTGTGTCTCTCATGAATAAATAAATAAAATCTTTATAGATTACATCTAAGCTTTGGACCACATTTACCAAATACCCATTTCTCAGGCATTACTGAGCTCTCTGGTGCAAAGTTAAGTGGGTTCTGGTGCTCATCCATAAGTTGGCTCATCACCTAATGGGGAAAAGACACATGCATAAAGAACTACAATATTATAAAAAATAATTTCATAAAGCACTTTAAACTGATTTAAAATTTTTAAAATTAACCTGATTGGCCAACTTTACAGACATGTGCAAAGTTCCAAGTTGGCAATATATAGACGTGTTAACAGTGTCCTCCTCCAACCCTGCCTTATCACTAAGAGAATACGGACCTTCTCCCCATTAATTTTTGGTGCCCATGCTTAAGGATGCAATGGACCCTGGTGAGGGCCACACTTCAGAGAATAGGGAGGAACTTATTTTGGGTCAGTGCATTGAGTATACCATTGGGAGTCTTGAAAACAACAACAACAACAACAACAACAAAAACCCATAGGCTGTACACTGAGCTCTGGAAGCATCATAAAATGCACACAAGGGGGCCACCTGGCACAGCAGCCATGGGACTGGGAAATCTGAGGGAAATGAATTCCACAAATCCAATAGAGGAAACCATCCTATCCAAGACTGCCTTTAGGGGACGCCTGGGTGGCTCAGCAGTTGAATATCTGCCTTCAGCTTAGGTCGTGATCCCAGGGTCCTGGAATCGAGTCCCACATCGGTCTCCCCACCGGGAGCCTGCTTCTCCCTCTGCCCATGTCTCTGCCTCTCTATGTCTCTCATGAAGAAATAAATAGAATCTTTAAAAAAGAACAACAACAAAAACAAAGACTGCCTTTAGCATCAAACAGCCTAGAAAGTTTCATGTACAACCTCCTGGACAGTGTCACAACCGGTGATGCACTAAGAGGCAAAATTCTCTGAAATCCTTCTCACCTGTTTGCTCCATTCATCACTTTTCTCCTCAGGATGCCTCTCCCCAGAGCGGGAGCTTACACTCTTGCTCGGCCCAAAGGTTGTCCTGTAGGAACCCACACTCTGGCCTTACCTTCCAGGGAAAAAGCTTGCCATTTTGGAGTTCTACTTTTTTTCCAAAAGGCATCATCAGTGGTGAGATACAATTTGGGAACACTGCATATGTCCTAGGATAGCTCACTTGATGTCTTACAGCCTCAGTCTCTCCATCTGTGAAGTGGAACTAATTACTCTTACTTCACAGAGTTGTTTCAAGAGCAAAGAAGAAAACAGGGCTGTGCTTCATAATTCATAACACATTATAATAACAACAATCAATACCAGCACCTAACTTTAGTTGAAAGCTAACTATAGACAAGGTACTTTATATGTATTGGTTCATTTATCTTTTTTTGTTAAGATTTTATTTATTTGAGAGAGAGAGAGAGAGAAAGAGAGAGCACAAGCAGCGGGAAGGGCAGAAGGAGAGGGAGAAGCAGGCCTGCTCAGTGGGGAGCACCCTGGGATCATGACCTGAGCTGAAGGCAGATGATTAACTGACTGAGCCACCCAGGCACCCTAGTTTGTTTATTTTCTAAACAACCATGTAAGGCAGGTGCTACTATTATGCCCATTGCTCAGATGAAGACAAAAATCACAGAGAGAATAATAATTTGCCGAAGGTCACACAGAGAAAAGAACAGAGCTGCAATTCAAACCCAGGCAGACTGGCTCCAGAGCCCTTGCTATGTCCCACAGTGTTATAGGGATAGACTATATATTCTGTACTATAGGCTCTTTGGCTCCCTAACTAGTGCTCATATGTTAGCATTTGTTCATAATTTGGGAAACAAATTCATCCAATAAATTGGCTGCTATTATTACTCCTACATAAAAGGAGTGTATATATATGGAAATTATCTTAGCAAACTTCTTTATTCAACCAAATAATTCTAGTGATGGGACACAAAGTACCAAGAGATGATGAACATAATTTTGGGCAGATGGTACGTTGAGGGGGGTAGTTGTTGGGTCTTTAAATACCCCTTAAAATAGACTCTAATTACTTAAGTATAAGGTCCTAAAAGATTTCTCTTTCACCTCCAAGAAGACTGGTTGTTATAGGCTGAATTGTGTGCCTTCAAAATTAATATGTTGAAGTCCTAATCCCCAGAGCCTCAAGATATGATCATATTTGGAGATAAGGGCTTTATAGAATTAAGTTAAAATAAGGTCATTAGGGTGAGCCTTAATCCAATAGGACTGATGTCCTTGTAAGAAGAGGAAATTTGGACACAGAAACGCACACAGAGGGAAGACAATGAAAAGATGACCATCCATAGGCCAAGGAGAAAGACCTGGAACAGATCCTCCCCTCATGGCCCTTAGAAGAAACCAACACTGCCAATGCCTTGATCTTGGACTTTTAGCCTCCATAACTATGAGAAAATAAATTTCTGTTGTTTAAAACATCCAGTCTGTGGTACTTTGCTATGGCAGCTCTAGCAAACTAATGCACCGGTCAAGAAAAAACTGTGTCACTGGGGGCATGAGGCATCAGAGAAAGCACCAGAATGAGTGAAGGAATGGAGGTCCTGCATCTTCACATTCACTTATACCATTTTGTTTGTTCTTCACAGCAAGCCAGCAGTCAAGTATTATTATCCCCCACCTACACGACAGCCCAGCATACATTCCTAAAGTTTTTCCCAGCATGTTGTCCACCTGTCTATACATATCCAATAGTTCCCCGCTGTCCCAAGGGAAAAGTTCAGATTCTTCCCCTGGAGATATCTCATTGATAGGACACAGAACCGAAAACGTACTCTTTCAGGAGCACACATCCACAGCACGGTGGTCAAGGAGAGTTGGGACTCACCTCCCAGAACAAGGAGGATGTTTGGCACCACCTGGGCTGCAAAGGGACAAAAGCCAGATTTCCTACAGGAGAGACTCTCCCCAGTTTCAAGTGAGTAACAGACATATGTACTCAGGAATCCAAAGATTCTCGAACTTCTGGCACTTGCCAATCCTGAGCTGTAGCCCTACTCCAGTGGCCAGATATTCAGCTTTCCCACCCGGATGACTTTGCCTCCAGCTACTCGGAGCCCACTCTGGGGTGAATACTGAATGCTGTAAGGCATGGCTTAGCTCAATCACCATTTTTGTCCTATCTGTGCACCCTGTTTGAATGATCTTTTCTCCTAAGGAGCCGAGAGAGATCTTCAGAGACATTACTTAATTCAGGCCTTTCGAATGGGAGCTGAAGGATGTTATCAGTGTGGTTTGGGAGATGAAGTTACTTTCACAAGAAGATACAGCAAAGAATATCTTTACCTTTCCAGTCAGTCCCAATGACTTGCCCTGATAATTACCACAGAGCCAGAGCCAGTCTTTCTATCCAGAACTCCCTGTTCTGAGTCCATCAGCCTCTGCTTGCCTCTGTCTTGTTGACATAAGAACTCCAGCCTTGAGCCTGGAGATGAAAGAGGAGCCCCATCACCCAGCCATCAGGCAGGCTCTGTAGTTAGACTCACTGTCCCGCTGTCCTGCTGTCCCACTGTCCCTGCAAGTGGTAAGCCCAACGTGAGCATGACAATCAGGCTGCTGCCTCCCACTAGAACTGTAGATCCCATCTTATTTGCTAGAGAACTGTCAATCTGCTCAGTCCCTGCCACCCTTCTAGTTCTTGCAGCCACATCCCGTCCCTGCACCCTTGTCAACCTGATGAATCAAAACGTTCCCGCTGAAACTCCTGCTACCATCCAATTAGATCTTGAGGGTTAAAACACAATCACATTATCACAACTCTGTTCCTAACCCCTCTTGGCCACCACCATTTGGATTGCCTTTCTTCTTGATGACCAGTTCCCCAGCCACTGGTTCACAACCCTGCCTGCACACTGTGATTAAGCAGTTTTTTTGTTTTGTTTTGTTTTTAAAGGTCCTAGGTGATTCTGCTGTCCAGTGAAGTCTGAGAACAACCCACAGCCCCTTTCCCTGGTTGAACCTCACTTCCTCACTGGCACAGAGCTGAGGTTCCACCCAGCACAGCATTGGGCTGTACCTAAATAGGTAATATAACGCCAAACTGAGAGAATGAAGGTAAAGGGGCCCCAGCCACCCTAGTAGATTCAAACAGCTGATATGAGAAGGGGATACAGCCGATTGTCAGACATTTGCTACTGTCCTGTAGAAAATGGGTCAGAGCTTCATGTTATATTCAAAAAATGGCATGTAAGGATGCCTGAGCAGCTCAGTGGCTGAGAGACTGCCTTCTGCTCAGAGCGTGATCCCCAGGTCCTGGGATCAAGTCCTGCGTTGGACTCCCCTCAAGAAGGCTGCTTCTCCCTCTGCCTATGTCTCTGCCTCTCTCTGTGTCTCTCATGAATAATAAAATCTTTTTTTTTAAATAATAAAATCTTTTTAAAAGATGGCATGTAGTTAATCATAATTGGTAACCAAAAAACCCGTCATAAATTTAAGGAATCTAAACCACTAATAATGTAAGGCTGATAACCAGAGCAAACCTCTACCAGGGCCCAGCTCACTGCCATGGGTTTCATGACACCCCGTGAATGAGTCCTTTCTCCTGAAATGACACAATGGCACTGAGTAACCACATAGAATATTATTAATCAGCAACGTGGGTGGTTTGTTCTGGAAGGCATTTCCTGGGTGGGAGGTTGAATTAGCTGACCTTTAAGATCCTCTTTAGTGCTGACAAGTCTTTGATTCCAGGTGACAAGCCCTGAAGGTTCTAGAGCACGGTAGGGAGGAAGCGACCTGTTGCTCACCTGGGCCACTGTTCTGCTCCACTGAGCTAAACCAAGCCAGGGGGAAAAGAATGTCCTGCTGTTCAGACAATGTCAGAGGGTGGCTTTGTCATTGCTATAAGACCCGAGCTAACTAGAGACAATCATTCCAGTTCCAGAAAGGCGGGGGTGTGACTCAAAGTGACAACCAGGAGGTCTGTGTGGGTGAGAGGGGCCCTTGTACTCTGGAGGGGATAATTTGTTTCTCTGCCTTGTTTACCGGCTTCCCAGAAAGCCAACATGAAACCGGCAGAGTGAACCATGTAGCACTAGAAATATTTACTTCGGCCTGGCCCACCTTTGCAGAGAGGACCAAATTCTCTCAGACCTTTTGTTACTTCCCACTACCTGATGGTGTCTCGCCTCTCCTAGGCTTGCAGAGCACTGAGATGTATTTTTCTTAGCATGCTGCTTGGTAACATGGTCCTGCACTTATAACTCATCAAGGTGTCTTGGGACAACCAGCCTCCCTGGGGAAGAGCCTCAGACAAGGGATGTGGGATCTTCCCACTCACTAGGAAATCAGAGCAAACGACGTAAGAGTTGGAGAGAGGCACTTAAAAACAAACAAATAAATAAAGGAGTCAGAAGGAACACTTAGTATCATTTATCTCTTTAGAAGAGAAAATCTGGAAACTTGAATTAACTGGAACTAATTAAATTAATTAAAAAGAACTATGTGTCAGTTGGCTGGAGCCTGGTGCCAAGGCCAAAGTCAGACATCTGATCTCCATACAGCTGGTTAGCACCATGCAGGGAGACCAAACTCTGTGAGCACACACTATGCCCCATCCCCCCATCAAGCGGTCCTCCAACGTCTCATTAATAACGAAGGAATAGTTTGGGAAAATGGTTAACTGTGCTTCTCAAAATGAGTCAGCGTTCATCCAAATATGATCCCCGGTGAAAACGAGGTAAATTCCTTCCCTCCCACCACTGTCTTTGCACTCTGCTTTATGAAAGTGGCCCAGTGCCCCTTCCACCTGAGGTTCTGCTTTGAACTCATGGTCACCAGGGAGTGCCAGGATGGAAGGCTGAGCTGCCCTGTAACCCATCCCACCCCAGAGGTTTCCAAACTAGGCTGTAAAGAGAACCCTCCAGGACTGATTCAGGGGATCCCTCTGACCTTCACCAAGGTACAAGATTCCTCAACAGAGCACTGTTGGCAGTAGGTTGGGATAACTTCTGTCTGGGACTGTCCTGATCATTTCAGCATGTTTTACAGCACTAGCCCCCTCCCCTAAAATGCCAGTAGAGCTCCCCAGTTATATTAGAGAAACCTAACTATGCCCTATTGTTTTCTGAAAGACCTGGGGAAAGAGCGTCAACATTGTCCCCCATAGAGGACCCCTGATAGGACATCCCTGCTCTTATAGGTCTTATCTGTATATGCTTTCTGCCAAAACTTCTTTCAAACAAGTGTTGATGGTTTACAAAATGATTATATGCTGGCCATTGCTCCACCGGAAGCCAGAAACCCCATCAGAGAGCTGATTCCAGGTGCTCACTGGCAGCTGCTCCAATATGGCAGCTGTTCCAGTGATGGGGCATGTACAGCCCTCAGACATGAGCCGATGTCATCCCTAGACCATTCATAAGAAAGAATATCCACTTAATATTGCATTGAAACTCATCTCCCTGTGACTTCTGTCTGCTGGGCCAGAGTCTGACCTTGAAAGGCCATAAAATGTGAATCTGTTACCTCTTCCACAGAGCTGCCCTCTAAATATTTGAAGAAAGCTGCTTTATCTCCCCGATTTAGCAAGCAGCCTGATTCAACTCTTCTTATACAGTTTTATCATTTTTAGATCACTTACTGTGTTTCAGTCACTTTCCTGATGTGATCTTTGATCATCACAAAACCCCATCAGGTAAGCTTATTATCCCAATGTGATGGAGAAAAGCTAAGCAAGCAGCTCGAATCAACACAAGAGTAGAGGGCAGAGCCCATATTGACTTGTTCTCCAGGCCACACTCCTTTTACTACAAGCCTGCCGTTCCCACATCTGACCCCAGAACACCCTGGGAAGGATGATTTTAAAAATAGAAACACATAGATTCTAAGAGATGTAACAAACCAGAACTAGATGATTCTGATAGAACTAATTCAGAGATCAGCATTTAAAAACTGCTGCCTTGTGTAATATTTGACCTCCTCAACTTTTGAGGTTTCCCTTTTTGGGGGAAGAAACCTTCATTTTTAATGAATCAGCATGTGATTCCACGGTGTTACCCAAGTGTGTCCTGACCTGTACACTCCAAAATAGATCCACGCCCTTTCTTACTCTGGGCTGCTGTGCCCCACAATGGATATGGAGTTCACATCCCATCACCCATGACAGTGGGAAGAACCCGGCCCAAGCACAGTCACCACCTATCCTGCCCATGCTGGAGATGCAGCACGGCCACTCACCTCCGATTTTGTCCCTTGGCTTCTTTTCCCCACGCTAGTCTTCGTGGAGCGCATCTCTTAAAAGCAATTAAAATTACACAGTGCCCTGATTTCAATCCTCCTGTAACCATGCTGAATATTTTCCACTTTAAAAAAAATTAAATTTTAATTAAGTTTTTTTTCATCAAAACACCAGTCCTGCTGATAATGTCAGGAAGGTCTGAGAAAGTAATTACGCGCACAATCTGTTTTTGACACACTTCATTCTCCATTGGGACACTTCTTCTGTCTCCTTTACTTCATTAAAAATCCCCTGTTGCCATAGGAAGGCTTGCTTTCTTCCCTATTTACCATAATAGAGATAAAGAACCAGGCTCCCTCCTTCGGTACACAGCAGCAACACCTCCTGCATTGAATGAACACCGTTAGCCACTAGGTTACACAAGGGAGTGTTCATTCTACATTTCCCTTTGTTGTAACCATCCACCGGTGCAGATAACGTGCCAGCCCAGAGTTACCTGAGAACACTTGATGGAGCCCATTATCTATTCCTCTTATCCCTTTCCCAGTGTGATATACTTAGCCATTACATTAATAAAATACACTAGACTCTCTGATTTCCTGAAGGTAGAAATGACAAAAATGATACCCAGTTATCAACAGACTCAAAATTGTTTCTGTTTGGCATCTGGCAAACCAACACCCATATTTTCTATGCCTGGCTCAAACTCCTTATATTGGTTTCCTAGTGCTGCCATTACAAAATGCCACAAACTGGGTGGCTGAAGAAAAAAGAAAAAGAAAAAATGAAATGAAAAAAAAAAGCCACACAAATAGAAAACATAAAATAAAAAGCACAAAAAAAGGCCAAAAAAAAAAACCCCACAAAAACTATAAATAAAAAAAAGCTATACACACACACACACACACACACACACACACACAACCCTACCAAAAAAAAAAAAAAAAAAGAAAGAAAGAGGGATCCCTGGGTGGCGCAGTGGTTTGGCGCCTGCCTTTGACCCAGGGCGCGATCCTGGAGACCCAGGATCGAATCCCATGTCGGGCTCCCGGTGCATGGAGCCTGCTTCTCCCTCTGCCTGTGTCCCTGCCTCTCCCTCTCTCTGTGTGACTATCATAAATAAATAAAAAAAAAGAAAGCAAGAAAGCCAGAAAATGATTCCCTCAGTTCTGGAGGCCAGAAGTCTAAAATCAAGGTGTTCACAAGCCCGACAGGGGAATCCTTCCTCACCTCCTCTAGTTTCTGATGGCTCCTGCCAATCCTTGGTTTGCAGAAGCGTTAACTCCCACCTCCGCCTCTCCATCTTCACATGGACTACTTCTCTCTTTTCCATACAGGGAGACCAGTCACTGGATTTAGGGCCCACTTTAAACCCATGATGATTTCACCTTGAGATTCTTAACTAATTATATCCACAAAGATTCTATGTCCAAATAAGGTTCTCTGTGGAAATGAGTTTGGGGAGACATTATTCAACCAACTATACTCATCCAGGCCTTTTGGGGTAGTCCAACAGGAACATGGAAAAATTTGAACCCACAACCAGGAACAGAAAAACCAAGATCCCTGTAGCTAATCCACCAAAGGATAAAGGAGGAGCACCTTGTAATGAAACGAAACTTGCAGGCATGCTTCTTTTTTTTTTGGCTCACATTTCCAACTGGCATAAAGCAAACCACAAAGCCCAAATAAAAAGATTTGAAGATGTGAGCAGTTTAAATTTGGAGACACAGGATCCAAAATTTGTAGACCAGAACTAATTGGCATGAATCATTTTATCATCATTTAATCATCCAGTATAATTATTCCTAACCTATGCCAGCCAGCCACTGGACTGTTACCTCCACTTTTTTTTTTTTTTAAGATTTTATTTATTTGAGAGAGAGAGAGAGAGAGAGCGCGTGCACATGCAGGGGGAGTAGCAGAGGTAGAGGGAAAAGCAGGCTGTCCCCTGAGCAGGGAGCCCGATGTGGGGCTCAATCTCAGGACCCCAAGATCACGACCTGAGGCAAAGGTAGACATTTAACCGACTGAACCGCCTAGGTACCCCTGTCACCTCTACTTTTGATCTTTACTTGAACATGAACTTGAATTCTTCTCTGACAATTTGTTTCAGAGTTCAACACCATGGATTTCCAGAAATTTAGGCTCTACTATCATTTGGTCCCAAACTTTCTTTTTAGCTGTATTTCTCATGATTCATGACTCTTCAGTCAGCAGCACTTTTATTAAATACAACTTCTACTTTTTGCTTCAACCTGTTCCCTCCTTCTGGAATGCTCCTTGGTTTTTCTCCTAACTTCTTACCCCATGGGGTGGTTTTAAAACATATTTGCAAAAAAAAAAAAAAAAAACATATTTGCAAATTCTCCATATTCCTCCCATCAAAAGGAAAACCAATTCCTTTCCTCCAGACATGGTCTATTTTAGTGAGGCACCTCTAATGAACAGAATACAATGGAAAGCAGAAGTGATACTGCATGACTCCTGAGGCTAGGTTATGGAAGATGATGGAACTTCTGCCTGGCTCTCGCTTTACTCATGTGACAGTCACCTTGGAACCCAGACAACCAAACAACCTCAGCCAACAAGCCCAACAGCTACATGGAAAGGTCATGTTTAAGTGTTCTGGCCACAGCCTGAGCTAAGGCTCCAGTTGGCAGCCAGCATCAACTGTCACACATAGAAGTGAGCCAGCTTTCTAATGATTCCAGTCTCCTGCATTCAGGCTACCCCAGTTGACACTGGAGTGAAGCAGAGATCAGCTATTTACACCAATGCCTCCTAAAATTGCAGATTCCTGAGCAAAGCGAATGCTGTTTTAAGCCATAACTGTTGGATGTTTGTTATGCAATATTAGATAACTAGAACATTCTACCTCTAGCCACTTGAGTTTTTAAAAATCCATTCTGGGGCGCCTGCATGGCTTAGTTAAGTGTCTGACTCTTGGTTTTGGCTGAAGTCATGTTGTCAGGATCAGGAGATTAAGCCCTGCATCAGGCTCTGCTGGGCATGGAACCTGCTTAAGATTGTCTCTCTCCCTCTTCCTCTGCCCCTCCCCTACCTCTAAAAAAAGATCCATTTGTTTAGACTATGTAACAAGAGCTTACTTTACAGCACCATATAATAGTTCAAACTCCACTTGTCTAAAAACTCAGCTTGCCCTTCAAAGCTTATTTTATCCTAGTTTTCTACCTAAGTCGATGGTACCGCTGTTCCCCCTACTAAGCAAGCTAGAAACATTAGAGATCATGCCAGCACCCCTCTCTCCCAGACCATATTCAATAACTACCAAGTTCTACTGCTTATGCCTCTTCCACATCTCTAGAATCCATTTGTGGCTCCCTTCTTCACGATGTCTTCCTGAGTTATTGTCACCTTCTACCTGGACCCAACAGTGCTCTAACAGATCTTGCAACCACTCCACTCTAATGGTACTAGAGTGATCTTTGCAAATGATAGATGTATTCCCTCCATTTTTCATGCTTAAAACCCTGCAGTAATTTCCCACTGTTCTTAGGATAAAACTCCTAATTCTTAAGATGGTTGTCAGGTCCTGCATGGTCTGGCCCCTACCTCCCACTCCAGACTCGTCTCACTCTGAGTTCCCCCTTGTTCTTTGGGCTCCATTGCCATGATGCTGATACGCTCTTTCAGCTCTCCCTCACCACCAAGCCTCAGCACCAGCTACTTTATCTGCCTGCAATATGATTCTGCACCCCAGTCCTTATTAAGTTAATCTTTCCTTGTCCTTCAGTCTTCCCTTAAAAATCACTTCTTCATAGAAGCTCTTTGTTCCCAGATAATGTGATTCCTCTATTTTACATCTCACATCACACATTATAGTTGTACGTGTACCTATATGTGTGATTTTTTTTTATTTATAAGTGTCTCCTCTACTAACCTCCACTTGAAGACGGCAGGAGCAATGTCTTCTTTTGCTCTCCACTATTCCTAGTTCTTACCCACATACTGTGTGCACAACAGATATTTGCTGAGTGACTGAACTATTTCTCCTCTATCTTTAAATCTAGCATAATACCTTGCTCCAAATAGATTTTCAATAAATTATGAATAAATGAAGAGTGCTATTTCAAGTCATTCCAAAGGGTTCTTGTATCATAAAAGGCTTAGAAGAGCTTCAAGGCTCAAAAATACAACCATCTTGTAATCTGTGGATTCAAAAAAAGAGAATGTTCTATGGGTCTGGCAAGGTCCACTAGAAGAAAGGGGCTGAAAAATAGAAGATGTAACTCTGTAAACTTTTCATTATAGCCTTAGTTTTTTTTGTCAGTTATGACTCCCAAACTTTGTTGAGTGGGCAGTAATTGAAAATAACACTAAAGAGAAAGAAATGGAAAGAAAGTAGTCTCGTGATCCACGCAATTGAGACCAGTTTAAATCAATTTACTATGTAAGTTTTCTCTAAATTTTTTTTTAGTATGATTGACACAAAATGTTACATTAGTTTCAGGTTTACAACATAGTGATTGGACAAGTTTATATATACTGGGCTTTGATCCCTGCAAGTGTAGCTGCCATCTGTGACAATATCATTGACTATATTCCTTATGCTGTGCTGTGCCTTTCATTCTCATGACTTCTTCATTCCATAACTGAAAGCCTCCCTCTCCCCTTCACCCATTTTGCCCAACCACCCCCCCTCCCAGCTCCAACCAGCAACCATCACTAATTTTTCTCTAATTTTTGTGGATAAAGGTTTTTTAGACTAAAAACACCAAGAAGCATGATGACTTTCTAAACACATAATAGCTAAATGATCTGGTCATAGGATGTCATTGGCTCAAGATTCAGAAATGATTTCTCAGTTTTGTCAGTATCTCATTCATGATTTTGAGATTCTCCAAAGATGAATCCAGTTGCTTCTTCCATTCATCTTCTTTACCTCACATCTCTAAAAGTCCTATGATTTAGGGGCACTCTGGGTGGCTCAGTTGGTTGAATGTCTGACTCTTGATTTTAGCTCAGGTCTTGATCTCAGGATCATGAGTTCAAGCCCTACACTGGGCTCCATACTGGACATGGAGTCTACTTTAAAAAAAAAAAAAGTCCTGTGACTGAGATGCCACTTACTAATCTGATATTATCTTGGTTTTAATCTGATTGCAATAAATATCATTGACATTAAAGCATTATCTTTCTTGTGTTACTTTTTGTTGGTATATATTGCTGAGAAAAAAGTGTGACTTAATCTAAACAAACCATCAAAATAACTCTAAATAAGTTGGATATTTGAGATACAAAGTCAAAAATAATCAGATATTGGACCTTAAAGACAGGTTTTGACAGGAGAAAAGTCATGAAAGGCTGAATTTTCCCTTAGCTCAGAAACCACTGTCCATTTTGCTGAAGGGCTCATTGCTTTCATCTTGGGATGAAAGCTAATCGCTCCCCCAAAAGTCATTAATTGTTGGCAAATGGGCCATTTCAGATCTGATGACCTGCAATGCTTATAACCCTTCATTTCCAACCTGAACAGCAAAAGACCAGAAGTCTCTCATGCACAATTCTGCAACAGACATTAATGTTATTTAATCAACAACCGATCAAATAAAAGGCAAATGGAAGGCAGGGAGGAATAACAAAGCTAGAAGAAAATTTTCTTCTTTATTCAGACTTCTTTTTCTTCCTGTACCTCATCATGGTCTTTAAGAGCTCTTTCTCTACTACCTGCCTCTCACCCAATGGCCATTGATGACAGCAGGAGCTTTGCTCTGAGAAGTGGGAAAGGAGGATTCCTGCAAATGCTATTAATTTATATTGATTAGTATCCATCTGAGATTGTGTTGGCTCTTATTTTAGAGTGACAGTCTTCAAGGCTCCTCAATTTATGAGCTTCTTTTGCTCATAAGTTAAAGGACCCCCTTAAATCATCTGCCCTAGCACCTGCTCTCAACTGTCACTACTAAATAAAGCCTTACCTGTGTGAAAAAGAGGAATGGAAGCATCCTTGAAAATGAAATGGAAACTGATTCTTGAGGGAACAAAACATGGACCAGGTTATATTATGAGACCATAGCTATAAAGACTAGTATATGAAGAGCTGGAATTCAGGGCCCTACCTGGCCATCAGCAAATGGCTGATGACTCCCCTGGAAGAAAGAGCCCCTCCCTTCAAACCAGCTAATATGCCATTGTCCTTAATTCCCATTGATTTACATTAGAGAAATGCATGAAACAGATGGAGGTGATCTCAGAGACCCTTGGGACTTCCTCTGAGTGATTTTCATGCCAGCCTAGTGAAGCAATGACGCAGAAAAGGGGACTGCATCAGTATATTTTAATCACTGAAAAGTTTTCATTTATAATTCATAGGTACTCAGCCTACTTGGGATGCCTTATTAAAAAGGATGTCATTTTTATTTTTTACCTCTTTGTGACCACAGGGAAAGAGAAACCTCTCAAATGTGGTATAAGAATAAATTGTTACCAAAATAGAAGCCGGTGCCCACTAATTACAGTGCTATCCAACCAGCATTTATAAAATCATCATCATCACCATATGAAGAGAGGAACATGCAAT
Organism: Canis lupus baileyi; assembly: GCF_048164855.1. Classification (NCBI taxonomy): domain Eukaryota; kingdom Metazoa; phylum Chordata; class Mammalia; order Carnivora; family Canidae; genus Canis; species Canis lupus. The sequence goes on along the minus strand of NC_132846.1, from coordinate 47,094,429 downwards.
TTAGGTTTAAGCTTGTACAATTAACAGGTTCTTAAAAACTCAGCACCATAACAGTAACTATCTGATGACTGCTAAATATACCAATTCTTCTCTCTCAAAAAGTCCTGGCTGAGTGGCTCCTCGAAGTAGGGAAGTTAATAGTAGGGATCAAGAGAGGAACACCAGAGGAGAAAAAGTTACTTCAATATATACTTAATGGATGCCACACTGTTAACAAGCATTTACTTAGGGCCCAGTATGGTAGTAGATATTTGAGAGGATTTTTTTTCAGTGTAAAATACATAGTCTAGGAATGTAATTTGATAAGGAAGTGTATGGAACATGGTACTGGAAGTTATTTCTGGTACTAAAGTGTACTCTGAGTCCCAAGATCCTGTGCAGAGCAAACAAAGATGTGTTTAGGGCTGATGCCACATGCTGTAGGAATCCAGGTGAAGAAATGACGGGCTTCCAGAAGTACACCCTTCAGACATCTTTGTAGAGTATGAGAAGTCACCTGGAGTAAAGAACTTTGGCCTTGTGCCCTTCCTCATTGTCCAGTGGAGGACAAGCTCGAGGAGAATCATGAGGATGACAACTGAGACTTAGCAGAGATGTATGTCTCTCTGCAGCTTTTGAAAGCCTAAGATATTGCCTAGAGAATCAACTCCTGCAAAAAGGGGTGGGAACTCAGAATTGTCCCTGCAGGCCCACTGGGCACTGTGACTGCCCAGTGACTTGGGAGACAGTTGAGAATCATCAGAGACTGACAGACACAGCAGCTCGAGTGCTGCACGCTGAGGACAGAGATAACCTTGGGGAAGCTGAGGATACTTATTCCTAAAACCGGTCCTCAGGGTGATGGAATCTCCATGAAGACAGGAGTTCCTGAGTCACAGATGAGTGGTCAAAATGGGGGTCAGAGCACTAAAGACCTGTGTTAACACTCTTTAGCTAGGTGTTGTTCCCTTCATGTGCCATGTCATGGTCTGCTGAGTGAGGGAATGGCTACGGAAACTTCACGCGAGGACTGTGATCAAACAGACTCAGAATACACCGGATGCTTGCTTATGATGTGAATGGAGAAGGACAGGTCTTTACCTCACAGTATTTACCATCTACACATAACAGTAAATAGTAATGTTCAAATAGAGTTTTTTATGTCTTGAGAAGAATGCCTGCACATTTTACAAAGAAAGAGTTAGAATGGTCAAATAACCCCTCTCAAGTCAAAGGAAAGGCAGCTGGGGTGTAGTCCATGCCTAAGAATGAAGGATTAAGGTGGGTCTGCCAGCAGTCCACTGCAAAAAGCCTGAAAATCCTGTGCCTCGCTCACCTCTTTCCCCAGGCCCAGCCTGCTCAGGAGCCCAGCTGAAAACTCTCAGGTGAAGACAAGAAGCCAGCACAAACAGCCACTCTGGAAAGGATCAAATCCAAATGTGATCTCAGATGATGGTTACATGCTGGCTAATGTATTGAGAATGTTTTAGTGCTGGTGTGAGTTTTGAGAAATCCTGTTTTAATTTTGAAATGGACTTCTGTTAACATTTCTAATGATGCTTTTGGAAATCATGTCTGCCCTTTTTACTGTAACAATCCCATAGTCATCAGCTCCTTTCCCTCCTCCTTCCTTAACCCTCTAAATATAGGGGAAACAGCCTGGCTCACTAGGCTGTGGAAGAGCCTCTCTGCCATCACTCTGATGCTATCACCAGCTCACCACCAATTAGTATTTTGTGTCAATTCCATGTCATTAACTACAGTTTTCTTAGAAAAAGGTGCCAGCCAGTCATGTCACACCCAGAGCATTGGTGAGAAAGCACTAATTAAATATGATTATAAAGCCTTTTTCAACTATAAAGATTTGCCATATAAAAGCTGAAATGACAATAGGAGTATGTATAGCTGCTTTTCTGCCTGCAAAAGATCTTACCCAGCATTCAAGCCAAATGTGAATCTAATTTGCTTTTCAAGAAGCTATTATAGCCATTGTTACCCACGAAGTGTCGCTCTACCTTGTGCAAAGATCATGCCCATTCCAGTGAGAAGCAGTTCAGCATGGAGGTCAGATGGTCACCAGTAAATGATCACATGGGCCAAATCCATAGAGAAATGTCAGGACCTTTTTAACTAGCAATCGACAAGAGAATTTCTAATCTTTACTTCGGAATGACTTGGTGGCATTTACAACTCTTAATGGTTTCTTTAACAAGTCTCATGGAAGTGAAATAACAGAGTCAAATGAGGAAAAAAAAGTCTGACCATTTTTTATGTGATTTTAAAATTTTTTATTTAAATATGCAAGTGTAGGCACAGAATACCAAGTGGTGGAAAATAATCTGCCTGAGAAATGTGAAATATTCTCATAATAGATGTTAACTATTTAAGTGTTTGGGCTTCTAATATTTTATTCAATATTTTTATATTATTTGATGCTTTTTCTCCTTACCATGAACTTTCCTAGTTCCTTTTATTAAATGAATAGATGGAAAACATAAACCTTTGGAGCTTAGCTAAAACTCTATCATGAGCTTTATTTCCTTATATTTTAATGCTCAGAGCCAACACAGTATTTCTTTTTCTTTGTTTTCTGCTTATTAAACTCAAACCAAAATAATCATGCTTTTCCACATGGAACAAGTTTTCACCATAAAAGTTAAATTAACAGTGATTCATATGGAGTATGGATGTCTCTAAACTGCCTGAGCAGAAGGTACGTTATGCCAGGTGACTAAGCAAAACCACACTGCATTATGTGACTGAATTATACAGGGTCATTGGTTGTGAGCAACAGAAGTTCGGTCTGGCTACCTTAAGCAGAAAAGAAATGTGTTGAAAGAACACTGAAAAAGAGAGCTAATTGAAGTGTTAGAAAACCAGGCAGAAAAAAAAAAGAAAGAAAAGAAAAGAAAAGAAAAGAAAAGAAAAGAAAAGAAAAGAAAAGAAAAGAAAAGAAAAGAAAAGAAAAGAAAACCAGGCAGAAACCAAGGGTGGCTGCCCCAGGAGCTACCTATATGAGGTCTGGTGGATGGCAGCAGCACACTGGATGCCAGGCTGCTTCTCTCACTGCCTGTCAACATGGCTGCCTTAAGAACTTTCTCAAGCGTCCTTTGATCTCTACAGCATGTCCCCCAGCTCCCAAGTGCAGCAGAAGAGACCAACTGGCCATGCCTAAGTCACCACGTACCCCTGCTCTCACTGCCAGGGAGCAGGGAGACAGTCTCCAGCCATTTCAGTGTATGACACAGAAGAACCACCCCTCCAAAAGAAGAGAAACAAAGGTAAAGACCCACTACAATAAAGTATGTTTCCATCAGGAATGATGCAAAGGAAGAGTGATGAGGACATTACTCCTCCTCTCAGTGTACTCACGATGTCCATTTTGTGACATTTTGTGCTGCTGGAAAGGCATCAAACTTCACCCCCATGGAAGTCTTTATCCATTTTGCACTTGCATTCTGGTCTCCATAATGGGCGACAGAACTCACTTTCTCATTCAGGGCATCTAGCAGGCCCTTGCATCTGAGGATTCCATATCTGTGTCACCTTCTTTTTAAGATTTAATTATTTTTTTTTTACTTGAGAGAGAGGTAGCGAGCAAGCAGGGGGAGGGGCACAGGCAGAGGGAGAGAACCTCAAGCAAACTCCGCACTGAGCATAGAGCCCAACATGAGCTCAATCTCACAACCCTGAGATAAAGACTTGAGCCAAAACCAAGAGTCTGACACTTAAATGGACTGAGTCACCCAGGTGCCCCTGTATCTGTGCCTTCTATTCTTACAGTATCAACTTTATAATACTGTTAATATCTACCATATAGGGCTGCAGAAAGGATTATACAAAACAATATATACATAAGGCTCCTGGCACAAATGGGAATAAAACCACTGAGGAAATCCAGCTTGACACCTGGTGGTTGCCACCCAGTTTGTAGTACTTGAGAATCTAGGGATTCTCTCAAGTTTCAGGATGTTTCTCACTAACATCCATGAGGTACGGCAATCCCAATGGCTTTTATTTTACTGAAAAGCATGCAAGGTCAGGGGTGGATAAAGAAAAGGTATTAAAGCAAGGCTGGAATGTAAGCACAAGAAAAGTAATAGTCTAAGGCATCCTTTTTCTATTTCACTTAGAATTTAATGGGATAACACCTCCCAAGGAACTAGGTTCTCAACTCAGCATGTAAGGAAAGCAATTACATTAATACAACTGAGTGTATGATAATCCACTGAAGTGACAATTTCACAGGCAGCATATTCCAATGAACAGAGCAAAAGAAAAAAAAATGTTCAAAGGCTGCTATCCCAAAGAAGCTTGGCAAGTCTCTTTACTTCCTTATATCTCAGTTGTCTTAGAGTTAAGAAATATTTTATTGAACACCTAACATAAACTATAGACTTGCTCTATACTATGGATACAAGGTCAGTTTTTTCTTTGTAGTTAGCAGTACAGAGACTGCCTCTCCTTTTGGGGATAGTGAGTCCATGAATTACATCCACCCAGAGTGCAATATAATTCCTCCAGAGAAAGGTTGTGTCAATATACTGCAGCTGTGATCTGGGAAGACAGGCCTACTCGGTCAGGGGAGGAGGCAGCACCAGCAAAGCAGGATTTAGAGAAGAGAAATATGTGCCAGAAAAATGATGCAATGAATTTCCTTGCATTCAATCTCAAACACATACCACTGTCCAAATTAAGATACTCAGGAACAATAAGAAAGTTGAGATCATGCAAAAATGTTCTAGCTAGGTGTTTCCTTGATTCCTCCTCCTCTTTCTATTTCAACAGTAGGGTGAAGCCTAAACACTTAAGACATCCTACTATTCAGGAAAATAGATGTGTTATTTTAATAACCCTCTTAAAATGGCAGTATATAACCATCTGTTATGAACCCTTGCAGTCCTGCATTCTCCACTCTTCTCTGAATATCAATATTGCAAAAGCCACCCACCCATCCACCCACCCCCCAAAAAAATATCGGGGGAAGAGGAAGAGAGAGAAGTTTGGCAGGGAAAAAAAGTATTAGGCTGCTCAGAACGCGTTTATGTTAACTATTTCCCACCTCTTTCTCGTGTCATAAACAGCTCTGAAAGTGGGGACAAATTTATTAAATACAGAAGACATTTCAGAAAGTGGTGGATATAGAACAGAGGAAAAAGAGGACTCAGTTAAGTTTAGATCTGGAAGGGAGCTTGCTGATAATCCCAGCCTCACATTTCACAGCTGAGAAAACTGAGGCCCATGTCCTTAGCTGAACCCCAGAGTAGCATCAAATGAGAGTCTGTGCCAGGTCTAGAACCAAGTGAATCTCCTGCCCCATAGGCCAGGAAGTTCTTCAAGATACCAAGAGCCCATGAAGTTTATCACAAGAAGAAATACTGAAGGCCAAAGTTTTTGTGACATTGTGTTAAATGCCATAAAGAGAATTACAAGACACTGATCCTACCCCAGTGGTTGATGAAGTCAAGGTATAAGATAGTAACTCAACTACTGCACATGTACAAGAAACACAGGCAAAAAATTTAAACTAGTTTTCAAACATGTAGGAAGCATACTAAATGGCACATTCCTGCTTCAATTTGTGGCCCCAGAGATCTAATTAATGAGTAAGTCTATGCACATAGAACGAGGGAAGACTGAAATGCCTCTGTTGGATTAACTCTGAAGCCCCAACACTGAAATATTAGCATAGCATTCCAGGCAATCCTAGAACAACTATGTGTTGTCTTTCTTGAAAGGAGTTATGCGGCATTGGCCACCACCTATGAAGAGAGACTTATGGACCAAATAGAGACAAGAACCTGAATGGATGTGGGAGGGGGGTGTAGAAACAGGTGATACCTATCCTTCTAGATACAGCCAACACATTCAGAGGTAACTAGGTGCAGCAGAAAATCACCAGAGAGCTTCAATAAATAAGTAATCCAGTCAAAGCTGACAATGGGATAAAAATATTGGCAGCAATATACTTAGGGGGTTGATGGAAATTGTTAGAAACCAGCATAGAATAATCTAGGCAAGAGAAGACTAGCTGCTAGGAATGCCAAATGGGCTTCATTTTGAATAACAGCTTCAATCAATTGACATAGTGGTAACTTAGAGTTCTGTGTTGAGAAAAATGCTAAGCCAAGAAAGAGGATTATCATCTTCCATAGAGAAACACACTTCCACAAAGTCTACACCATAACATTACTGGTAAGTGTAGAAAACAGACTGAATATGAATGATGTTCTCCATAAAGCAGTAATATGATGTGTCCACCAATCACATAAGAGTATGTCCTTTGCTTTGAGAGATGAGTAGACTACTTACCATAATAGACAAGCTTGGTTCATGGCAGAAGGTGATCAGAGAAAGTAGTGGAGTCACACAAATTTAGGGACTTACCTGATACTGAAGAATAGGTAATATCAGTTATGTCTATCAATTCACACACTGGGGTACCCTAATATATAGTATCTTCCTATCCTCTGAATGGAGGAAACACTGGAAAAGGCATATGTATAAGGCATGGGCTTTCAAAGAGAAGGGGGTTACTGCAAGCCTGAGAGAGGGGAAGTCTAGTAAATTCTCTGAAGGAGAGAAGCAGGAAGTATTAACAGACTTCATTGTTCAGCATGGTCAGCATCTACTGATCTTCCTGCTAAAGTCTAAGGGTCCCCTTTTCCACATACAGCAAAGAGTCCCTAATGGGAAATTCTAGACTCCTTCAGCAACTCAGTTCTAGGATTGGAGCAGAATAGAGTACATCTTTAAATTCATAAAACATAAAAGAGTAGATGAAAGAGGGCAAAAAATTGCAAGTATTGGAAATATTGAAAAGCTAGTAAGGTAAATAAAAGGTATGGCGGTGAAACATCATGAAAGATCTTGAAATTCAGATGAAATAAATGCAGCTAGTGTTGGAGCCAAAAATCAATCTTTCAAGGTGATGTAGAAACAGATAAATGGGTGCAATCATGACTCAATAAGAAAAAAAAAAAAAACATGTCATTTCTCCTTCTGCCATATTTCCTTGGTCTTCCAGATTCCTTCTAAGAAGAAGCCAACCCTGTACATTTAAAGTCAGTCTCATTTTAAATAAAACATGGCTTTAAAAATAAACCACAGGCATATAAATGCTGAGTGGAGCACCTTTCCTTTAGTTCAATGCCAAACACCTTTGCACTAAATACTAGCAAAACGCTACTGAAGATACCAAGATCAATGAAGCCAAGTCACCATCCTAAAAGAATCCATCAGAAGCTGATAGTGCAGATTGTGTCTGGCAGAGAAAAGACTATAAACAAAATATGTCCAGCTTCTACACCTCTGCCTGCTGATGTATTAACAAAGCTTAGAGAACATTTAACAAGTCATAGTCAAATAATTCTTCAAAATGGCTGAATCTCTCAATTGTCCACAGGAAAAAGAGTGTGAAGCAGAAATAGAGCCACAGAATGATGTACACAACAAATATAGAGAATATACACTAAATGAGGATTGTCTTCATTCTTTGAAACACCAGGACCAAAAACACCTATACATATTCAATACCTAATTAAAATAATTGAATAAACAAATGAAGGCAACCATTCCAACCACCCAGTTGCTCATCTTACCAATAGGTAAGATGGATAAACAAAGGGCTACAAGACAATATCTGAAAAGCTGTAATATAGCTGTGTAGAAAATCACACAGCTGGGTGGTGCTGAGTGGTTCAGTCAGTTGGGCATCTGCCTTCAGCTTAGGTAATGATCCTGGGGTCCTGGGATCAAGTCTTGAGTTGAGTTCCCTGCTCAGTGAGGTATCTGATTCTCCCTCTGCCTCCTCCTCCTTATGCTCATGCTCTCCCTTTCTTTCTTTGAGAGAGAGAAAGAAGGAAAGAAAGAAGGAAAGGAAGGAAGAAAAGAAAAGAAAGAAAGAAAGAAAAAAAAAAGTGCTATGGGGTATGGATGAGGGAGTGCCCAAATCCAAAGAAGAGCTTGGTCAGACTTCTAGGAGATGGTGGCCTCTGGGATGGATCTTGAAGACTGTCTAGGATTTTATTGTGCAATTAAAAAACTTACTTTATAATCACAACTTAAATTTTCATGGAACCCAGCCCAGAGGTGAGCCCATAGTAAGTACCAAATTAATTAACGGTATCTATAAAACAGGTTTACTTTTCTTTAATGTTCATTAAGAAAGTAGAGGTAAGAGCTGAAATAATGAAAAGGGGGATGCATCAACCCTTGACACCCAAAATGCTTTCCTCTACTTCACTCACCAAAACTGCCCCTTAAATTATTCAGTCTATCCTAATTAACTCCCCACAGAATTATCTTCAAGGCACTGTTAGTTGGTTGTTGCCTGAGGCCAAACTCCAAGCTAGCTCTGGGATGTGGGAGGGATACGAAAGTTTCTTTGCACTTGAGGATTTCAGTTCCACAGCAAGAGAGAAGAGGATAAAATTATCTCATAAAGATTACAGTTGAACCCAAAGGGGCATATGGAACTTCATATTACACATTGTTATTGGCAGCTTGCCAGAAAATGTCCCTTACAAAATAAAACTCTGGATGTGGAGCATTAAGATTTTTAAGTATCTGAATGGAGAAAATAAAGTTCTCCCAGGACAAAGTGATGATTTTCTATATGTTCTGACCTAGACTAGGAAATCCTAAAAAGAAAAGACTCCAGCAAGAGATCCTATTGGAATCTTCAAACTAGACCCAGTTAGATAATGATGTCAAACAGCCACAGTCAAACCCTAAAATAGCTTTTAGCAAGATTGGTTTGAAAAAACTATTTGAGGAGCCAGAATAAGATGATTGGGGGGTAGGGGTAGGAATCTGCCCCAAGAGAATAGTCTGTGAGCAAAAGAAAACAAACAGGCAAAAACTAGGGCTGAGTCAGCCTTGGGAGAAAGGAACAGACGGGGTGAGGTGGGAAATAAATGATGGAGACAGTCACGTTTTAGGGGAACCCATAGAGTCTGAGCTGTCCTCAAGTCAGAGCCTAGCAGGCATGAGAGGTTAGGGAGTAGTTGCCAAAGAAGCCATGACTGAGGACCAGAGTCCAACACTGAGGCCTGTTGAGGGGGCTTTCCTATTACCATCCTCTTCCCCCACACACATCAGTTCAGTAGCTTTTCCTGATTAATCCATGAATATGTCTGGCACTTGCCATAGGTATAGCATTGACCACCCAGGAGCCTACTCTAGTGGCAATGGGATAAGACACAGGGTCATTTTCCAGGCCCAAAATAGCATCACATAGGCCAGGCCATCAAACCGGGGGTCAATACCTAACCTAACTGTAGTTCTAACCTCCCCTAGAAATGTAGTCTTACCTGGCCAGGCAGGAATTTTCTGATCAGCATCAATGAGGTAATTGGTCACATGGGTCTTCTCTATACCCCAAATGAAGATAAGGTAGTACACCTAATAAGACCTTTGCCCTTCTAAACAGAAGGTGAAACAATCTTTCTTTTTCCTTTGCTAAGAACTTCTTGTCCCACCCTCCTGCCTATAAAAACCTTCCTTAGAGCTTCCCTCTACTTGCTAGATGGGATACAGCCTGCTGCGTGAATTGATTAATTAAGCCAATTAGATCTCTAAAATGTACTTAATTGGATTTTTATTATTTAACAGATTTGATGGCAGTGCTGGGATCTGAAGCGAACTTCCAGTGGCATCCAGAGACGAGAAACACAAGCGTGGTACCCCATGAACCCTCTGTGTTTACTGTCTCTCCTGCCCTTTCTGAGGGCTGAGTGAGCCCCTCTCAGTTCCGAGCTCCACCCTCTTTTGCGTTCAAGGTCTCCATCTAATTGGCTCTCCTTTACAGGGGGGTCAGCTTGACGGGGGACGGGGCAGACTGTGATGCCTGGAGCCCAACTGAGCTCCATGTTTGCCCAGAGCCCCACTGAGCTGGTAGTTTTGCCTGGAGCCCAACTGAGCTGGCAAAAAGGTAACTTCCCAGAGCCCAAGCCTCCAGCCTTTCAGACCACAATTCCCCAGCGGGGAAACCCTAGCCCTGATCTATCCCTGGGTTCCCACTGGGAACTGTTGGCGGCAGCTGGAGTTCTCCATTTTGTTTGGAATCAGTCCTCGATCCCCATTCCTTGGGGTTTGCTGCTTTAACCCCTTCCCCCTGGTCCAAAGATCCACAGGAACTGGTAGTGGTATGAACAGGGCCTTCTTGTGGCCAAGACTCAGTAACATCTCTTGGCTACTGCTGATACCTTAAGGTGCACATGTTTGTCTGTCTTGTTTTGTGCAGATAAGTCATTGCTGGAGTGTCTGGGCGGCACAGTCGGTTAAACGATGGACTCTTGGTTTTAGCTCAGGTTGTGATCTCAGAGTCATGAGATGGAGCCCCACATCGAGCTCTGTGCTCAGCAGGGAGTCTGCTTGAGGTTCTCTCTCACCTTCTCCCACTGCCCCTCCCCCAGTTTGCATGCACATGCATGAGCGCATGCTCTCTCTCAAATAACTAAATCTTTTTAAAAAAATTTTTAAAATAAGTTATTGCTAAGGGAATCTCAGAAGCCAGAAAGCAGCAAAAATTGGTGGGAACAAGCCAAGTATTTAAAGGCTAGAGTACTCACCACCTCCAGAAGATTCTTGTGGTAGGATAAATTGGTCATGGAACAGGTGAGATTGATGGTGGGTCAGTCACCAACCTCAAGAAAGCTTCCATGCAATGAGGTACATTGTAAAACATGAACAATCCCCAACCCAGCAGCACATCCCTTCCAGGTATTAGTTTGGCTCTGAGAAACCCAAAGGCTTAGCTACTAGAATCCTTACATTCTAAAGAGTCAAGCATCCTACCTTTAGGCACACCTGCTTATTTTATGTCTAAGAATTATAATCTTGGGAGTTGCAGGTAGCTCAAAAAAAAAAAAAAAAGGCAAAATCATACTAAGCTTGTTTTGTGTCCTGAAGAATTTGGTTTAGGTTGGGGGCCCCAAAATAAGGCCAGACAGAAATGTGGGTTACACCCCCGCTGTGGCTAGCTATGGCTGGAAAGAAATATGGGTTAATTCCATTTGCAGCTCGGGTCCTACCAAACTGCTGAGGCTCGCAGGGGAATTTCAGCTTAGAAGTACAATAGCCAGTGTAGGGAATGTTCCAATTAGACAATCATTCATTTAAGAAGTGCACTTAAAAGTGAGAGTCCCTTGGGAATCCCTGGTTGGCTCAGCAGTTTATCTCCTGCTTTCGGCCCAGAGCATGATCCTGAAGTCCCGGGATCAAGTCCTACATCAGGCTCCCTGCATGGAGCCTGCTTCTCCCTCTGCCTATGTCTCTGCCTGCCTCTCTCTCTCTGTGTCTCTCATGAATAAATAAATAAAATCTTAAAAAAAAATAGAACTACGTACCCAGAAGGAAAGAAACAAGTTGAGGGTAATGACAACATGATCTCATTTAAGTTACGACCCAATTCTTTGAGGAATTGAAATAACTGTCCTTATCTTACAAATCTTTACAAAACTAGAAATGCAGCTCTAGAGGCAACTCCTTTTACCAATTCCAAAACTTCTTATCTCAAACAATTTATAAGATATTGGCTCTGGGAAACCAAAGTCCTTTTTAGGCAGAACTTGCATCCTTTCTTTGCCCTTAAAGCTATATATCTTATGTCTTTGAAATGTTGTCGGCCTAGCCCACAATCACCTGAGACTGAATAAGAAATTTTAAAAGGAGGTCTTTTTAAAATACAAACTGTTGGGATCCCTGGGTGGCGCAGCGGTTTGGCGCCTGCCTTTGGCCCAGGGCGCGATCCTGGAGACCCGGGATTAAATCCCACATCGGGCTCCCGGTGCATGGAGCCTGCTTCTCCCTCTGCCTGTGTCTCTGCGCCTCTCTCTCTCTCTGTGACTATCATAAATAAATAAAAATTAAAAAATAAATAAATAAAATAAAATACAAACTGCTAGGGGTTCCTGGCTGGCTTAGTCAGTGGAGAGTTCTTGATCTCAGGGTTGTGAGTTTGAGCCCCACGTTGAGTGTGGAGATTACTTAAAAATAAAAAATCTTTAAAAACAAAATAAAGTAAAAACTGCTAGAAGAGTTATACAGCACAGCCTCCTTAAGATTAATTCCAGGGACAAACACAAATCTTAAAAATCTTCTCCACAAACACTGGTAACTATGGGTCTGTGCCTATATATATAGGCACACACACACACGTTGTAGGAGTGAGATATTTTTCTACCTCTGGATAGTACCGCTAAAATTCATTTGTAAAAGAGCTCTATCTAGTTAGTTTGAAGGCAAGCATTTGTAAGGATTGGGCATTCTAGAATTCTCAAAAAGAAACTAACACAAACGGTTTTTCAAGGTCTCGTGATCTGGGAAAATATTCCATTGTTGGTTTAATTATAATAGACGGGTCTTTAGAGTAATCAGCATTAAAATTAAAACTTTTATTCTGCCTGGGTTTATTTAAAGTCAAATACATCAATGTTATCTGTTATAAAATGTTTTTTTAAAAACAGCTTGGGATAATGACAGATTTTGACGTCTCATTAAGTTTTTATGGGCAATTCAAGCATAATTGTTAAGAGCAAGTAAATTGAATAGATGTAAATAAAATTAAAAAGTTCAGGCAGACTTTAAATGGTCTCCCAAATCTTTTTTGGTAACCTAAAACCTTAAAGTTTTGCTGAGTTAGACGAAATGATAAATTTATTTAATATCTAGATCATTTCCAAATAAGGTAAAATACAAAAACATTAATTACTGAACATAGGTTTATCTACTTTTGACTTCTTATTAAAGTAAGAGATATTTGGATGTGTTCATGCTACACTGGAAAATGAAAAAGGAACAGGCTTCTAAAAATTGTGAAATGTATTCATAAATTTGCAGATCTAAAGATTGCTGGTGTAACAGTTCATAATTGCTTATTACTTGGTTTTCACTAGAAAGCGAGGTTTCTGAGGATTTAAAAAACATGGTATTAGTTTGGCTAATACATGTAATTAAAGCCACTAAGGATTGTAGAAAAGGGATATCTAGAAAAAAATGTAATATGTGACTAGTTGTCTGATGCAAAGGCCAACAGCAACAGAATCTGTAAAAGTTATGGCACATGTGAAGTTCATTCTGCTTCTACAAAACTGATCTCTTCTTGATGAATTTTTGCAATCCTGACGTCCTTCCAACATCATAACAGTCAGCTCCCAGATCAGAATAATCAAGATGGGCAAATGATCATTGTAAATTCAACAAACAGTCATAGTTAAAGGAAACCCAAGATGGCCACTTGGTTCTTCCTGGCTCCCTGGCACACCCCATGTTTCGATTTTTAAATTCCTTCACCTACCAAAGGGCATTTTTTAAAAAAAATTTATTTATTTATGATAGTCACAGAGAGAGAGAGAGAGAGGCAGAGACACAGGCAGAGGGAGAAGCAGGCTCCATGCACAGGGAGCCCGACGTGGGATTCCATCCTGGGTCTCCAGGATGGCTCCCTGGGCCAAAGGCAGGCGCTAAACCACTGCGCCACCCAGGGATCCCCCAAAGGGCATTTAAGATGACTCAAATTATGAACACACATGGGTGGGGAGACTAGTATAAAATTGCAAAAATAGTCTACTAGCAATGTCTGACTAGTCAAGTCCATAATCCTGGAAAAATTACGTTTTGTCCCCATTGGCCTCAGACCTTCTCCCCCTGGAGCCTTGGCATACCTGCAACTGGACTTCATTCAACTGCCACTTAGAATGGGTTATCACTGTGTTCTTATTATCATTAAGTTTGTTTTCTAGATGGTCTGAGGCCTTCCACTGCCACAAAGCTGAGGTCTCTTAGTGACAAAGACACCATTATAGAATGTATTTCCCACTGGGAACCTTCCACAATTTCCAGTCACTGAGGAAACCATCTCACTGAAAAAATCATAAAAGCCTTAATGAAAACCTTGCAAACTTCTTGGAATTTTCACTGTCCTTATCACTTCAATCGTCAGACAAGGTTGAAAGATAAAATAGGATTCTCCAACTTGAAACTTCTAAATGTGCTGGAACTACTAGACTTCCCTGGGCTAAGGTATTGCCTTTGATCTTGTTGACTGTTTGCATTTCCTCTTTGAGAAACAAACTCATTCTACATGAGACAGTAACTAGCCGACCAATGTCATTAACAGGTTAAAGAAGTCTCTCTAGGTCCCAATTCAGAGGTTGCTGATGGTCACAGTCTAGAGCCTGATGACTGGGTACACTGGAAATGTTATCAGAGGAAGACAGTGTTCAAGTCCTGTTGGAAGGACATTATCAAGTGCTCCCAACCACTGATATTGCTGCAAAACTCGAAGATGCTGGAGAGCTTTGAATCAAATTGATGAGGAAGGGAAGGAGCTGACGTCAAAGTTGATTGCTTCTGCCCAAGACAACAGGTAAAGACTTCACACTTTAACTGAACATGAAACCCTTTCTCCTTATTTTCCTTTCTTTTACTCTGGCATTAGCCTGGAAAGAGAATGCCCTCATCTGTATCTCCCAGGCCACTGCTAAGGCAAGTAATCTCTGGAATTTAGAACAACCTTTTATTTCAGGCTAAAAGAAAAGCAAATTGTGCCTCTAACTTTTCACAAAGAAAACAAGACATTTCATTGGTCGACTCCCCTGAATTTACATTGTTGAATTAGAAAGCGTCTACCAGGAGGGACAACTGGGTGGCTCAGCTGTTGAGAATCTATCTGCCTTTGGTTCAGGGCCTTGATCCCAGGGTCCAAGGATAGAGTCCACATCAGGCTCCCCGCCTGGAGCCTGCTTCTCCCTCTGCCTGTGTCTCTGCCTCTCTGTCTCTCTCATGAATGAATGAATGAATGGATGGATGGATGGATGAATGAATGAATGAATAAATGAGAAAGAAAGGAAAAGAAAAAAAGAAAAGAAAAGAAAAGAGAAGAAAAGAAAAGAAAGCCTACAGGAGGCTTTCAGGATTCAGGACTCACCCTTTTTGCAGGTCTCTATCTCTGTGTTTAGAGATAAATGTAAATGAGGCATAATGAGCGACTTTTCCTTAATTCTTGAAATTGTTGCAGAATCTACTGCTAAAGCAGCCCAACAAAGATTCTTAGACACTCTGGCAAAAATTGTTTTTGATAACAGGAAAGCCTTTGAGTATCTTTCAGCTGAGCCAAGGAGGCATCTGTACTGTGGTTACCACCGTATGCTGTACCTGGACGAATACATCTGGGGAAGCTGAAACTCAGTTACATAGAGCAAGCCACTTAGCATAAAAGGGTGACTCCTTCAACAGAGTCTTTCTTTGGTTTGGGTCTTGGGGACCATGGCTCCGAAGTGCAATCCAAACACTGGGAATGATCCTGTTTATTATAATCATCTTAATAACCTCCCTGGGGCACTGTACTCTTTCAAAAGCTTTAAATGCATGTTTGTAGCCACTAACCAGTAAACAAATGTTCTCTCTAAGCTTGGAATGTCAAAAAGGGAACAAGGAAAATGACCAACTTAAAGAATGTGATCCCAAAGTCATGACCTATGAAGATCCCAGAGGTTAAGCAAAAACATCATGATTTCTGGATACCAAAGAAAGAACTATGATAACTTCAGAGCAATAGATGAGAGCGGCACTAAATGCCTTAAATTTTGATCACATCTCTCAACTAAGCTGAGAGTCTGATCAAAAGGAAGGAATTGTTAAAAAGCAACAATAACACAAGTCTAAAATGGTATCATGGAAGCCAGATAACCAAACCAGTTAACCAAACTCAATATCTAACCTAACCACAGTTTCAATCTCCCCCAGAAATGTAGTCTTAACTGGTGAGTCAAGAATTTTCTGATCAGCATCAGTGAGGAATCTGTCACGTGGGTTCTCTCTATCCCCCCACCTAATAAGACCCCTTCCCTTCCCCCTAAGGGAAGGTGACCCTGCCTGAAACAATCTTTTTTCTTTTGCTTTAACTTCTTGTCCTACCCACCTCCCTAAAAATTTTGTACAAGTCCTTAGAGCTCTCCTCTACTTGATGGGATGCTGCCCAATTTGTGAATTATGCTTAATAAAGTCACTTCAATCTTTAAAATGTATGAGTTAGATTTTTGTTATTTAACAAGGTGAATGATAGGAAAATAGTCACTTTTAAAATGTCTTCTATTTTGTGTAAGATTACAGGCCAGCTTGAGTCTAGCATGGTAGACTAGAGGTAGCCACAAATTCTTTGTCATTACTCCTATGATATATAAAAAAAAAAAAAAAAAACATTTTGCCTTTGTCTCCATTTCTGGTTCCTGCCACAGAACTTCCCAAACCCCTGAAATGTCCTGAATAATAGAAGTACCTTTTGTTATACATAAAGAACCCTGTGTACTTTATCTGAGTTTATGCTACCATGGTCACTCAAGATGGGCCATTAGATAGTTTAAGAAGAAGGGCTGGCTACATATGTAATTAAAGGGTTAGAACTTTCAGCCTCATCCCCCTACCTCTGGGGAGGGGAGAGGGAATTGGGATCAAGTACAACCACCAATGGCCAATGATTTAAGTAATCATTCCTAGTCAACAAACCTCCATGAACACCCTTGAACAAGGAGGTTTGGGAGCTTCCTGGTCGGTGAACATATTGGTGTACCAAGAGGCTGGTATATTCCAACTCCAAAGGGACACAGACTCCTATACTCAGGATCCTTCTGGCCCTCCCCATATCCCTCTTCCTCTGGTTGTTCATTTGTATCCTTCATAATAAACTGTAATCCTAAATATAGCATTTTCTCCAGTTCTTTGAGTCATTCTAGTGAATTACTAAGCCTGAGGTGGGATTTGGGGAAACCCCTAACCTGCAGTCAGCTAGGGAGAAATGTGGATAACTTGGGAATACCTTTGCTTGTGGCTGGGTCTGAAGTCGGGGGCATTTCTGTGAGACTGAACACTTAACTTGGGGGGTCTGTGCTAACTCTGGATAGTGTCAGAATCAAATGGAATTGTAAAATGCCCAGTTGGTATTGGAGAATTGTTAGAAAACCACAGTGGTGCCTCATTGAAAGGTGAGATTTATTTCCCCTTCCTTTAAATCTGAGCTGGCCCCCATAGGTGTCTAACTAGAAGAAGGTAGAGGAAGTAGCACGCTGACAGTTCCAGGCCTGAGCCTTTGAAAAACCTGAAAGCTTCCACCTTGTACTTCCAAGATAGAAGTTCAGCTATTTTGCTGGAAAGGCCATATAAAGAGGAAAGGCCCTGAGACCACCGGGAGAGAGAAGGGGCCTGACATCCCTGTAGTGGAGATTCCATCCCGGCTGCTATCCAACTACAAGAGCTATGTCAAGGACAACCAGAAGAAATGTCCAGGAGCATCCAGTGAACCTCCAGAACTGCTACTGTAAGCCACTAGTTTTGGATTAGTTTGTTATGCAGCAATAAATAGCTGATACAAACAACATCACCAGGATAAGTGGAACAGTCTAAGAAAGGCATTTTTAATCACATTAGGAATCATTGCAGTTTGTTCATCCATATGTTTATTTATGCATTAAACAAATATTTATTGAACACATCCATTGGGCAAGACTTGAACTAGGTACTGGTAACACAGATGAAGAGAATCCTTGCTTTCAGGGAGTGTGCAGCCTAATCACCTCATTCCCTTTAGTCTTTAATAAAGCTGTCAACTTGTATCCTCCAGAACTATTTCTTTCTTTAGAGTCCCCATTTTCTAGGGGAACCTAGGGTTGGAGTCAACTCATTTCCCTATCTCCATGAAGTTTTCCCAGACCAACCTGGTCTTTATATTTCAGTTTCTCTAATTATAAACTAAGGCCCCAAAGAGGGCTAACAATATTTCCAAAAGATAGTAATGAGATCAAACCAGAGCATTTTTTTTTAAATCCTTTAAGTCTTGTAGGAAAAATTTACTAAGCAGATGACATTTATTGTCAGCCCTAACATATCTGGCCTAGAGAAATTCTGTGAATTATATTAAAAGTAATGTCAACAAATGACCATTGCTAGAAGCACCTGCTGGGCAGATACGATGTCAGTTATTCTGCTTCTTATCTCTGCCAGGGCTAACATGGAGCATGAACAGATGCACGCATATACTCTGTGGGATCCAAGGGGAAGTAGACAGGCTCTTTCTACTTCCTACCAATATAACCACATGTTTCTGAGCATCCCTCAACTGATAACCTACCATCCATCAATAAGCTGTATACTTCACAGACTATGCTTGTGCTGGCACTTCTGTTCATAATGGAATGTTTATTTAATTAAGCCTCTTCATCAGAGACCTCCAAGTGCATAAGGGTATTTAATGTTTTTTAAACACCCAACAATTGGGGTTGGCTGCAAAAAATAAACACAATCATGTACAATCACAGTGCCAGAACACAACAATGAGATATGTGAGCAACACTTATAAAACAACTTATAAAAGCAGATTTTTTACAGTGTATGTTGAGCAATCCTTTAGGTGGAAAACGTTACAACTATTTGTACATTCTACTGATGGACATTGGCCAATAATAAACTTAAGTTTGACTGAACATCAAAAATAAACTACATTAATGAAATCAAAGTACTTTGAGCTACACTGGCATAGCTTATAACATTTGTTTTAGTCCTACATGCCTCTAAGCCTTGAATCGTACTCTCCTCAGTCTAATAAGTACACTGTAATAAGAGTCATAAGCATCTCTATAACTATGTCTTTAAAAAGGTCCTCCTTGCTTTTTAAGAATAGGCAAAAGCTGGAAACAGCCCAGATGTCCTTTAGTGGATGAATGGTACATGAACACCATGGAATACATCTCAGCAATAAACAAGGAATTGAATTATTGATCCACACAACCTGGATGAATTGTGAGGAAATTGTGCTCAGGGAAAAAAAGACAATATTACAAGGTTACATACTGCTTGATTTCATTCTTGAAATGACAATTTCTAGAAACAGAAACAGATTAGTAGTTGCCAGAGATCAGGAGAAAGGAGTGTAGCTATGTGATATGATGATTTATAAGAAATTTATTTTTAGTCATTCGGATGACTGAAATATATTTCTGATATATTTGGTCTTTGCCCACATTCCTGAAAATGCTTCAGAGCCATAAAGGTAAAATGGGTGTCCTATTATTTATGAAGGTGACTTCTGGACCCTACCCAAGGGCAGGGGCTGGTTGACAGGCAAGCCAATGATGTGATTAAAGGGTTAGAACTTTTAGTCACTCCCCCAACCTCTGGTGAGGTGAAATGGGCCACAGGTTGAATCAGTCAATGATCAATGACTTAGTCAATCAAGACTATATAATGATGCCTCCATAAAAACCCAAGAGGAAAACTTTTGGGCCTTTTTCAGAGTGGTTCCATACTTGGGGAACCAAAATACTTCCCCATGCCACAGAGCCTGACCCCAAGCTCATAAGGACAGAAGCTCCTTTGGGACTTCACCCTATGTATCTCTTCATCTGGCTATTGACTCGTATCCTTAAATAAACTGATAAGTGTTTCCCTGAGTTCTGTGAGCCACTCGAGCAGATTAATCAAACCTGAGGAGGTCGCTGGAACCTCCAAACTGTAGCTGGTTGATGAGAAGCACAGGTAACAACCTGGGGCTTATGACTGGCATCTGAAGTAGAGGGTAGGGAAGATTCTTAAAGAATTGAACTCTTAACCTGTGGAATCTGATGCTGTCTCCATGTAGATAGTGCCAGAATTGAGTTTAAGGCACAGAGCTGGTGTCACAGAGAATTGCCCAGTGTGGGGGAGACTCGCACATTTGGTGATTAGAAGTGTCAGATGTGAAGTGTTGTGTGTGAGTAATGAAGACGACTCACAGGGAACAAAGAGTAGGGAAGAACTAGATTTTTCCCAATTCAGGTAGAAGGCTGAAGTCTTTCCTATTTAGGCTACAAAAGAGCAGCTCACAGGAGCCTTGTGTTAATGGAACTGTTCTGTATATCTTGACTGTATCAATGTCAATAACCTGGTTGTGATATTGTTCTATAGTTTTGTAAGATGTTACAAGGGGATGTGGAGGAAGAACAGGGTAAAGAGAAATGTAGGATCTCTTTGCATTACTTCTTAAGATTGCATGTGAATCTATGTTGACCTGAAAATTAAAAAGTTGTTCTAAAGTTCTGGCTAATTATGTCCTGTGCTAGAACTCTGCTAATACTTTGAGGTGGATACTGTTTTTTCATTACCTTACATTTTTAAACCATTAATGTGTTCTACTAGAAAACATCATTGTTTCCCTAAGTAATGAAACCTAGCTTTAAAATTATGACTTGTTTTTAAATCATAGTTTAAGAAAAAAAAATTAACAAATATTAAAATGTACTCAGACTATACTTAGATCTTATAAATCTCATAATTTTAAAAATTAAAGATGAAGCGTTAGTGGAATAATATGTTCCTTTGCATACTGATTTCAAAGTAAAGGTAACAATTCCAACCTTTCTTTTAGTAATACTGTTATCTTCATCCATCATTCTAAAGGTGACTTTGTATCCAAAGCATTTTTTTCTGTTTTCTTTAATTTTATTTAAATTCAATTAATTAACATATAATGCATTACTGGTTTCAGATTGACTGATTCGTCAATCTTATATAATACCCAGTGCTCATTACATTACGCGTCCTCTTAATGCCCATCACCCAGTTACCCCATCCCCCCACCCCCTCCCCTCCAGCAACCCTTAGTTTCCTATGATAAGAGTGTCTTATGGTTTGTCTCATCTCTGATTTCATCTTGTTTTATTTTTTCTCTTTCCCTATGATCCTCTGTCTTGTTTCTTAAATTCCACAGATGAGTGAGATCATATAATTGTCTTTCTCTGACTGACTGATTTTGCTTAGCATAATATACCCTCTAGTTCCATCCACATCATTGCAAATGGCAAATGCAATTTTTTTATGGCTGAGTACTATTCTATTGTATATATACACCACATCTTCTTTATCCATTCATCTGCCGATGGACATCTGGGTTCTTTCCATAGTTTGGCTATTGTGGACACTGTTGCTATAAACATTGGGGTGCAGGTGCCCCTTCCAATCACTACATTTGTGTCTTTGGGGTAAATACCCTGTAGTGCAATTGCTGGGTCATAGCATAGCTCTATTTTCAACTTTATGAGGAACCTCTATACTGTTTTCCAGAATAGCTGCACCAGCTTATGAGCTTTTCCTCTAAGGTCAGGAACACAGCAGGGATGTCCACTCTCACCACTGCTGTTCAGTATATATCAGAAGTCCTAGCCTCAGCAGTCAGACAACAAAAAGAAATAAAAGGCATCTGAATAGGCAAAGAAGAAGTCAAACTCTCCCTCTCTGCAGATGACATGATACTCTATATGGAAAACCCAAAAGATGCCATCCCAAATTTGCTAGAACTCATATAGGAATTCAACAGTGGCAGAATATAAAATCAATGTACAGAAATCATATGCATTTACATACACTAACAATGAGATAGATGAAGGAGAAATTAAGGACTCAATGCCATTGCGATTGCACTAAAAACTATAAGATACCTAGGAGTAAACCTATCCAAAGAGGCAAAGGTTCTGTACCCAGAAAACTATAGAAAACTCGTGAAATTGAGGAAAACACAAAGAAATGGAAAAATGCTCCATGCTCATTGATTGGAAGAAGAAATATTGTTAAAATATCTATGCTACCTAGAGCAATCTATACATTCAATGCAATCCCTATCAAAAGACCATGAACCTATTTCACAGTTGTAAAAAATAATTCTAAAATTTGTATAGAACCAGAAAAGACCCCGAATAACCAAAGGAATGTTGAAAACGAGAACCAAAACTGGTGGCATCATGACTCCAAGCTCTATTACAAAACTGTAATCAAGACAGTATGGTACTGGCACAAAAACAGACACATAGATCAATGGAACAGAATAGAGAACCCAGAAATGGACTGTCAACTCTATGGTCAACTAACCTTTGACAAAGCAGGAAAGAATATCCAATTGCAAAAAAGAGACTGTCTTTTTCCCAAATGGTGTTGGGAAAATTGGACAGCTACATGCAGAAGAATGAAACTGGACTGTTTCCATACACAAAAATAGACTCAAAATGGATGAAAGACCTAAATGTCAAAATCCCAGACGAGAACACAGCAACCTTTGTGACCTCAACCACGGCAACGTCTTGCAAAACACGTCTCCATAGGCAAGAGAAACAAAGGTAAAAATGAACTATTGGGACTTCAGCAAGATAAAAAAGCTTTTGCACAGCAAGGAAACAGTCAACAAAATGAAAAGACAACTGACAGAATGGGAGAAGATATTTGCAAATGACATATCAGATAAAGGGCTAGTTTCCAAGATCTCTAAAGAACTTATCAAACTCAACACCCAAAGAAGAAATAATCCAGTGAAAAAATGGGCAGAAGATATAAACAGACATTTCTCCAAAGACGACATACAAATGGCTAACAGACACAAGAAAAAATGCTCAACATCACTCGGCATCAAGGAAATACGAATCAAAACCACAATGAGATACCACATCATGCCAGTTAGAAAGGCTAAAATGAACAAGTCAGGAAATGACAGATGTTGGCAAGGATATGAAGAAAGGGAAACCCTTGTACATTGTTGTTGTTTTTTCCTGTTTTTATCACTTTCCCTATCACTTTAATCACATTCTCAAGACCCTCACATAGGCAGGACCCATAATTCATGTGTGGCAGTCTCCTTACATAGGAAAATGCAAAAGTATAGGACATTCTGATAAGACAATTTTAGCACTGTTCTTTTGTCTTGGGAACTTTTTAATAAAACCTAAAAAAAAAAAAATCAAGCATCAGCTTTGTCTCTACTGAGTAATGCATAATCCACATATGTACCCCCACACCCACCACCTCATGACTCCCCTCCACCTACTGAAGGGTGGGCTGAAGCTAAGAGACAGAGTGAGAAAATGGGCTGTGAAGTCCAGAGTGGGGGGCTTACATAGAGTAATGAGGGGAATCATCATGTGTATTACTTAGTCATTCAAAAGACACAAGAAAGTAGAAAGTGTGTTGGTCTTAGATTCGGCCCCATTAGTCCAGTCAGGTCAAATGTCCTCCTAATCAAAATAACCTCATGGAATTGGCTACATAGAGTCAGCCACTTCCAAATGCCCTGATTAAAAGATCACCGCGTGCAAAACAGAGAACTCAGGTGTTTCTATTTTCTTAGTAAGACTCACCTAAATAACACCCACCCAAAAGGCCTGAAGGAATTCTAAGGTATCAGGTGACCAAATAGATAAAAATGCTCCTGATGCCCAAGTACTAAACCAGCAGGATGCACAGCCATCATCACACCTCTCTTGTGGAAAATGAGTACCACCCCTTTATCAAAGATACTGTGTGAGCAGGCAACCCCTTCTTGAGAAGAAGGCACCAGACAGCTAGGACTGGGCACAGCACATCTGATTGCCCACCGTCTGTGCTCTGAGGACAGGAATGTTCCCGAGTAGCCACCACCCGCATAACTACACAGCGGCCTTCTCCCTCACTGGACAGGCAGCCAGAGAGAAACCCCTTCGCTGCATGGTGGTCCGTGCTAGGAAGTCAGCCCACCCCAGCAAGCAGCCCTTCTGCGACATGCCTGGCATCAATCTCTACGAACTGCAGACAAATGAACACATTAGGAAAATGAGGCCTTCCTCTCTGAACGGGCAACTGAAAGAAAGACCCTCAGTCCAGACCTCTCAGAAAAAAAGCACATGAGAATTAGCTGGGTCCTATCTGTTCCCTGTACTTTACTGGGCAAAAGATGACCTAGAAAGGGGGGATGGAAGGGGACCTGAGGAGGTGGGGAAGGAAAGGAGGCCGGTCGCCAGCACAGGCTAGGCACACATCCTCACAATTCAGCAAACCCCAACCTAGTACATGCTACTGGTGAGTTAGCATTTTTTTACAACAAAACTAAGGAGACACAAACTGCATGGTTATCACCTTGCCAGGTAACCGGTGGTCTAAAAAGCTCCGTTCAGCACCCGATGGGTGGGTCAATTCCCCCTTTTTATGCCTCCCTTTCAAGCCAGATGATACTAGCCTTCCCAGGCTGGTATGAATGGCTCAGCATCAGGCTGCCAACAAGGACTATCCTTTCTGGCTATCTGGAAGGAAAAGGTGGAACACTTTCTGTTACAAGCTTTTGGAAGTCTGGAGGAAGTTGACGTATTTTATATTTGTTGACTAGTAAAAGAGAACCTTTGAAAATGATTATCATTGAAAACCTTTGAAAAATGTCAACTGGAGTCCCTCCATTATATAAGACAGCCTTGTTCTTGTCCCCAGTGCCGTTACCTTCCCTTTACACATCATTTTGTCTGACTTTTAGCCTTTACGTTAATTAATACTGGATAAAAGCATTGTGGGGAGAGGGCTGGAGATAAAAGGCTTTGGTCTGAATTCAGTCCTTAATTTCCAACATCTGTGTCCCTGAACTGTTCCAGGCACTTTTATGTAAACTGAACAAAAAAAAAAGAGAGTTCTTTCTATAGTGAAAGTTATTAAGGAAAGATAAACAATTTATAATTCAAAAATTACACAAAAGAAAATTAGCTTTGGATTTCTGTAGCTATAATAATGCCCAGTTGCTGCAAATGCTTTTCTATTTCTATTTTAAAGAATCCAGATTTCTTTTTTACACCAGCAATGAATTGCTTAAAACCTAGGGTAAACTGTTTATAGATTAAATTCTATTCAAGTGCCTAGGACACACTTGCTATTTGGAGGCATCCTATGGTGATTTTTCTTGTACATAGAAGAATCCTATTGCAAAGCTCTTAATTTAAATATAGATTTTCATATAATAAGTCTTTACCTACAATCACAGGCTCATTCGTTGCTATGCTTTTTCTGTGTGTCATGTTCATTATGAAGAAGAAACTTTGATTAAGCCTATCCTTGCCTGTAGTGGTTTGCTGCAAACCTTACAAAGCAGGTTGAATTGATGAGATCCCTGGGAGTTTATAAGATGAAAAATGCAGCTGCAGACACAGAGACATTTTTATAACTACTATTGAGAGCTCACATGGAATAAACAACATAATAAAGCAGACTGTATCAGCAGAGACATTAAATGTTTGTTTTATTATGATACAGTAGTAGGTGAAAGAACCCAGTTCCATTGTGCACTCACACTGCAGGACACCACAAAAGCGTGTGTCACTTAGCTTCCATGTCAGATCTTAATTAGTGCTTCAGCCAGCAGTTTAAGGGAAGTTTTAAGCGCCTGCTATATACTGTGACTCTATATACTGTTCCTTATTGATACTTTGGGGTCATTTTAGTCAGATTACCCAGAGTAATCAAGCTCTGGCCAATTGAAGATAAAGTCAGTCCTTGACAGACTAGGGACAGAGGGCATCTGTTACAGAGTCAAGAAGAGGGCATTTCTGTGTTTTTCATCTGAAACATTTTTCTGAATGTTTTTCAAAGTTTAGAGGAATATTTATTTCTCAGTAAAGATACACCATCTTTGCTCTATATAAGGTTTTTTGGGGGAAAGTTTTTGTGCAGGTCACATTTTTGAAAATTGCATTCTTAAAATTCAAAATTTCAAAATTGGGTCTGTTATTTTAAAAAACCTTCTTACTAGTTTTCCAGCATTATGAATACTTCTTCATCACAAGAACAAAAGACAGTTCCTAATTTACCTGATTCTGAGTTTGATTTTGGCCACAGGTTTCCAAAGAATCAGTCATAGCTAGCTTTATGATCATGTCATGTATGATGATGCTCTGTGTTTAGTCCATTCATTAAAATATATAGAAACTGAGACAGAGACTATCTGAGAAACTGAGTCCTCTTAGAGAAAAAAGAAGGAGCTTCCAAATCCACACTCAGAGTTTAAACCTGAGTTTCAGGATTTCTGCCAATTACATCGTCTTGATTCTTCTATATTAAAACAGTTCTTTCTTAATTCCTACACATTAAGCTGTTGAATACTGAAGATTTAAACCAAGAAAAATGGATATGTTATCATAAAAAAGAGCCCTAGCCCTATGATCGTAAATTTTGAGATCTAGAATGAAGTCTTGTTTATTATTTTAAAGATGAAAGATTTACAAGTGGCTTGCCCTCAGTCATCTAGTTAATTAGTAATCTAACTAGAAAATGTTTGGTCTTTCATTCCATTCCATTTCTCTTCTACATTTCAATTTCTACCATAAACAAAAGAAATACTCTTATGAAGTGTACAAGATGAATAAAAAAGATAAACTAGAATCCAGAGTGCTGGCCTGATTCAACTTCGGGACAGAGAAGGTAAAACTAGGTTTCGTAACAAACAGTGATGTCCCTGTACTGACTGAAGAACATCATCCCTGGACCAAGGTCCCTAGAGAACTGGTAACAACGGGAAATCAATTCTACCAGGGAAAGGTAGGAACATGTAATGAAATCCAAGAAAGCTAGAAAGGAAGCATCCTAGATTTGAATGCAGCTCCAAAACATACTTGCCGTGTGGCCATGGGCAAGTAAATTTAATCTGAGCTCATTTTCTACCCCCACAGACCTCTTTTAAACAGAGCAAGCAGATCTCCACTATTTTTTCCAAGGGCCCCTGTTGTTTTGGCTACAGATTAAGGGATGAGACATCCAAAGCTAAGCGAGAGCAACATTGGCTTAAGAGATGGACTGGTTCAAACTCTGCCAAAGGTTGTTCCAATTTGGCTGGTGACTACTTGACTCAGTCAGACACCTCCTCCCACCAACTCAAGCAGGTTGACTTTAATGCCTGGAGAATCAAAAGGGGTAACAGAAGCCAAGAGAACCATCATAATATTGGAAAGTATTGGTCTCAGCCCTGAGCAAGCAATTATTCCATGCTGACTGCCTATCATCTGTACAGTAAAGTATATTCTAGATTAGGCTTTCTCAACCTGGACACTATTGGCATTTTGGGCTGGGTAATTTTTTATTGTGGAGAGCTACCCTATGCATTATAGGATGATTAGCAGCATCCTTGGCTTCTATCCACTAAGTATCAGTAACACCCTGCCCCCAAGTTTTGACATTGAAAAAAACAAGTTCAGATGTTGCAAAATGTCCCCTGGGGTAATGGGGCAAAATAGCTCCCAGTTAAGATCCATCTTTCCAGATTAAGACACTGTTGTGTGTACTGAGAACACAAAGACTAAGATACAGTCTCAGTCCTTGAAAAGTTCTAACTAGTATGAGAAAGCTTGACATGAATACATGTGACATTTGAGATGGGCAATGTACTCCAGGACACTCCAGACAGAGAGACCATGAGCAAACCCTCAGAGGGTAAAAGAGCTCGATGCTCCTGAAGATCAGTCAGTGACTCAATGGGGCTGCCCTGCTGTCCAGTGCTTCTATGAGCAGGAAGGTAGTAATAAACACCCATTACCTCCCACCTTCTCCTGGAATGATACCCTTAACAGAGCAGTGTGTGGCACTTCACTGGTGACCACTATGGAGTTGAACTGTACATTTCTGTAGGTGAACCTCTAGGCTATCCAACAGGTACACTTTGAGAACTGACATCATACTGGGGTAGACAGGTTTATAATGGAAGCCACCAGTGCCTTCTCTTTTGCCCTCCTTCCACCTAGCATTTAAATGGCTAAGCGACACAAGCCCCCCCATGACTATGGATTAGAACACCATTTATCAATCAGCTGGCAATACAAACAGATGAAGCACAGTATGTGAAAAGTGTTTGCCAGATCTGGTCTACTGTAGGAAAATTTAAAGAGCTGAGTCAGAAGCTCCACAGTGCTATCAAGTCAATGCTTCTCAGCAACAGTGAAGTTCTTGAGCTAGCGGCGGGGGGCGGGGGGTATCTTGTGGGGGGTGAATCAGTGTTGATGTTGTATTGGTCAAGAGTATACATGGGTCTGAGGGAGGGGGATATGCGGAAAAGTACTGGACCAGGAATCCAGGAAACCTCAGCTCCAAACCCTAGTCCTCCTCATCACTGGCTCTGGGGACTGGCAACTTGCCCTTCAGGACTTTGGGAACTCAACTTCTGTTAGTTAAGGTATAACGTATGCAGCAAAATGCATACATCTTTGGTGTTTTGTTTCATGAGATTTCACAGTTGAACACATAAATGTAACCATCACACAAAACAAACTCCAGAACAGTTCCAACCCCCCTGAGAGTTCCCTTGTGTGCCTTCTGAGTCAACCCTCCCCTCCGCCATCCAGGCAACCACTTTCTAATTCCATAGGTTAGTTTTACAAAGTCTTGGATGTCACATAAATGGAATTAGGGAATGTGAATTCTTTGATGTCATGATTCTTTCACTCAGTGTTTGTGAGATTCATCCATGTTGCTATGTGTATCTGGAGGGCGTTCCTTTTACTGTGGCATATAGTATTCCCCATTGTGTGAGTACACCATAGTTTGCTTATCTATGATTCTCCTATTGATAGACATTTGGGTCAGGTCCAGTTTTCAGCTATTATAAATAAGGCTGCTAGTGACCTTGTCATACATGTCTTTTCGTAAATGTGTTTTAATTTCATCTTTAAAATGGCAGGTTGTCCCATGATTATGAGCTTTCTCTGCAGGTACCTTGGGGATTGCTACAAGGGTAAAGGGAGGCGAAAGGAGCAAATGCAAGACTCTTCCCATCATGTTTCCACCAGAACTGTTCTTCCATCTGTTTTATAGATGAGGCATTTACCAAGATATCATTTGGAGGAAAGAAGGGTTTCACACAAAACCACCTCAATAGGTACTTGCTAATGCCCCTTCCAGCTCTAAAAATCTATGATTCTTTAATGCTTTCAGATAAAATATTTCACAGTTTATACTTAAATGAGGTCCTCTAAATTTTCCGTGACAATTTCCTATGCAAAATCCTGTAATAGATCCTGCATTGCTTGGAAAATACAAATTCATCAGCAAGACCTTTATAATTGCTCTCCCAGTCAGTGGGATATTTTTGGATATTTTTCAAGGAGCATCTCCAATACTTCACTTTCCTCACGCTCCAATCACAGGACTCTGTTGTCCTCACAAAACAGAGCTGGTAACACCCAGCTCTGTACCTTCACGCTAGTTATTTCTGTTACTGGAATATTCTTGTTGACCTCACCTGCCAGGGTCCAATCCTTTTTTAAACCAGATTGAAATCTACACTTTTCTATAAACCTGGGATATTTATCTGGGTCCATAAGAATACATATGTTATCCATGCGTACAGTATCATAGCTACATGTGCATACACCTAGATGCTTACTTCTAAATCTCAAGAGCCAGAGATAGTCTCCTTCCCTCCCTTTCTCCTTTGATTCATGTATAGCACCAAGAATAGTCCTTTTTCATACAAGGCTAAAATCAATACTGGCTGAATGTGATTTGTGAGTATGTATGACTGTTATTTTCCTAAATCTTTAAGCCAAGTGAAAATGCAGGCTTTTCACAGAAAGAGCAAAACCTAAAGGACATCCATGGAACCTTCACTTAGAAGCTTACGTTGCTCAATGACCTTTCAAATGCATGGTCAATTTTGTAAATCTTGCCTCCCACAAAGCTAGCACTGGCACAAATGGCCCATAGAAAACTACTGCCGATTTTCTTTCAGGACAACTAGGGTGTGATTTCCTGTCAAAGCCCAATAATATCTTTAAAAAAAAAAAAAGCTTCCCAAGTGCTTGCTGTGCTCATTTCTGCCCCATGGTCTAAGGCAACTGCTATCTAGCACTGTTAAAAAGCTCAGACTGGGCAGCCCCAGTGGCTCAGCGGTTTAGCGCCAGCTTCAGCCCAGGGCCTGATCCTGGAGACCCGGGATCCAGTCCCACGTCGGGCTCCCTGCATGGAGCCTGCTTCTCCCTCTGCCTGTGTCTCTGCCTCTCTCTCTCTCTCTCTCATGAATAAACAAATAAATCTTTAAAAAAAAAAAAAAAAAGCTCAGTCTGACTCCTATTTAGTGATTCTTCACCTCAAATGTTTCCTTCCTTAGCTTTAGATACTCTTCCTTCCCTTCCTTTTTACATCTACTTAGGAAAACTGAAAGAAAGGCATTTGTATTCCTTAAACTACCCCTCAAAATCAATCTCATTACTCTTTAGAATTAGTTTGCATCGACCATAAATCCTCCAACTTTTATGTGCCCTGGAAACCTTACAATATAACAGAAAAATAGATAATATCCATCAAGAAAACATGCATCGAAGCAAAGGAATGGATTAATGTCTCTTGGAGGATTCCACTGAAACCTATGCCAAATAATAAAATTTGGAAAAGGAGTAAGCTGTAGAGAAGCATTCTGGAGGATCAATTTTTTTCGCCCCAAGTAACTCTTTAAGCACCAAAACCACTCAATTTTCTCCCTATCATTTACAATTAAAGAGTAACTAAAAAGTATAACATTTCCCTGCATTGCTAAGTAGGCTGTGCTAAAAAGAAATTAATTTTATCTCAAGGTTTCATGATATTCATTAGGAAATCCATTGCCATGCTGGCTTGCCACCCAAAGAATGCCTGAGGAGGACTTGGGTATGGCAATGTCTGGGGCTATTGACCCTATACTGACCACAGGACAATGCTTTTGAAACCTGGACCTACTTTCTTGATCATGGGCTGTCAGATGCCACATCTCGCCCCTGCTTATAGTGGTTCGTCTTGCGATCTACTTTCCTGCTTCCACTCAGACAACCCCGTGTATTCACGGCTGTCCAAAATGAAAGTAAATAATTTTTCCAGGAAAAAACAGAATGTCCCTTCTATGAGTAAGGAGCATGAATACTCATCTGTATAATTCAAATATACATGAGGGCATAAAACCTAAAGAGAAACATCTCATGACGGTATGAGGTATGTGCGGGAGGGGAAGGTAGTAGAGGGAGAGAAGCGACCCAGAAAGTAAAGAAAGACTTTCTGATCAAAATGAAAATAATATGGGCAGCAAGCAGGCAGGAGACATTCATATTTCACCCAAACTTGAACTCTATGGAGGTCCCTCCACTACAGCCTTAGTTAGAAACCGATGTTTACCAAAGGCTGCAGAAGGCATGTTTTTAAAAGGGTGATAAGGACGGGGCCTGGCACGTGTAGCAAGGATATTAATGCATACATGCAAGGACCAGAAACAGAAGTAACCAGCATTTAAGAAATGCTAATGATGAAAGTGGTCGTATTTTCAAGTCCAATTTCCATTACCAGCAGGCACAGAGACTCAAGACTCTCTAGCATTAGCTGATTAGTCTGTTAATGGAAACAGCCAGCTGCAGGGGTTATCATGGATCCCTACAGGCCACTGGACAGAGAAAGCAGAGTGCCCAGCACTACAGGACAACAAGGCATTGGTTCACTCACCATAGAGCAGCCAGCGTGGTCCTTCTAAGGAATAATTCTATCACTTCCCTGATCCAATCTCTCCCACAACTTCCCAGAGTAGCCAAGATTAAATGCAGAGTCTGTTCAATGGCCCCTGTAACAAACCCCCAGGTCAAGGTCCCATTGCCTCCCCATGCAACCCTCCCTCCCCTTATCATGTGTGCTCCAAGTCCCTGTGGCATTTCTGCTGCCCAGCATCCCAAGCTTGCCCTGACCCAGGGCCTGGGTGCTGATCTTCCTCCTGCTTACAAGTATTGTGACCCCAGGTCTCTGAAGAGTTATCTGCATCTCATATGCCAATCCTCTGTAAGGCTTTCTTAACTACCCTGAACATGGTCATGTAATATTCTTAGTGACGCCTATTGGCACCAGAAAGGGTCTCAATGGGACTTATTAACTGTCTTTTGCTTTAAAACAGTAGTTCTCAACTGGGGGTATTTTGCCCTCCAGGGGACATTTGGCAATGTCTAAAGATATTTCTGGTTGTCTTCACTGGGAGAAGAGTGAGGAAAGACTACTGGCATCTAGTGGGTAGAGGCTGGCAATGCTGTTAGATGTTCTACAATGCACAGAATAATCCCACAGCCAAGAAGTGTCCAGCAAGGAGTGTCAACAGTGCCTTGCTGAGTGACCCTGGGATGAAATGTAAGTTCCTTAGGGCTGATACTGTTCCAACAAACTGTCGAATCCTCTGTGGCTTTAGCACTACCTGACACACAGTGGGTGCTTAATCAGTATTTGTCAACCCACTAAACTACTCTCGTTCCTGGGATTCACTGATAAGGACTGTGTGTGTCATTGCTAGACCATATTATATCAATAGCTGTATGATATTTGTAACACATATGTGTGTATAATAGTCTTACCCATTTATGTTTATGTATATCCACAGCAGATATAAGTACAACGTGCTAACATTCTGTCACTGGTTATTCTCAAATAATCCTTTTGATGTCATTACAAACTTGAGAGTTAAAAGATTCCTATCAGGCAAACAGTTCATTAATGGGCAGTCCAGACTGATGTTTGCATCTGTGCACCTAGTGCCAGAATTGGACAAATGAGGTAAGTAGTGGCCCTTACAAAATGGTGAGCCAACCAGGATTATTCCAATCTGGGTGATAAATGGGCTTAGAGATCAAGGGTGGTAGGTCTTCATTGTGCTAACTTAACCAAGCTGGAACTGTTTCCCACACTTGCCTCCCCTGTGATGCTCTGGGTTAGCACAGACCCCAGGACGTGTTCTGGGTGAGACGGAAAGGAGGAAGTGGAGTAGGAGCTGTTTTGATAGGTCAGTGCAGATACCAGGTGCTAACGGCAGCTCTTGGGTGTCATCGTTTGCTGCCGGCCACCTAGATGTCAAGAGTCAGCGAACAGGCGTACCCAGCCCTTTCTGGAATGCCTCCTTCACCTTCTCTGACTCCTGGCCAGGTGCATGCTCATTTCCGTGATGAAGGTCAGCCAGCTGCCCCTGGAGGTCGACCCCATAGTGAATGTTTGACAGCAGCAAGAGACTAATAACACAGGTTCTAGTCCATGCATGTGAATGCCAGCTTAACCTCATGGGTTCCACTCATCTTTGCCTCCTCGACTTCACATGCATCTTTCCTCCCCACTTCCTGCACCACTGACCCCAAGCCCCAGCATCAGCCACAGATGTGACAACCTTCCACTGACTGTTTAACCAGATCCCACAACTACGTAAGGGAAGTCCAGATAATAAATCCTCGTGGCTCGGTTTCTCTGATCAAACCCTGACTGAAACACTTGGGATGATGCTTTGGTGGCCTTCCCACATCCTTCTGAATTCTGAGACATGCTCCATGTTGACAAGATTGCCACATAGTTGAGAGGCCCAGGTAGATGGGATCTTATTAGAAGGAAATGGATTTTAGCATGTGGATACACTCAGCTTTGACTCCAGATAATTAGAAAATGACTTACTAAATCAGATAAAGTAGTCATACTCATATAGTGCCTATGGTTATGATTCTTTCCATCTTTTTAAATGTCATTGGAATCGATTTTGATTAAACAGACCGGATGCCTGGCTTTTTGTATCGTCTGATAATTTCGTTTCCCTTTATCAAAATCACTTGTGCCATGGCATAATCGCCCTTCCACTCAGATGTTTGGTGAGGAGCCCTTGGAACAACTGGCATACATGGCTTGCAGTGTTTAATGACTGTCACCCAAGTAAAGAAACTTACTGGGAACAAAAGCAGGCGGTAAGATGGAGGCTCTGCATGCCCCAATCCTCCAGAAATAACCTTTATTCTGTGCCTGTAACTCTGTGCATTTAAATCTTTTGCATTTGTCTTTATAACCTCCTCATGGAGTCCATTTTAATAAATATTCTGCTTGGTAACTCCTGCACCACTTTTTCGATGATGAAATGGAATACTGCTGGCATGTTGTGTTCCAGGGCAGATTGCTCATCGTTTGGCCTCTTATCCATTTTTCTTGAACCACATTACAAAGATGACAGAATTAAATGACCTTAGCAGAATCTGACAGTTTATGAAGGCAAATTAGCCAGACTAGGGTCAGAAGGTACAAACCACCTAGGAATGGCTTTCAGCAGGTAAAGGCTTAGAGCTCAGATGTGTAGCTGACACTGACAGCCAGGGAGCTGGTGGCAGAAGAGAGCTGGATCTATAGAGCAATCTAATGTGAATGCTGGGGACAGCGGGGATAGGAGGGGAAGGTGAAGTGCGGAAGAAAGCCTTCAGCTACAGCGAGGATGGAAGCTGATGAGTAGGTAAGCAGAGGCACGTCTCTCTATCTTGTAGCTCTCTCATATACGCATGCACATGTACACACACTGAAATGTCAACCTACCTGAGCAAGCAATGAAAAGATGAGGTGAGGACACCGGCCACAACCAAACCTGGCCACCACTCACAAGCAACAATCCTTGGGCCTGATTATCTGAGTACAAAGCTCCTGCCTTTTACTGTACAGCCACCTTCCGTGGAGCTTTCGAGTACATGAGTCTGGAAGAACTTTAACAGATGGTACAGTGATATTACAATTTTTAAAAGTAGTTGCAATAGATTATTGCATTATTGGCCCCAATTTTTCATGCCTCTCTGCATCCATGCCTTGCCACAGTCCCATAAATGAGCAGGGAACCGCCCCACCCCTGACTTTGGGCTTGGCTATGCAACTTGCTTTGGAAGAGACAGTACACCAGTTCCAAGTCTAAGCCTAGGAGATGTGAAGAGTATGCCCTAGCTAGTCCACTGGTCCAAGGAGGATGAGAGGCCAGTGGAAGAGAGCCACCACAGCTGAACCATACACCTGTAGAAAATAGAAGTTCTGAGTTTGAATCCACTCTGTGTCACTCAACCACTTTTGAGATTCAGTTCCTTCCTATGTGAGGAAAAAGGGAATAATAATGTATGATGCTTTGTCCACCACTCTCTGAAGTTGGTTATACAAGGATACGTGAACAAATAGAGGGTAGACTGATAGAAAGTATCATTGCCATCACCACCATAATCATCTGCATTGTAGGGTAGACTTGCCAGAGCCATGCCCTTCACCAGGACTGAAACAAAAGTGGGTGTGTTTGGGGGGGGTTGACAGAGGATATGATTGGTAGTTTGCAATGGTCCCTCCCAAGACCCCCAGTGGCTTCAAATGAAACGTGGGGCAACACATAATTACTTTCTACACTTTGTTTTGAGTGTATAACAAATTATAGATATAAAATATTCTTATCCCTTTGTGTGTTTTCTTATGCTCAAGGCAACAAGAAATGATCTACCGAGTTTGGGCATTGGTGAAGCAAGAGAGAGACACACAGATGAGTGGCTCCCTGTCTGGAGTTGTTCTCAGATGTCAAGGGCCCATTTGTGCCAACAGGCACTAAAGCATAGCAGGTAAGACCAGGGTCTTGGAAACAGACCAATCTGGGTGAGGGGTAGAGCTATGTACTAGTTGTACAACCTGGCTGGCAAGTCTTTTAATTTCTGTGAACCTTGGTTTCTTCATCTGAAAATAGCAATTATATGATCTACGTATAGGATTATTGGAAGGATTAACTGAAATGATGTCTATAAAATGATTAGTGCAGTTTATAAGAACCCAATAAACAATTACTGTTGTAATTATCAACAGATGAGGGACTATTTTACACCCATTATTCTGCCCTCAGAGGACCATTATGATTGCTATAACATGATAGGACTTCTAATTAAGAGCCTGGGCTTTGGAGATTGATGATTGAAGCTTGGAATCCTGCATTGCTGCCACTCACTGAGTGGTGACCTTGCACACAGTGCAGAACCTATTAGCCCCTGGAGTAGAAACCAGGTTCCTGCCCTTGAAGACTTGACAGCCAGCCTTGCAGGGGGTATGCATCAAGACAGATGATCACAATCACCCCCAATGGGCAACATGAAAGAAACACAAGCACAAGTGCTATAGAAACAAAAAGAGGGAGCAGCTAACTAGCAGCCATGATGTGTGTTGGAGAGGGTGGATATGAGATTGCAGGGATGGCCTCTCGGCCCATCTGTGGCTGGGAGCATAAACACTCCTCACCAATCAACATGGTAAATGCCACCATCTGCCCAGCTTGACAAGTACCAACAGAATAAACCTCATGCATTTTATAGCCATATTTCTCTAAAACCCAGAACCCTGCCAATGGATTCTGGCTTCCCAGAGAGATTATACCAAAGAGAAAAATAGCATCATAGCCAAGAAAGAGGGCAAAACTGAGAAACTGCCCACAGACAGGGACCCATTCCGCTCCTTTGATATTTAAGTTAAGAAACATCCTGGACATGGATTAAAATCTATCAGGACACCAGTTGAAGTCTGCCAATTTTTATGGGCATACATTGATTTAGGCAAATGGCCTGTCTGCTCTTTTGAGACTCCCTTTTTGAGTCCATGTTGAATGGCTATTTGAAGTTCCCTTGAGCTCCATACCTTCCCCTCCCCCACCCCCGGATGCTGCTAGCCACAGACACACACCTGAGATCCTCCTCAGGTCTCTTTATCTGCAGAAGTGGTACCCTCTGTCAAGAAATGGCATTTTATCAAAACCCTGTTGGGGGTGTCATGCATAATATTAATGGCAATGCTCCAGAAATTTTAACATGCTTATGTGGCTCTGTTACTCAAGCTATACTGTAAAGACATAAATGTGGACAGAGTAGATGGCCCATCCTGTCTTCCCAATTGAGATTCTATTTGATTTGTAATATGAAAATGGCAAACTAGTGAATTTTACTGGGAGGTCTACTAATTCAGCATTAATTACCACTTCTCTGCCACATGGAATGGCCATTCTCCAGTTAAATTTGTTTCTGGTCATCCTGGAAGGAAAACAGCAAGGACATCCCTCCACTTCTGAGATGGTATCCGTCAGCACTTTAGCGCTTTTTTTTCCACATAAGGAGAGTTGGATATAACTTACTTTAGCTAAAAAGAATTGATTTCTTTTTACAGTAACTGTGGAAAAGAAAACGTTATTCAGTAAAAGCAAAGGGGGCAGAGAGAGGCAGGATGGAAGGAAGACAAAGATCATAGACAATTACAAATCTAGACTTTCCTCTCAAAGAGCTTTGTGAGGGCAAGATTATAGAGTCTTCAAAGTTAGGCAGGAGTTTGGGTTTGATTTGGGGTACGAGAAGAAGGCATCAATGGTGCCAGGTAGGAAGGTGACGGAGTGAAAGAAGAATCTTAGGGGGGGATCCCTGGGTGGCTCAGCGGTTTGGCGCCTGCCTTTGGCCCAGGGCACGATCCTGGGGTCCTGGGATCGAGTCCTGCATCGGGCTCCCTGCATGGAGCCTGCTTCTCCCTCTGCCTGTGCCTCTCTCTCTCTGTCTATTATGAATGAATGAATAAATCTTTAGAAAAAAAAAAAAAAAGAAGAATCTTAGGGCCTGAGTTGGTTAGTGTGTTGAATGGATTTGGGAAAGATAAAGTTCAAGAAAAGGAGACAGTGAGGAAGCTAGTAGATTTGATGAGCCCCTGAAAAGATGAAGCCTGGCAAAGTGTGGGCCATGTCTCCTGCCCCCCAGCCTCACACAGTCCTCATGATGATGATTTGGGACAATGGAGATAAAGAATCACTGTAAAGCTCTTTTGCCATAAACATTTCTAGTTTTAGTTACTGCTTATCGTATAGCTGTGGATATCCAAAGCAATAGGTTATAAAGAGTTCAGGTAGAAATTTTACATAGAAAATGGCACAAGGATATTTGGGTTGGCATGAGTAGGGAAGATACACTAGATCTACAGTCTGGTTGCCAATGAACTGATCGCTAAGGAGGGAGGGAGATGGAAAAGGGAGAGACAGGAAAACAGTGGCTCCTATGAGGCCCCTTTTCACCTCCTCTCTTTGTGTGTCTGCATACAATGGGGCAGAGAGGGGAGGGTACTGGGGGACACAGACTATGATGGCCATGGTGACAGAAGACAAGCTATTATCTGCTGCCTAAAACAGCAAGAATCAGAGAGGGTCTATTTCCACAGATCCACAGTTTATTAGCAGAGTAATTCGGGGTAACATACTCTAAGTTATTTTAAGATTCCTCATGTATGAACTAGGGATGATGATAATACTTTGCCAGGTGGTGAGCATTAAATAAGAACATGTGTGCCGAGCAGCCAGCAAGGTCTGGAATACAGTAAGCCACTCATTGAATAGCCTCAGCTAGGTGAGTACATGAGCCTGAACAAAAGAATGTCACAGTGATAGCTATAACACTGATTTTTAAGGAAGGAGAATTCACAGTATTCTTCAAAAAAACAGCATACATTCCACATCAGCAAGTTTTATTTTTGGCTAATAAATCCATCTTCTTACTAGTTGGTGACAAGGTAAAACATGGCAGTGGAAGGAATCTTGGATTGGAGTCAAGCAAACGCAGAACTGAGGTCTAATTCTTAAAGCACCTATGTGATATTGGGCCAGTCACTTCCATTCACTGCATCACCTCTGTGAGTGACACTGGTGGACACCAGCATGGTGAGGTGGGATACAAGGGCCATGGGCGGCACAGTCTTAAAGCACTTAACATACTATGTGTCCACTGCAAGAACTATTTAAGTTTCTTCACTTTATGAAAAAATAAAGTGTATGTTCTTAAAGGAAGACTTAACTGTGTGGATTATACCCTACTGCTGCCCTGGATCACACCTTCCCCTTCTGTACTGTCATCCTCATCCCTAGTTTGCCCTGTGATTGGGCAAAACACAGAGAGCACATTTACCCATCTCTGAATTGTAATCCATTACATTTTAGAAGCCAATTCCTTTCATTACCTCTCATAATTACATTTAAAAACATTTTGCTCCAGCTCCAAAAATGCTAGGCCTCTCAAGTTCTAGAATCCAAAGTTCTATAATCATCACTTTAAAAACTGAGGTTGGAGATGGTGGTGTTTTTTTGAGTTTTTTGGGGGGTTTTTTTGAGTTTTTTTGAGGTCTCCTGGAATTCCCATCCATAAACATGCAGCAATTAAATAGAAAAATAAAAAACATATAAATACCATTTATAACAAAACTAGGTAATAAGATACCTTCCCCCTCAAACACCAAAATTCAAGCAGGTAAGGATAAATCACCAACAGCTACGTGACTAGCCAGCTCCTGCTCCCAGGACAGAGCCCCATACTGGAGAGAAACTCCTGAGAGAAAAATCAAAATTGAGCAAAACAGGAATAACAAAGATGAAAAGGCAAAAGATCCAGGTAACAGTGGGGAAGGAAAGGGATAGTAGGAAATTTCAGACAGTAAGTTTTGTCTGTTTTTTTAACACTACACAAATAGAAGAGGGAATTCTAAAAAAAAAAAAAAAAAAAAAAAAAAAAAAAAAAAAAAAAGAGGGAATTCTGTGAAGTTAGAAAAAATTATCTGAACCAAGTCTCTTTTTTTTTTAGATTTTTAAAATTTATTTATTCATGAGAGACACACACAGAGAGGCAGAGACACAGGCAGAGGGAGAAGCAGGCTCCACACAGGGAGCCCAACGTGGGACTTGATCCCGGGACTCCAGGATCAGGCCCTGGGCTGAAGACAGGTGGCTCAACCACTCAGGCATCCCTGAACCAAGTCTCTTGGTAAAACTTGAGGAAAATGAGCAACAGAGAAGCACTGAGATCAAATTCTACCCAATATTACTATAAGAACAAGAGAAAAGGGAATAAAATAACATCTCCGCAGGTAATAAAAGCACACTGAAGAAAACAGCCTCAAAAATCAGATCACAACTGTAATATATAATTTCTAATGTGCCAATAGACACTGAAAATATGTATTAGCCATAAAGAAACAAGAACAAATAAGAATAAAATTCAGAAATGAGGTGACAAGACTTGAGAGGGTTTGCAATTTTAGAAATAGTGTCTTAACTAGAAGGAACTTAAGAGTGAATCAAAACGATAATAATAATACCTTGAGATAACCAAGAAAATGTTACAAGGAAAAGTGACAAATTTTGAAGACAAGCAAAAAAGATACAACAAAATAAAAATAACAAGGGACTCTGAAAGGGGAAAGAAAATCTAAAGCAAGGGAACATAATGGATATAGAGAAAAAAAAAACTTTGATAAAGAAATCTTTCCTAAAATACAAACATTAGAAACTGCATGTTAACACGTAGTGAAATAAAGAAATTACACATGTAAGAATAATGACCCACAACTACCAAACACTAAGACATACACTACCAAAATTTCAAGACTTTTAAAGAAAGAAAAAAACTCTGGGCTCCTAGGCAAAAACAGAACATGACTTCTAAGAGAAAGAACCCTGGATTATCAGAATGTGTGGCAATGTTTTACACCAGAAGACAACTGAGTAACACATCTAGGGATGCAAGGAAAGAAAAGAAAAGCCAAGCATTTTATATCCATCAGAACTGAACTGTAACTCCTTCCTAAGGAATCTACTAGAGAATGAGTTTCAGACAACCAAGAGACAAGAGAACCATTGACATAGAGATGATGGTAAGCATTAAATATATAAAACTAAGAGTTAATGTGAAATGAGGGATAAATGAGAGAAAGTATAGCATACATATAACTATTATCTGAAAAGACAGATTTGGTATAACCATAAAGTATAGGGAAAATTGAAATAATGTGCACAAAAAAATTTTAAACTCTTCTCGGTGATCATAATTGGTGGTGGTAATAATGTGTATAATGTGGCAAAGAGCAAATGAATAATTATGAAATATTCAAATCTAGCATCCTCTATGCCCTTGAGAACCAAGATTCTTTAGATGGAAGAAAGGAGATATGCATAGCATTTAGAAGAAGTAAAAACTCTGTAGTCCTGAATTGCAAACAGGAGGATAAATTTGTGAAGTATTTTAACTTTATTTAAATACATATTTAATTATAATAGATATAAATTCATGGTATCTCTATGTAGGTATAGAAAAAGACATGTAGATATAAATATTTCTTACCTCCATCATGGAAAAGATGCAGAAAAAAGACAAAGCCAGTAGCTATGAGTGCCTAGTTTGTGGCTTTATTTATCATTTTCCCATTAAAGATAAAATTGATTACTGGTAGAGGGTAAGTAATGTACCAGATGGGTGTGAAACAAAGAAGGAAGAAGTCAGAAAACTAGAGTCAGATCAAGAGGAATCGGGAAGCAAGCCAAAGAAGCTCCCACTGGCCAAAGGATAAAATAGCTTGTTTGCTGGCCTTCCAGTATGTTTAAGTCTACTAGCTCAGAAGGACATTGTAAGAAATAATTGGTCATTTCTGAACATGACAGGGAAATAATTCACCATCTTGAAAACTAGGTAAATAAAAGGAAAGATGAGCATTTGATCTGCTTTTCATGGATGACTCTATCACTGGGGAGCTACATAGTGATAAACATTCATTCTACATAAATTATTCCAGCTAATAAGTAAAAGTGAAAACAAAATGACAGAATATTGCCAATATACACGTTCCAACAGATCCAGGTATTGAACAGCTATGCTTGATAACATCAAACAACTGTAAAAAAGCAAACAAACTGTAAAACCAGATGCTTCCTGATGAAAGGACGCAAACCCACCTACAGTCTTGGGAAGAGGATCAAGCCTGGGTTTGACAAAGCCTCCACACCTACCTGCCAACATGCAGGAAATGCAGAGGGTCACATGGAACCGCACCATGAGTAAATAATCAGCAAAATCTACACTCTGGTAAGTTAGGGCAAGTCAAACAATCTAGCTTCTTTAGCAGATGCACAGTATGAAAAAGAAAGCAAAAGAAATGGTGGTGAGGGGGCTGTAGATTGAGAGACACAAAGTTACTATCAACAGGGAAGTCTAAACTATAGTACCTACAGATGTGGGATTCAGGAAGAAAACTATAAAGAGACAAGGAAGCAATTACTGTGAAACTCAAGATAGTGGCTTCTTCAGAAAGAGGAAGGAGATGTGGTTGGGAAGAGGGACATGGAGGTGGGGAGTGTGTGTGTGTGTGTGGGGGGGGGGTGGTTCCTGACCTGACTGGCAAAGTTCTATTTGTTGATCTAGGTGGTAGTTACAAAAATGTCCACCTTACCACATAGTTCACTAAGCTAAGTTCTCAAACTCCAACATGCATGGGAAGCCTCTGGAGCATCTGTTAAAACATAGGCCCCACCTCCATAGTTTATGACTTAAAAGTCTACGCAGAAGCTCAAACATGTATATTTCTAGCAAGTTCTAAGACAATACTGGTGCTGCTAATCTGGAGACCACACTTCAGGAATCTCTGCAGTAAGCTATCCTTGTTTTGCCTGGTTTTGAGTCTGTGTCTTACTTTTCAATAAAAAAGACTAAATGGATAGATGGATGGATGGACAGGCAGGTAGGCTGGGTGGGTGAGTAGAAAAACAGACAGACTGACAAACAGAACTAGGGAAAAAAATCATATCAAACCATGGGAAGATTGCCTTACCACTCCTATCTTATATACCCGGTCTCTCTTTTTTCAATGATGTGCTATCCAAGGTGTTCACATGTTTACTAGGTATCCCTCTGTGACCTCCGGAGCTTTCTTTCCCAGTCATTATCTGAGCTTCTCAATCGAAAGGAGGGACTCAAATGTACTTGGAGCCCAGGTCAAAGACAACTTTTAATGGTTTATTGATAAGGTTGGGCACTGTTTTTTTCCCCACAGGAAAAACATTTTATGCACAGAGCCAACACCTCAGAATCTCTCTAGAATCTTGAAGTTTCTTATTAAAGACAAATTCACTCTATTGCATCTTCTTACAGACTTTTCTCTAGAAGACTTCTGTGGGACTATTTAGAAAAGATTAATCCTGTTCATACAAATTATCAATTAAATATCTAAAGCAGGGATCCCTGGGTGGCTTAGTGGTTAA
Source organism: Canis lupus baileyi (assembly GCF_048164855.1). NCBI lineage: Eukaryota > Metazoa > Chordata > Mammalia > Carnivora > Canidae > Canis > Canis lupus. The sequence continues at coordinate 47,051,828 of NC_132846.1, read as the reverse complement.
GCTCCTGCCTTCAGCCCAAGGCATGATCCTGGAGTCCTGGGATCAAGTCCCACATCAGGCTCCCTGCATGGAGCCTGCTTCTCCCTCTGCCATGTGTCAATCATGAATAAATAAATAAAATCTTTTAAAAAATATATCTAAAGCATTTCTTATCTTCTCAACATTTACCCTTGGACCAAAATAAAAAGCAAAGAGTATTTCAGAGCCAAGAATAAAACATGTTGTATGAGTTCAAAAATCAGAGACCGAGCTTCAGTCATTTAAGTTGGGGAGTATTTCCTAGAAAGAAAGAAAAAGTGGAAGTAGTAAATAAAATAATAAGTGTCCTGAAATATAAAAGAGAGCAAAATTTCTAGAATTTTAAGAAAATCAAACCTTACTTATGCAAATAGCAAAGGGCATTCACAAGATTTATCTAGCTAATAAATTCAATTCCACAACTGTTTATATGCTCGCTGCATGAAAGTACAAAAATGAATAGAACATAATCCCTGTCCTCAGGACATTAAAATTGAAAAAGGAAGCTCTATTACATTTTTAACTCTAAGATCAGGAAAAATGTGAGTGGTGATACAAGGCACGAAAAATGTTTGCTTGGGTAAAAGAGAGATTCGATTTATGACAGGCAAAAACCACAGCTGACCTGTCCCACTGATAGAAGAGTCATCTATGAGTTATATCTGGAATGTCCAGAGAGGCCTTCATACAATCCTCATTCCTCGTATATTATTGGCTGATGCCTGACATTTAGTGCATTCAGCTTCATACCTAGTGTCAGGATCTGATTCCTACAGGGCCCATATAATACTCTAATAACCTAGCTGCCTTTTATGGTTTAGTAGTTATTCTTAGACTGGGGACCATGAACATATCCATAGACATGTAAATTTTCTACTGACAAACATTTATGTATTTAAATAATAACCTAAAAATACTCATAGAGGCATAATCAGTTCCTTGTACTCACAGTGGCCCCTGGACCAACAGCATGATCATAAACCTGAAAATTGGTTGGAAATGCAGAATCTTGGGCCCCACCCCAGTCTGCATTTTACCAAGATTCTCAGGTGATTCATCTGCACATTAAAATTTAAAAGGCACTAGGTTATATAACCATCTTATAATCAAGCAATGCCAGGTAATTTCAGTGTTCATATTTGTGTTTATAATCAAGTCGACACCAAGTAGTGCCATGCTAATTACTGTAGGCTACAGAGAAGTGGACAGAGGTGGAATTGATGTCTTAATGGTGCTTTCATACCAAACAAAGGATGAATAATTTGCAGCACACTGTGAAATGGAAGGGTTTATAGTCATCTTAACAGGGAAAACTGTGGGGAAATGAAGGCGTCAAAGGCCATGGTGGTTTTGAGTCAGGATGTCATTTTAGTAAAAATAACATCATCTGTCATGTTAGGTTAATGCTGTTATTTTGAAATTCTGAAGTTTTCCTTACCTTTAATTTTTAAATCTGTTCTGTTAAAATTTCATTTTCAATTTTTTGTTTTATAGATGCATAAAGGCAATAAGCAAGCATAATTAGTTTATACATGGCTTTATGTTTGCACATGGTTAAGTAACATTATAATAATAATGAAACACCAGGGATGCCTGAGTGGCTTGGTGGTTGAGCATCTGCCTTTGGCTCAGGGCGTGATCCTGGGGTCTGGGATTGAGTCCTGCATTTGGCTCCCTGCATGGAGCCTGCTTCTCCCTCTGCCTATGTCTCTGCTGCTCTCTCTGTGTCTCTCATGAATAAATAAAATCTTTAGAAAAAAAAATGGAACACCACATCTATATTCACAAGCCTGCTTTCCTTTATTTTATTTTTTTAAGATTTTATTTATTTATTCATGAGAGGGAGAGAAAGAGAGAGAGAGAGAGAGGCAGAGACACAGGCAGAGGGAGAAGCAGGCTCCATGCAGGGAGCCTGACGTGGGACTTGATCCTGGGTCTCCAAGATCACACCCTGGGCTGAAGACAGCGCTAAACCGCTGAGCCACCCAGGCTGCCCGACTGCTTTCCTTTAAAGGGAAATATTTCTCATATTTAATAAACCCTACAATGGTAAAAATAAAGCATGGGCATTAGTTTTGACAGAAGAAAGGAAAAAGCATGAAAACACAGGATACCTAGGAGTCCCCAACAGCACCACCCAGATGGGCCTCTGAGAGGCCAAAGAAACTTCTCTCCTACCTCACATACCTTTGCTTTGGATGGCAGAGGACATCAGCCCATAAATAGCATTTTTGGGGCCTGAAAAATCACTACTCTTCCTCCCACATCATTTGAAAAAACTAAGCAAAAGTAAGATTAAATATATTCTATAAGAGGCACCTGAGTGGCTCAGTGGTTGAGCATCTGCTTTTGGCTCAGGTCATGATCCTGGGGTCCTGGGAGAGAGTCCCATATCGGGCTCCCTACATGGAGCCTGCTTCTCCCTCTGCCTGTGTCTCTGCCTCTCTCTGTGTGTCTCTCATGAATAAATAAATAAAATCTTAAAATAAAAAGATATTCAATAAGCTCCTGGGGAAACTTATAGAAATAACAGCAACAAAATAGCAATTACTACCAGGGACTCTTCTGAGCACTTATATTAGCTCATTTATCTCTATTAATAACCTATGACACATTCCTTTGGTAGATTTTAAGAAAGGCCGTACTCCTTCAATCATAGGTAGAATCTGTTTCTCCACCTTTTGAATTGCCTGGTCTTGCTTTGACCAAAGGAATATGGTAGAAATTATGATGTACCATTTCTGAGTCTAGGCTTCAAGTGGCCTTGCATGCATCTAGTACACTTTTTTTTTTAAGATTTTATTTATTTATTCATGAGAGACCTAGAGAGAGAGGCAGAAACACAGGCAAAGGGAGAAGCAGGCTCCATGCAGGGAGCCCGATGCAGGGACTCGATCACAGGACCCCAGGATCATGCCCTGAGCCAAAGGCAGACGCTCCACCGCTGAGCCACCCAGGTGTCCCCATCTAGCACATTCTTAAGAACCCTGTGTCTACTATGCAAATAAACCCAGGCCTATTCATTCAATCTAAGGGGGAAAAATTCACTATTTGATTTTCTTTCCTTGATGGGTACAGTGGAATTATGATCTTCTATAATTTTTTATTTAAGGGAAAAGTTGTCTTCTACGATTATGACTTTCCCTAAATTGTTGTATATATAGAAATATATAAATTCAAGAAAGCAAGAAGGAGGTGGAAATTAGCTTGATGATGGCTACTGCTGAGAAAAAAGGAGACAGGATGAAAAGGTATTGTTTACCTCCTGTGTTTTCAAGAACTTGACTAAAATCATACAGAAGTTATTTAGTTGCATAGCCATTAGTTTAAAAGTCACATTAAAGTGTTAAGGTTTTTGCTTTTCTTCCTAAATCCTACTTATTAAATACAGCGCATGCCACATTTGACACATATCTTTATACCGTAGTTTGGAGACATGCTTAAAGACGATTCCGAGTGGTCAAGGACAGTGCTGGGACAGCTGGAACACAGCTATGAGGGGGCCTCACTTGTGGAGACACACGTAAGACTGTACAAGCACTGGGACACCTGGGTGGTTCAGTGGTTGAGCATCTGCCTTTAGCTCAAGGTGTGATACTGGAGTCCCGGGATCGAGTCCTGCATTGGGCTCCTACAGGGAGCCTGCTCCTCCCTCTACCTGTGTTTCTGCCTCTCTCTCTAGGTCTCTCATGAATAAATAAATAAATAAATCTTTAAAAAAAGGGGGGGGACTATACAAGTGCTAAGAACAGGGTACTACCTAGGTCTTAACTAATGGCACTATCAAGTTCTAAAGATATTTTGTACGCCATTTGCAATTCTGAGCAGCGAGCCAATTTTTTGGTCCTTCTTCTGAAACTTATGGTAATCTTGTAGTCTGGATTTTCTAGAACATTTCCAATTTTAAATATTCTGTTCCACTGTGAAATCTTCAATGCAATTTTGGCTCAGGGTTTCCTAGACTCTGTGACTTCATAAACAAGTAAACTTTTATGGGGGGAAATAGTGATTGAGGGACTGACATGGGATTGCCAACTTTCACCCAATGAAATTATTTTTAAAAAAAATAAACAGGTTTTTAAAAGTTAATTGTATTTCTGCCAGTGGCTTGGTTGCGTCATCTTGAGTAAATTATTTAACCTCTCTAAGCCTCCATGCATTCATCTAAAAAATGGGGAGAGTAATAAATGTCTCCTCTTTAAGTCTGAGAGTGCTTACAATAGCATATGACACTGTGAGGGCTCAACAAAGGTATCTGGGACTAGTACGATGATTATCGCTACCGTCACTGCCATAAAAAGTAATGAGTCCAATGACAATTAATACTAGCCGGAGCCAAAGGGAAGAGAGTAGGGTCCTCATAAGACCAAAGGCAGAGCTATCTTTTTACATCTGGCCCAGCTTTTCTCTAGGATTCAACAGTTCCCAAGGAGAGCAACCCCAGACCTACGAAACCTTAATCAAGTAGAAGAAAAGGGCTCCAAAGAAAGAAAGAAAGAAAGAAAAAATCCGTATTTATCTTGGCACACCAGCTGTGACAGGATGGGATTTGGATGTTTGGATACACATACCACATCAAAGCTCACACTCCCAACTCAGTGGGGCCATCATTGTCTATCCTTTGCCCACCTCTGCAGCCCTTTTGCATTCATCTCCTGGGCCCTTGGTTCAAGCCACACACCTTACTGACTCAACTATGACATTATCTTCCAGATAAAATATCCATTAATTCTGCTCACATAACACGCTGAGGCACCTGTGTCTGTATCTATCATGCACTTAACCAGAGTACTATTGTTAAATGCTTAAATTTATGTCATTTTCATAGTTAAGGAGATTGCAAATTCATCTTACAATCAGGCTTAGTATAATAATCATCATTTTGCATCCATACTCTCACATCCAATACATCATAAATATTCAGCTGGGTTTCCCACCCAACTTTTTTTCCCCCTCTAGGCATGTTTGCATGGTTCTGATTTACGTACATACATAGTTTCAAATGTACAATTGTTGCTGCACTTTTCAATTATCTGGGCATTTTTCAAATTATTTCGCAGTCTTCAAAGAGCATCACTGAATTACTGTGTAACATTCCACCAAGGAAATGTTTTTAATTTACTTAAGTATGCCTCTCCTGAGGGACATACAGAGCAACCCCATTTTTGGCTATTATAAATAGAACTAAAGTGAATAATTTCCATGCATTTGGATTTTTCCATATTTTGAAATATTTCCTAAAATTAGTTGCCCCAAAATTGCATTACTGGCTCAAAAGAAATGGGCACTGTGATGGGCTTAGATATATATTGTCAGATCATTTCTGACAAGTATATAGATGTTTCTTGTGCATAAGTACCTATTTGCATCTCAGCCATTTCCAAGCAACTCACCTTGTCTACTCTCCCTTACATCCTCACTCACTCTTTCTTCCCAGTTGGTCTCCACATTGTCTGTAGCACCACCTGTGGACAATCTATCCTGTGGAAACACCAATTGCCCACAGACACCCTGAATGTCTTGCCTTGGTCCAGGACTCCCTGAAAAAGTCATGCCTCATGTGTTCCTTGGGGGCTCCTTTTCTCTGCAGGGAACTTTCTCACAGATGGGATATATCTTTCTCACAGATGCCTATTCCTCAATGGACCAGTGTGTTTTAAATGCAAACCTATTTGAAGTTCACAACTGTTGATTTGTACATTGGATAATGTAAAAGTCACATACTTCTTTAATGCTAAAGTATTTTATAATACTAATAATGTACAAGAGGACCCATTCCATTATAGTTCTGCCAGCATTAGGAATCATTTGTTCTGTTTGTATTTTTGAGCATAAAACTGATGAAAAATGATGCACTACAACATGAGGTTTTTAAAAAGTGATTTTTTTTTTACATGTCTACCTGCCTCCATTAAACTTAGTCTTCAGAGAGAAGAAACTACCATATTTTTCTCTGTAGCATTCACACTCAAAGATGTTGGCAGAGATACAAAAGGGAGAGGAAAGAGGAAAGAGGAGGAGAAGAGAAAGGAGCCGGGAAAGTAGGAAAAGCTGGAGGAGAGGGAAAGGAATAATCAAGTAGGATTATGAGCATTTGGGAACTCTGCTACAAGTAGGTGGCTCCAGAGACAAGATTCAAGGTCATGATCAGGACTAAATATATAAATCTGCCACTCTATAAGTATTTCACCTCTAAATCCTCTTTTACATTCATGCAAAAAAAAAAAAAACAAAAACAAGAAATGTAATGGCTTCTGAGAGCCAATTATACTGAACATTTTAACTAACAGGACCTCCCCTCCCTGCCATCACAGGAACTTTCTTCAGAGCAGACTGTTATTTAACAAGACAGCAGAGTCATCTATATGTTCTTCTGTTTACATCATGAACTAGCCCTGTGGATAAGCAACAGGAACATCCCTCCCCAAAACTAGATATCTATATCTGAGGGCGCAGTTAAATGCCCATGAAGCAGCCATGTAAAGAAGATTATATTACTGTCCTGGAAATAAATCTTAAAGGTGTATAATAACCCAGCAATTGCACTGTTGGGGATTTACCCCAAAGATACAAATGCAATGAAACGCCGGGACACCTGCACCCCGATGTTTATAGCAGCAATGGCCATGATAGCCAAACTGTGGAAGGAGCCTCGGTGTCCAACGAAAGATGAATGGATAAAGAAGATGTGGTTTATGTATACAATGGAATATTACTCAGCCATTAGAAATCACAAATACCCACCATTTGCTTCAACATGGATGGAACTGGAGGGTATTATGCTGAGTGAAGTAAGTCAGTCGGAGAAGGACAAACATTATATGTTCTCATTCATTTGGGGAATATAAATAATAGTGAAAGGGAATATAAGGGAAGGGGGAAGAAATGTGTGGGAAATATCAGAAAGGGAGACAGAACGTAAAGACTGCTAACTCTGGGAAACGAACTAGGGGTGGTAGAAGGGGAGGAGGGCGGGGGGTGGGAGTGAATGGGTGACGGGCACTGGGGGTTATTCTGTATGTTAGTAAATTGAACACCAATAAAAAATAAATTAAAAAAAATAACTCTCTTCACCCATGTCTGAGTTCAAAGCCTGTAGACCACCTCCTAGCTGTGTGAACCTGGTCCTAAGTTCACAGCTTCTCAACTGGGAAAAAAAGAAAAAAAATGAGGATCTGTAAGATGGAGATGACAACACTTCCAATCTCATGGGCAGGGTTGTTATGAAATTAATGAGTTAATACACACTCAAAACAGTCACTAGTATACAGTAAGTGCTCAATAAAAAGGAAGTGGTTAGGATCATTATTAAATAAGCCAACTGGTTCTTCATCACAATTCTGAGAGATGTGCAGAGCTCATATATCTTTTCAAATGTATAAAATGAGAAAGAAGTCCATTTATAAACTGCTTGTATACAAGGTTTTCTTTTGGCAACCCTGTGTGTACTAGGGCTCCATGCATTTAGCAGTATTATTATATAAAAGGCATTTTCTAGAATAATTTACCTAAGAAACAAGAAGGTAACACAAATGAAAGAAGAAAGTGTGGGGGTGCAATTTTACAGGGGACAAAGGAAAGGAAGGTCATCTTCTGTCTGAACAGAACAGTCACCAGATCGTCTGAAGCAATTACTAGTAATTGGAATCCAGGCCCTATTTTACCAAATCTTCCAAATTTTCACAAGAAACTAGAACTCTGTATACTTATGTAGTTTCTGGATCATTAAATGTTGGCAACTACTTCAATTGTTTCTAAAAACAGGTCAATCAAAATATATCTGTGAGACAAATCTGGCCTTAACTCTGATAGTGTGTCCTCTTTACACTTGGAGAAAAACCATGTCCCTAAATCAGTGTCCCCCGGCCCCATACCATCCCAAGAACTAATTCCCACTACGTTCCCACCACTTGAAGGTGCGAAGAGCCTTAGTGCTCAGCAAATACCCCAACACTGTGCCATTTCTGGGTGGTCAACAGTAGTTCTGGGGAGGTCCTGTTGCATACACTAAACCACGACTATTTACCCATCTTCAGGGGACAGAGAAATAGGAATGGGAACTTACCTCTCAGTGAAGAGGCCAGACACATGCAGGTGAAGAGACAGCAAGCATTACATGGGACATAATTGTCCAATTGTGTGATGCCCATTCAAGGCACCAGAGGGATTTGGGACAGGGGTCCTGAACCAGATCATAAGGATAGGGGGGCCTCTGGAGAAGATAGAAGGGTACACTCCAGATAATAGAGGAGAAATGAGCAGCAGCACAGCTGTCTCATGTTATGAACATTGGAAAAGTCTGTCCTGTCCAGTTTGTTTTTAGTGTTTCTTTTGGTCAGGGAAAGGTATTAAGCCACCCCTAACACAACTGCCGCCAATTACCATAAAAATGGCCCATATGTTGGTGTCGTTGACTATAAATTCTGCTTTCAAACATTTTCTGAGCTCCCGAACACTATGCATTGCTTGGCTGGTGGCACTAGGCCAAGAGGTGGCCCCTGCCCATAAGAAGCCACAGTCCAGTGAGGGAGTGTGACTCTACAGCGACAGGGTGGTAGCTATGGAACACTGTGTCCAGGGAGTTGAGGTGCCTTCACACAGAAGCCACCAGCTGGGCTGCATCTGGGGGTGAGTAGGAGTCTGCCAGACAGACAAGGGGGAGAAGGGGTGTTCCAGGTAGCTGCCGCAACACAGGCCAAGGCGTAGAATGGTGAAAGCTAGTAGTTTATAGCAGCAAAGATCCCCGCCCTCTTTTCCACCTCTTCATTCTTGGTCTGTTTGCTAATTACGGCCTTCCTGTGTCTCAGCAAGACGGGAATCTCTGAAGATCCTTAAAGATTCTTAAAACTTGCTCTAGTGTGCCGTTCATTCACATGAAAAAGCAGCAAAGATTAAAAACCACCAAAGACCAACATAAAAAGAAAGTCTTACAGTTGCCTGTGTTACACGCAGATGCATTTCACTGTGTCTGTGCAGTCTGGGCACACGGACAATGCTGTCAGTAAAATCAACTCTGATCTCATTTATTTTGGGATAGAATGTTCTCTGCTTGGCCTCTAAATACATGAGGAGATGTTCACTTATTAAGAATAGAAATTGCACAAACAAAGCTCAGGGTTGGTTTTGATTTTTGAGCTTAGGGTGGTTGTATGTTTTATGTTTGGTTGACAACTATTAGTGTTAAAAAGTCTTTAAGTTAGTACTTATTTTTTCCTCAGAAAAGGAGTGTTCAAAAGGTATAAAGCTAAAGATTTCAACTTAGGACCACCATTGTCATGTTTCAAAATGCCATGAAAAGGATTCTCTCGGGGTATTAGGGGAGTAACTTTTAGAATCCTGGCTCCATTACCTGCTACATAGAGCAGTATTTTCACCCTTTTCCTCTGACTGGCTCCTGATGGCCCTTGAATCCCCAAGGGGAGGAAAGAAAGGAGATTGTGGTGGTTTGTTCCAAAGATGGTCCCCAGTGGACCATCAGTGGACCTCCTGCCCTACTTCGTCTGGGCTGTCTTGCATAACTAACAGAAGGTTAAGGCTGTAGTACTTCTAAGGCTAAATCAGAAGAAGCCTTGCAGTACCTGCCTTGATCTCTTGGGACTTTCAGCTTCAGAACCCAACCACCAGACTAGGAGAAGCCCATGCCACATGGAGAGGCCACGTGCCAGAACCCAAGGTGAGATCAACAGCCAGCCACATGATGAGCCATCTTGGACACGTTCAGCTCAGCGAGTGTTCAGAGGACTCCAGCCCCAGGTGCCATTTGAGAGCAAGGGCATGAGACACTCCCCCACCCAGCAAGGACAACCAAGCTGAGCAAAACCAATTCCTGGAACAGCAACTTAATATACAGCAAGACAGGACCAGAAGACAGATATCACCAGAAGAGAAGGGAAAACCTGAAATTAAACCAGACTTTTTTTACTTGTGGCAACACGGTAAATGAGATTGAAATTTGTGGCCTGAGATTTTTAAATTTGAATGTAGTTATTAATTATCTCTCACCCCATTTCCCTAGTGATCACCTGAGGATAATCAAGGCATAAATGCATGCATTTTCTGGGAATAGAAACAGAATTAACAGGCCTCATTTTGTAGGTCTATGTATTCTTCTTAATTACCTTCAAAGTTCACTCTTTAGCCTAGAAAAACAAAAGCAAAGTCTTCAGGAACAAAGCAAGATTAGTCGGTCTCCACCAGAATCGTTCATGTATTAAAATCAATACTCAAACATACTGATACAGGCTCTGTACCAGCATTTCCTATCTTTTTTTCCATTTTAACTATGAAATTGGCATGACATTAGAAATGTAACAGTTTTCCATTTTCATGGTGATGGGATTTGTTTTTACATTTAATGCTTAGTAGCAAAACTCTTATGTGCCATATATGATAGGCTGGTGATCGGCAATTAGTTGCCCCATTAGCATCCATTCCCTGTGTATTCTTTGTTAGTGCCCTCCATTTTGTTTGAAGCCTTATGGGCCAGCTAAATACAGAGCTATTCTTGAAACTGGACACTATAACAGCCATTTAGAATTAAGAGCAAGACTATGGGGGAGTTCTGATGAAACTTTTGCTATCCTGATAAAAAGAGAGAGCTATGGCCAGCACCATCACTTCACATCTCCCTTCTAAAGTATGGACATGATGGGGGTGGGAGGGCACCTGGGTGGCTCAGTTGGTTAAGCATCTGATTCTTGATTTCGGCTCAGGTCATGATCTCAGGGTCATGTGATCAAGCTCTGCATGGAGCTCCATGCTCAGTGGGGAGTCTGCTAGAGATGTTCTTCCCCTCTCTCTCTGTCCCTTCCCCTGCTCATGCCCTCTCTCTATCTATAATAAGTAAATAAATAAATAAATCTTTAAAATGTGGACATGATGCCTATAGTCATAGCAGCAGCCATTTTGCAACTGTGAGGCAATAAGCATAAGGATAAATGCCAACACATTAGGAAGAACAGGGCAGAAAATACAAAATAATCGGGATTTCTGATAGAACTGCCAAGCAGCTGAACAAAGCCTATAAACTGCTTATCTCTACATTTGTAATGTGAGGAAAATACCCTGGTTATTAAAACCACCATTGACTGTTTTTATTACCTGCAGCCAAATGCTTTTCTGCTTGATAGTGCTAGATTATCCATTACAATCTAACAAGTAAGATGGAGTTCAATTATACCTACTCAAATATAATTTTTCTTCATTCTATACTATGGTTCTCATGGTTGATGAGGTACATTTTGTCCACTTCAACCACTCATTTAGATAAACGACATTTTAGCACTGAGAACTTGTCCTTCATGTAACGCTCTGCCATGAAGAGCCGACTACTCTGACTGACAGTCAAAAGAACATCAGATAAAGAGCATTAGGCTTTCAAAGGCACAGTGTAATGAGTGGAGTGATTTGTGGGAGGACTTTTTTTGCTTGCTTGATTGCTGTGTAATAGCAATAATATTCCTGCCTTTGGAATATACTTGCAGAAACAACTGTTGTGGTTATCAAACATCTCAGCTTTGCTTTAGCATTTAATCACCCACAAAACCCTATTTATTGTCTCTCTACTCCTCCATGGTTATCAGAATCCCATAATTAAGGCATAATGAAAGTAAACAGTGTCACAAAAAAACTAGATGTCTTTAAAGGAGAGTAGTTAAGGCAAGACAAATGTGCCTAAAGATAGCAGCAGAGCCAAGTGGAATTGCTAAGGAGCTCTGTTTGTGTGTGTGTTGGTGGTGATTAAAAAGAATCATCATCCAAGTGAATTATTTAGGGAACAAATTGCCTCTTGATGGATAATAAATTAATCTGAAGAATTCATATTGGAATCAAATAAGCATATCAGTACAGTAAGACCCTTATACGAACACCCAAACCCCAAGAAAAGGAAGGCTGCTCATCTCTGAAAGGCTAAAGTGAGGGTGACTAACAGCTTTTCAAGAGCTTGTCTTGCCTCCCAAGATTTATACCTTAGTTACTTCTAAAATGATTTGGAATGAGCAAAAGATGATATGTAAAAATAAAAGAAAACCTTTTATTCATAAAGCCAAAATATAGTACAAGTAACTGGGATGAGGCAGGTACTGTAGTTGGGCACTACATTTAGATGTGAGATTCCTGGTAGCTAAGGCAAAAAGAGAAACCTTTTGCTTTATGTTGCTTCTATTATTAGATAAAAGGAAGCATATATATCAATAAGAGAATAGCTCTGTCCTGGTAGGGAATTCATTTGCTAATTTAGGATACAAGAAATATTAAGTCTCATCATCTCTCTGCCACCTTTATCTTTTTTCATGGCACACAACACAATTTATTGTTCCATATTTTTAGAATAAATCTGTGTATTACATCCATATCTTCAATTTCTTCTTTAATATGTCATCTCAAATAGACTATAAACCCCATGAGGACGGTGGGATTATTTGTTTTCTTCCAGAACCCGGCTCAGTTTCTGACCCATTTTAGATTTTCAATCAGAATTTATTGAATCAAATAAAGGTAAAAGGTAATTTTGTCAAAGGTAAAATTTGAAACTCAGAAATCCTCTTTCCCAAACCACAAGGTACAACACTTGTATGCGTGCATAAGGTGATATGTAAAACCTGTCTTCTCAGCAATGTTTACAATAACCCTGGCAACAATCAAAAGGAGAAAACATAATGTCTACCAACAAGAGAGTGGATTCATGTAATAGAATCTTCCTTAGAAATTAAAATAAATTGGAGCAATGTAGATTTTAAAAATGTTATGTGTAAAAAAGCAGACCATAGAACAAGGCTTATGGAGTAATATTCATATTATTTTAAAATGTGCAACAGACTGTTGGGGATTTACCCCAAAGATACAGATGCAGTGAAACGCCGGGACACCTGCACCCCGATGTTTCTAGCAGCAATGGCCACGATAGCCAAACTGTGGAAGGAGCCTCGGTGTCCAACGAAAGATGAATGGATAAAGAAGATGTGGTTTATGTATACAATGGAATATTACTCAGCCATTAGAAATGACAAATACCCACCATTTGCTTCAACGTGGATGGAACTGGAGGGTATTATGCTGAGTGAAATGAGTCAATCAGAGAAGGACAAACATTATATGTTCTCATTCATTTGGGGAATATAAATAATAGCGAAAGGGAATATAAGGGAAGGGAGAAGAAATGTGTGGGAAATATCAGAAAGGGAGACAGAACGTAAAGACTGCTAACTCTGGGAAACGAACTAGGGGTGGTAGAAGGGGAGGAGGGCGGGGGGTGGGAATGAATGGGTGACGGGCACTGGGGGTTATTCTGTATGTTAGTAAATTGAACACCAATAAAAAATAAATTAAAAAAAATAAAAATAAAAAAATAAAATGTGCAACAGAACACTATATATAGTTGTTTCAAAGTATGCACAGGGCAAAAACACCAAATCTAAGATACTGGTTTGTTTTTAGAAAGGGAAGGAGGATAGGATCGAGAAGGATACACATGGGGCTTCAATCCTATCTGTGCTATTCTGCTTCTGAGGCTGAATGATGGTTATGAGGCTATTCTCTCCCTCTCTCCCCATCCATATGTGGTGTACACATGCGCCAAGGGTGCATGCTCGCTCCCCCCCTCACACACACACACACTTTTTTTTTTAATGCCTCGATAATTCAAAATAAAAAAAAAAAAAACAAGAGACGTCTGAGAAATTGTCACAGACAAGAGGACTCTAAGGGGCCTGAAGGCATGACACCTAAGTGTAACATGGTAATCTGGGCTGGATCTTGGAATAGAAGAAGGATGTTAGGTAAAAACTGAGAAAGTATGAAAAAAGGATAGACTTTAGTTAATAATAAATGTCAATATCGCTTCATTAACTGTAACAAATTCATTACCCTAATGTAAGATATTAATAAGAGGAAAAACTGGATACACCAGTATTATGAGAACCCTCTGAAATACCTTCACAATTTTTCTGTAAATCTAAAACTGTTTCAAAGTAAGTTCATTTTTTAAAAAGTAAATAGCACAAAAATATTCTTCAAGGGGACTTTTCCTACAGTAATACTTTAAAAAAAAAGCATATGCTGTAATAAACCACTATGTTCAGTAACGGCCTTCCTATTGTCCCAGCCTGCTGGTTTTTGATCATCTGACTTGCAGAAGAGAATGTAGAGAAGAGCAAGGTAATACATTCCCTAGACTGCTACTATCCCTCCAACATCAAGTGGCTCAAGCTTGCCTTTTGTAAATGTTGAATACTAGTCAAACATGGGCTTGTTCCCAAGAAGTGAGTCCATCTGAGAACAAGGGGCCCAGGGCAAACAGCTTCCTACCTGGCGTGGCCATTTCCTATTCTGAACATCTCTCCCAGCAGTGTCTCTGTCCTCCTTGTTTAGGCCATTTTCATAGTCAACTGAAGCCAAATTATTTACAACCTCTTTAAGGGAAAAGAGAGTAAAACAGATTGCACGACAAATACAGGCATATCACCTGGAATCCAATACATTTAAAAGGAATTGCATTAGCTGGTGTAGTCATTCTGGAAAACAGTGTGGAGGTTTCTCAAGAAGTTAACAATACAGCTACCCTATAAGTCAGTAATTGCACTGGGTATTTACCCCAAAGATACAAATGCAGTGAAACAGCAGGACACCTGCACCCCAATGTTTATAGCAGCAATGTCTACAAGAGCCAAACTGTGGAAGAAGCCAAGATGTCCTTCGACGGATGAATGGATAAAGAAGATGTGGTATATATACACAATGGAATATTACTCAGCCATCAAAAAGGATGAGTACCTACCATTTACATCAATGTGCATAGAACTGGAGGGTGTTATACTGAGCGAAATAGGTCCATCAGAAAAAGAAAACTGTATTATCTCACTCATATGTGGAATATATGAAATAGTGAAAGGGACCATAAGGGAAGAGGGGAAACTGGGTTGAGAAAAATTAGAGAGGAAGACAAACCATGAGAGACTCCTAACTCAGAAGGGGAGATGGGTGGGGGAATGGGGTAACAGGTGATAGGCATTAAGGAGGGCATGAGAGGCGATGAGTGCTGGGTGTTATACTCTATGTTGGCAAACTGAATTTAACTAAAACTTTTTAAAAACTGAATTGCATTGTCAAAGTAAGCTCAGATGAGATGAAAGTCACAGAAGTGTGGATCCACAAAGAACGCTAGAGCTTAGCTCCTGTGGCCTCCTCATTTAAAGATGAGTCAAGCAGCGTCTGGGAAGTTGAAGTGACTTGGTCAAGGCCCCCTGACTCCACTGTGCCCCTTAGGAAGCTAAGTGCGCCTAATGCCCTCCTTCTATAAACAAGGGAAAATGGGACCTCAGCAGTGACCAGGACTCCTGTGAGGGAGGGACTGGCCTAAGCCTCTCTGCTTGCACTGGAGGGTGAGGCTAGGGGAAGGCCAGTGCAACAGAGGAAATGCCCATGGCACTCCGAGGGAGAACAGCCCAGGGAGAGAAGGCCGGGAGCCTGAGAGACAGTAAGGGCAGAGTCTATCTCTGAGGAAGCGGCCCTTCTGTGCCAGAGTGGCTGGAGAGCCTGTTCACACTGGTATTGATGTTTCTGCCCCATTGCATTTATTATTTTTTTAAAGATTTTATTTATTTATTCATGAGAGACACAGAGAGGGGTAGAGACATAGGCAGAGAGAGAAGTAAGCTCCCCTCGGGGAGCCTGATATGGGGCCTGATCCCAGGACCCCAGGATCATGACCTGAGCCAAAGGCAGACACTCAATCACTGAGCCACCCAGGTGGCCTGCCCTATTGCGTTTAAACACTGATCTCCCCTGTCTTTAGTGGAGCCCACCACACTCACAAATGCTCATTTGGAGGGGTCTGCTTTGTGGAAATCACTGAAGCAGAACTTCTGTGCCCAGATGATGGAGAGGAAGTAATACCTTGGAAATGAGAAATACTGGGGAGGACCAAAGACTCTCATGGAGTGTGGCACCAGAGGCATGAGTCAATGCTGCATAGATTTAAGGGCATGGACATCAGCAAGGCCATGTTGGGTCTGGCTAATGCTCCATTCCACTAAGTAGACTAGCCTGGAAGTCTCCAAAAAGGAGAGCTTTGTGGAAACTGCTCAACTGTCCCATTAACCCTCTCCAGGAAGGTCTTCACTGGTCCATGTGTAGATTTGACCATTGAAAGGAGAGCTGCCTATAAAACTCATTCAACTTTGCCAACAAGGGAACTATGAAGGCACCATAAATCTAAAGGGATTCAGGTTTTATGTCTAGCCACTACTGCAGACATTTTTTTAAAGATTTTATTTATTTGAGAGAGAGACGGAGAGAGAACACAAGTGGGGGAGACAGAGAGGAGTGGAGAGAGAGGGAGAAGCAGACTCCCCGCTGAGCAGGGAGCCTGATGCGGGGCTCGATCCTGGGACTCTGGGATCATGACCTGAGCCAAAGGAAGATGCTTAACTGATGGAGCCACCCAGGCATCCCACTACTGAAGGCTTTTATAGAAGGTTTTTAAAGAATTTATGTTGTGTGGTGGTAATGTAGGCTCAAGACAGAACCTAGAGCAGCTAGAAGAAGAAAAGCCTGTAAGGAGACTAAAAGAAACCATCAGGTTTTAGGAGGAGACTCATGAGATGATGGTATCAGCTCTACTGAGGAAAGGAGGTTGGTTCTAGAAGGGAGTTCTTAACCGTGTCAAGTGTCGAAAAGAATTTAAGATGAAGTATAACAAGGGTCTATTAGATTTTTCCAGGAGGATGGCACTGATGACCTTGCCAAGGCAGGATTCCCCAGCCAAATATAGCTGTACAAGTTGTTGACTGAACAAGAACATCAGCCTACCCCGTGCTCCTCCCCTCATGCGAAGGGATGTGTGTTCCCTAATTGGGGGCACAGACACCAAACGTGCTCGTGAACTTACTGGTGTCTCAGCAGAGTGGAGGGGACAGAGCCCCAGCACAGTGAGTTGAACACTGAACAGGAAGAGAGAAGGAGGGTACCTTCTACAGTCAAAGCTCAGTCCTCCGGGTGCACAACTTCAGTCTGACAGAAAGAAGGACTGTGGCTATGCAGGAAAGAGAGATAAATTCAAGGAGAGGGGTTAGAAGAACAAAGGGAAAGAGTAGAAGAGAAGGGACCATGATGGAATGTGGGTTCTGGCTTCAAGTGCTAATCAAACTTAGCTGCTTGTTCTGTTCATCCTCAAAGGGCTCCACATCGTTTCCACACAGCTGCCTTCCCATAGCAGTGGACTCTCAAGTCACCTTGGGAGGGAGGTATTGCCGGTTTCTCATCTCCCCTCCACACTGAGGAAGCCAATATGCCAGAAGTCCCATGTTACATGATGGAGCCGGGGGGCGTGTGTGCCATAATGGACCAAGGACTCACACTGCCTGCCAGTTCAGGGGCCAGCCCCAGTACGTTCACTCTGGAGCAAGTTGCATCAAACCACAGAGCCTCTGTTTGCACAACTGTTAAGTGGAACATGTGAGATCTGCCTTCATTCCTTCAGGACATGAGGATGGGCTGAGTGTACAAACACCTACAGTAGAGCCCAATACATAGACTCTCTCTCTCTTCTTCCACCTAGAACTCACAGTCTGATTATCTGACTCCAGGTGGAGAGTTAGAAACAAGGTGACTGCTATGGGTATTTACTCATTCGCTTATTTTCAAATCTATGTAAGCTCTGGTTTAAGGAGAGTCTTAAGAGTTAGGGTGTAGAAATAAAATTCCTGAAAGAATTTTTGTTGCTAATAAAATATGATGTGTTCCATTTACCTAACATCTTACAACATGCCTCCCAAAAGTACCAGTTGATTCTAAGGCTATTTCCATCTCCCTTTGCATCAGCCCCTCTGGGGATTTGGAGCTGAGCTGTGTGAGGGGAGAAGGAAGGGCTGTCCCATGCATACCTGAGGACCTTTCACCCATGCTGAACTGTAACTTAGTTGAAAGAAGAAAGAAGAAAGAAAAAAGAAGAAAGAAGAAAGAAGAAGAAGAAGAAGGTTCCAGATCTGGCCAGGGAAAAGACTGGTCATCCTCTTCACTGCTGCTTTATGCCATGGAGTTATCCCTCAAAGGAATGAAAAAGCATCCACATTAAAAAAAAAAAATACATGAAACGATTTAATTATCTGGTTCTAGTAAATATTTTTTTCCCATTAAAACATTTCCATCAAAAGATCAGGAAACAGGGCCAGGCAAGTTGCTTTTTAAATTCAACAATGATTCCTTTTCTAAGAAAAAAAACAAACAAATTGGATAGAGCAGATAATCCCCATATCCCCAACAGGAAAACACATAGTGTAGACTAATTAACCCAGTTTTGATCACCGGGAAACTAATGTACACTATATAGGAATATCAACTCAGGTCACCTGACACTGGCCTAATTCTTTTGGCGATATTTAAATGTATATCAGCAGGTCACTGCATTATTTAGTGTCATTCCAGCTGTGTGCACTTATTTTCCATCATTTTTAATATTATTCCAGAAAAACAGGAAGGCCTCTCCCATGCTCACACTGGAAGCAATCTGATTCAGTTA
The DNA here is from genome assembly GCF_048164855.1 of Canis lupus baileyi. Lineage (NCBI taxonomy): Eukaryota > Metazoa > Chordata > Mammalia > Carnivora > Canidae > Canis > Canis lupus. The sequence goes on along the minus strand of NC_132846.1, from coordinate 47,033,293 downwards.
CATATGTGGCAGACGCGCAGAGCAGTGGGTAAGTTCCCATCTCCAGTCCCGCTTTCATTTCCTGAGTGCTTTTCTATGTGCCAGGCAGTGCTCGAGGCATCAGGAACCCAGTGGTAAATCTGTCAAGATTCCAATTCTCCTTGTGGAAATTAATTCTCACTGGGGCACACATGACCAGAATAATATCTGAGAGCAGTAAAGGCAGTGAAGAGAATATAAAGGTACAAAGAGATAGTATATCCCTCGAGGTGGGGCCGGGGCTACCTTAGGCAGGGTGGCCAGGGAAGACCCACCTGGAGATGATGAGAATGCAACAGTTGTGCAAAGATCTGGGGCAGAACCGTTTTAGCAGAAGGAACAGCATATGCAAAGGCCCTGAGGAGAGAAGGAGCTCAGGGCAGCTGCAGAACAGAAAGGAGGCCACGATGTTGAGGACCCAAAACAAGGGGCAAAGCGCCACCAGACAACGTGAGGGACAAGGGCAAGGGCCAGACTGCAGTGAGCCCAGGGGCACTTGATAAAAATGCGGATGTTATCCTAAGGGTAATGCAAAACTATGGAGAGTTTTGAAAGCAAGAGAATGATCTGGTCTAAATCTAAGCCTGCAACAGATCACTGAGGCGGAGGGCAGAATGGTCTAGGAGGGCGCAGGGAGGTGGGGGCGGGGGTGGCGGGAAGGGAGCAGAGACCTCGCTGTCCAGACAAAAGATAATGGTGACAGTGTCTGTAACAGCAGCGAAATTATTTTAATGAATCGTTTCAAATGAAATCCCACTTCGGTTTCACCAAAGAGAGCAGAAGCCTTAATGGAAATGTGGTGATACGTGGCGAATGCGGAGATGACATCTGCCGGCACCCGGAGCAGGCGAAGGAGCTGCACGGACCAGAAGCCGGCCACTCCGTGACGCGTTTATGTGCTGGTGGGAAACAGGCACGCATCACGGCTGGCACTTCCATCCTTGATTCAGGTGAAGGGCGCCCACATTTATTTCTCATGAACACAACGTGTCCCAGAAATCACTGATGAGCATAGGATGCCACTGAATCAAACCCAGCCACCAACACCTGGCAACACAGAGACAGAGGGGCAACTGCCTTTATTTATTGATTTTTTTTTTAACAAATTCTTATCTTCAGTGAAGAGAAAGAGATGTTTCAAAAAGACTCTGGTCTTCTCTTTGCTTAGCCCACAGCATGAACTCTTGCTCCCTGGTCTTTATCCCATAGATTGCCCATTCCCGCCTGGCCCTGAGGTTCTAAGACTTTTCTGACCTTTATTTCTGCCATTAGGAGCTAGAGGCCTATTAGCTCTGACAAAGACTCCTCCTCTTTATCCTTTCTTTTCTTTTTTAAGATTTTATTTATCTATTCATGAGAGACCCAGAGACATACAGGAAGAAGCAGGCTCCCTATTGGGAGCCCAAAGAGGGACTCGATTGCAGGACCCCGGGATCATGACCTGAGCCAAAGGCAGACGCTCAACCACTGAGCCACCCAGGCATCCTAAGACTCCTCCCTTATCAAACCCTAGTTAGATTCCTCTGAGTCCTCTTTTGGACCAGGCCTTGCCCTTGGTTTCTGTCCTTGACCTGCTTATTCCAGTTTTAGCAAGAATCCTGCTGAGACCATTTAGGGAAAAATCCCCCACCCTGGTATCTGATCATCCTTGACATCTGATCCAATTCTTTATCTCCCACCTTCCAGATCTGGCCAGGCTGCCTTCAGCAAGAACCATCCTCACCCCTGGTGTTTCTCCTTACAAATTTCGTGTCCATTGACCTTCATCCTGCTGTTTGGCTACGCCTTGCTGTATTTTAGAGTTGGGCCTGATTTCTCTCCCCTACTGCAAAATTCCACTGTAGTAGCCACCTTGATTAAACGTCTCTTTACTAAAAAAAAAACAAACAAACAAAAAAAAACAAAAACGTCTCTTTACTATCTTTAACAAATGACTGAATCATCTTTTCTTTAACGGTACCCTGAGGATTAGAATCATCAATATAAATAGGGAATAGCAGAAACTTTAAAAAATCCCAAATCTGGGAGGGATGACCTCATCCATGTGACTAACTTGAAAAGATCTTGCAGGATCAGAACCGGTTGTTCATAATCAGGAGAAATGATCCTCCTTGGTCCACATGAGGCCTTTAAAGAAATTAGTTTAAATAAGAAACAATGAATAGCCATGAACCAATGATTTAAGCCAAAAATTAGAACAAACCAATAGTTACTCATGTGCTCACCCTCCCCCTGCTGTAATAAAACTCCTGATCTGTGCATTCCTTTTCTTCTTAAAAAAACAAAACAAAACAAAACAAAACAAAAAACACCAACAACAGGGATGCCTGGGTGGCTCAGCAGTTGAGCGGCTGCCTTTGGCTCAGGGCATGATCCTGGAGTCCCCGGATCAAGTCCCACGCCGGGCTTCCTGCATGGAGCCTGCTTCTCCCTCTGCCTATGTCTCTGCCTCTCTTTAAATCTTTAAAACAACAACAAGGGGCAGCCCGGGTGGCTCAACGGTTTAGCATCGCCTTCAGCCCAGGGCCTGATCCTGGAGACCCAGGATTGAGTCCCACATCAGGCTCCCTGCATGGAGCCTGCTTCTCCCTCTGCCTCTCTCTCTCTCTCTGTCTCTCTCTCTCTCCCTGTGTGTCTCATGAGTAAATAAATAACATATTAAAAAAAAATAAAACAACAACAAAGAAACAAAACAACAAAAACAGGGAGCAGTAGTTGTTGAAGGTTTTCTATTTCTGAATTTTATGGAAAAGCTATCACACACATTGTGTCCTTATGGAACTTCCTTTTTCACTGAGTCATTACTAAGATTTATCTATGTTGAATATCCTATACTTGAATCGAGTTTCACTACTACATAATATTCTGTTGAGCTCTGTTTTTTAAAAATGTGTTTCATCTGACCTGATAAAGGAGGTAAAAATACTCACAATAAAATATTCCAAGTCTCCCTAATTCAGTATTTTATAAGTATGGTCCTAAGAGCATGTGGTGATAAATACTTCAGGGGAAATGGGCTTTAGATATTAGTGTCTGGTCAAGACCATCAACCGTTAGGAGGGTGGAGAGGGGCTTGCTTATTAGCTACAAATATCCAGCACTATTTAGCTGACTGATTAGCAGTTGAATCAAGAAGAAAATGTTTATTTGTCAAGTTCTAGTTAGAAAACTTATATTATTGCATGCTTTTAGGAAGCAATTTACAAGAGTTTATTTTGTCATTTAATTGCTGAGGAATGAGTCAACTTCAGGTATGTCAGAGCATGCCAGAAACGAACCCCATAGATCTCCTGCTCAGCATTCAGGTATGGATTATTTTTGAGGGGAAGAAGAATTAAATGTGCTAATACTGATAAAGTGTAGTAGAGAGAAGAGAGAAGTTGTAGGACAGCAGAAGAAAGGGAGCAGCCCTTAAGAGCAAGCACAATATTGCTGGAAACATTGTCAAAGTTACGAAGTGGAAATATCCAGCCTAACGTAAAGTGTGTATATGGCTTCCTTTGGAGGTCTGGAGTTAGGCACGGTTGCAAAGAGCAGAACCCCAACAACCAGATCGTCATCAATAAAAAACAAGAAAGCCAAACATTGGGGGAGAAAAACTCTGATGCTTTTGGGCCAAGGGAGGGCACAAGTGTCCTTCTGCAAACATCTCTGAGACCTTGTTCCAGATCTTTGGGAAAACTGCTTTATTCTCCATAGTATCTTACAGCAGTAGAGAGCAGGAGGCAGAAACTGGTTAGCCCTACTGCTCTTCTGGATGTGCACACAGCTTCACTTGAGTCTTTTCTAGGACAGTAATCATTCATTGTATTTTTATTTCCAATATTAAAAAAAAAACAACTTTAATATGTCTCTAAGAGAAAAGAACAGAAATAAACACAGTCTTGGCATTCTATGCAAGAAAAGGAATGACAAAAGGCCAATATAAGTGAGCCCAAGGAAGACAAAACTTTCGCATTTAATGTGCCAAAAAGCAAAGATAACATGCTATAGTCAGGAAAGTTCCTTCTCACGAGGAGGATCATTTTAACCCTTCTGATACTTGTTCTCTTCCTATTAAGCACAGCCCCAGTGTCTGCCCTCTTGGAAATAATCTATTTCCTCAAGTGATGATGGACCAGGAGAGCCCCTGGACAGAAACCCTGTCTCACGTGTGGGCTCGGTGCTCAATGCTTCCAGATGGAGGCCAACGTGTGCAGAGCCAGACAGCCCTGGGTTGGAATCACTGCTTTACCAATCAATACTGGAGACCTTGGGCCAGTTTATCTCTCTGAGCAACAATTTCCTTGCATACACAAATTAAGGCAATGATAACGACCTCGTGGGATTAAAATAAAATAGCTAAGCAGCTGTGTGCAGAAGGCACTCTGTAAACATTAACTCCTTTCCCTTTTACCTCCTTGATTCCTTCCCCTGTGCCTTACTGTTGCAACAGTAATTACTCTAAGTCCCTCCACATACCTGGAGTCTCCACCAGGTTCTGTGAGGAAGAAAGTTGCTCCAAATAAAGCACGCGTCCACAGTGAAGATGATGCTGCTCAAGGTGGGGTGGCTCCTTATGCATCATATTCCCCCTAGAAATCAATCAGGGGTGTGGCCAAGGGATTTAAAGTTAAACAGCATGTGCACATATGTAGGATCCTTCCAGAAAGGCTGTGCACCTGGTCAAATATTTAAATATTTACCACTTAGCTTATTACTTGAGAATAACTCAGGCTTCAGGGAGTCAAGCAGCCACAGTATTATACACTGAGCTGCTGAAAATTAACTTTGGTCTCTGTTTTCTATGTATGTGCGAGTTTCAGCAGAAAAATCAATAAATGAGCTTTGACCAGATATATGCAGGCTTTAGAGATTTCAACTGATACACTTCTCATTGATTGCTAAAAACAACAAAAGAGCAAGTAGATGCTCACTGTAGCTACCATCACAATTGTGTAGTCTCTCGAATTAAGAAAACTTTTTTTTTTTTTAATCTGAGGCAAGAGGAATTACAGGACCTGTGTGATCTTATAATTAAGGTTTTTAACGTTACAGATAAGGGACCCAAACTGAAAACAACTTCTCAAAGTGGTCAAGCTAGGACTTGCAGGAAACCCTTCACTGCTTAATCCAGAAAGTTCTGATATATTACTAATTCCGAGACCACTGTTTTGGGGAGGGGAAAAAAGGCAAAGGCTCATGCAATGTGGAATTTAATCACATTACCATGGCTACTTTTGGCAATGAGAATTTCCACCAATTCTCAACCCTGATGCTTGGAGGTACAGGTACTAATGAACATCTCTGCTCGTTTGTGTGAAGACCTCCCCTCTGTCCTTCAGACCTCAAACCCCAAGTATATTTCTTCACTCTGAAATAACACAAAAGATGGCATTTCCCATTCTCGAGGACACTGTTACATCTGGAGCTAAGGATCCAGGTGTGAGTACACCTGGAATCATTGTACCCACAATGTGAGCACATGAGGGCCTGGTCTGGGGTAAAGCTGAGTGGGCCTTGAATACACTTAATCATGCTGAGCACTAAATAATGTAGAAAGTTGTCAAATCACCATAGTGTATACCTGAAACTAACACGATAGGGGCACCTGGGTGGTCAGTCGATACACACACACACACACACACACACACACACACACACACAGACTGTATGTTAACTATACAAGAACTAACTATACAAGAACTAAATGCTACAGTGTAGCATCAGTCTGAGCACTGGGGGCCATCAGTGGGTGCTGGGGGAGAGGAATCTCAGTGCAGAGGTATTTGAGAATTTTGATCTAATTACTGAAAATTTGAAAAAGCTTAAGGAGATAAAGGCAGACAATGCCTACATGCCAGCTTAGACATGCTGGAAGACAATACTACAAAGATGGGATTCTCTCATGAGTTAGCTAAAAATTTGATATAACCTAAACACAAGCACCAATGGAATCTTTCTTGGAACATTACAAAATGTTGAATGCTCATTTAAGAAAATAAGCTTTCAAGAATAGAAAGGAAAAAAATTTAAAGGGAGAGTAACAGGTGTGTTTGCTTTATATATATATGCTTTCTATGTAGATATAAATATGTATCCTGCTATAGACACAATAGTTAGGGAGAGAGGAACAGATGAACAGATAAAGCAAGAATTAGAGGGCTTCAAGGTAGATCAAATTATGCAGGAGAACTTAGTAAATATTAAACACGTCATTTCAACATCATATCCCAGTAGTTTTACAACGTTGGGGTGGGAACTGCTTTCTCTGCATGCCATCAAAGCCAGAAGCAATAAAGAAGAGACTGAAAGATAAGATTACATAAAATTTAACATTTTGAAAGAAGAAAAACATTAAACTAAGGTTAAACAACTAATAGGAAACTGGGAAGAACATTAGCACTACGCAAAATAGGCAAAGATTAAGGTTCTTCCTATACACAGAGTGATTATATATCAATAAGAAAAACAAACAGAAAAGCAAACAAAAATATGAAGAGGAAACTCACATACAAAAGTCTAAGAACGATACAGAAAGATCCTCAATTTTACCAGTAAATAGTTATAAATCAATATATTTTTATTAATCTTAATCACAAAGCTAAAAAGGATTATGAATAACCAGTGTTGGCAAGTCTCTGGGAAATGATAAGGCCTTATTTGCAGGAATGTAATTGGTACAATTCTTCTGTAGGATAGTTTGGATATACACATGTATACAAACACACACACACACACATTTCTGTTATATTAGACACCTTTTATTTTTTTTTTAAGATTTTATTTATTTATTCATGATAGACACAGAGAGAGAGGCAGAGACACAGGCAGAGGGAGAAGCAGGCTCCATGCATCGGGAGCCTGATGTGGGATTCGATCCTGGGTCTCCAGGATCGTGCCCTGGGCCAAAGGCAGGCGCCAAACCGCTGCGCCACCCAGGGATCCCATATTAGACACCTTTTAATTCAGGAACCCTGTACCTAGAAGCAGATCTCAAAAAAGGATATTCATGTTAATAGTAGTGTTAATGAGTATACTGAAAAATTGAAAATAACTCCAATGCTACACAGTTGATACGTAATAGGATAACCATACAACGGAATGTTATGTAACTATTAAAAACTATTTTTATGTAGTTACAATGACGTAGGAAAAGAAAAAGATACCTGAAAAGAGAGAAGAAAGAGGTAAACAGACCAAAGCATCAAGTATAAGTTGACCCATTGTTGCTTAACAGTCAGTACGGGTCTGTGAGAAAATTCACACACACTAAAACTATACTGAAGAGGGACGCCTGGGTGGCTCAGCGGTTTAGCACCTGCCTTCGGTCCAGGGCGTAGTCCTGGAGTCCCAGGATCGAGCCCCACATCGGGCTCCATGCATGGAGCCTGCTTCTCCCTCTGCCTGTGTCTCTGCCTCTCTCTTTCTCTGTGTCTCTCATGAATAAATAAATAAAATCTTAAAAAACACACAAAACTATACCAAAGAGGAGAAATGAAAAGAACTTAGATTAATAAATGGGGGAAAAAAAACTAGTAAGATCAGCAATAAGGCCTGAGTGAGGACAATAAAACTGGAACAGAAGAAGGGTATGACTACAGAATATTTCATCCTTTTTACCTTGTGGAGTGAAGAATGGAACGGGAACATAGCCATGCAAGGCTATGGTGCTCATGGTGGGTCCTACAGCGAACCCTCACCCCCAGCTTGCTCTGGCACTGGCCTATTCTCCTTCTAGTAATGGCATTATAAAAGGAAGAAGCAAAATGTTAATGCTGTGAAGACAGATGTAAACTCACACAGGCTCTGGCCAGGACTGCCTGGAGAGAGGGTCTAGGTAGGAGTTTGGGAGCATGTTTTCCACTAAAAAGGAGAAAGTCTTAGAATTTGAGGAAAGAATTTGAAGAATGCACCAAAATTAACTCAAGCTCTGTGTTGGGAAAAATTCCTGGGTATTCCTGACTTATTCCTTCTATTGACTTTGGTTGGACCAATAAAGTCAATTGGTTAGGTTTCAGCCCACTTGGCGCTGCTGTCTGATGACCTGCATAAACTGGTGAGGGACGGCAAAAATTGTAGCCGATTATGAATGCACAGAGAAAATGCCTGCAAGAAATAAGGTCAGCCTGCAAAAATGTGTAAGAGTAAATAACAAAATATTAACAATGGTTATTACTTCTAGGTGGGGAATCACAGGTAATTCTCTTTCTTTTAGATACCTTTCATTATCTCTTTTACAGTAAACATGTATTATGTTTATAATAAAAAGCAATCTATTCTACTTGGTGGGAAGGAAAAGACAGGCTAGATCATGGGAAAAACAAAATGTAAAAGACATTTGGATTCTACCTTCTGCTTTAATGTCTGTTCACATCTTCAGACATAGTGTGTATACATATATTTTTTCCTAGACTATAAAATCTTTTTTTTGTTATTTTTATTTATTTATTCACAGAGAGACAGAAATAGAGGCAGAGACACAGGCAGAGGGAGAAGCAGGCTCCATGCAGGGAGCCCCATGTGGGACTCAATCCCTGGTCTCGATCCTGGGTCTCCAGGATCACTCCCTGGGCTGAAGGCGGCACTAAACGGCTGAGCCACCCGGGCTGCCCTAGACCATAAAATCTTTAAGTGCAAGATAGCATCACATTATTTTGTTGGGTACACAAATAATGAATACATATGTGAATTTATGAATTAATGAAAATGACTTTTCAAAATGAGAACAAAGAAATTAAATAATATTTCATATATGCTCTGACTAGTATGATGTCACAAGTCCTACTTTTAAATTCGATGGGAAAAGTAGCTGATTTTCTTAATGATGATATCTAATTGGAGAGGTCAGACTGAAATAAGCAGAAATTATACTTGCACATGCCTTTACCCCCAAAATAAATGAAAGTACATCCAGTCTAGAGGTAAAGATTTAAAGGAACATGGCAGATTTTTGCAGAAAACCCTGAACAAAACATGATTTACATTACAAAAGATGCTTTTCTAAAATATTTCCTTAAAAGGTAGTTCATTTAAAAGTTTGTTTCCAGGGGTATCTGGGTGGTGCGTTGGGTAAGCATCCGACTCTTGGTTTTGACTCAGGTCATGATTTCAGGGGCATGAGATAGAGCTTGGTATTGGGCTCCCTGCTGTGGGGAGTTAGCTTGAGATTCTCTCTACCTCTCTGCCCCTCCCTACAACATGCTCATGCTCTCTCTCAAATAAATAGATAAATCTTTAAAAAAAATAAAAGTTGGGGCAGCCCGGGTGGCTCAGTGGTTCAGCGCTGCCTTCAGCCCAGGGCCTGATCCTGGGGTCCCGGGATCGAGTTTCGTGTCAGGCTCCCTGCATGGAGCCTGCTTCCTCTGCCTCTGTCTCTGCGTCTCTCTATCTCTCTCTCGCGCTCTTGCTCTCTCTCTGTCCCTCATTAATAATAAATAAAATCTTAAAAAAAAAAGATTGAAAAAAATCGCCATGATTTAAAAAAATAAAAGTTGTTTCTAAATCAATAAGAAGAGAAGCTAAATCTAGGACCTGAAATTAGGGGCACTGCCAGTTGAAAATGAATCAAAAATAGGAATAAAGTTTATCCAGTAATAAATTATCCAGTAATTTCATGGGAAAATAATATGACTTACAAATGCAATATCTGCTGATATCTGTCTTACTATTCACTTGAGGGACAGTCATAGTATAAAACCAAGAATACAAAACATTTAAACCACCTTGTATGTGAGATAGAAACCACTGAGGTGACACTGGAAAATGAGAAAAAGCATAGAGTATGTATATCTTCAGAAAAAATGGGCTCTACATTGGTACAACTTCAGAAAAATTATGTATTTATGTTAAGCTTTCCTCTAAAATCTGAATATCTTCAGCAATAATAGCATATGTTAAATTATTATGGAGGCACTAATTTCTAGTATAAGGAAAAGCTCCCTATTGCACATTCTTCTCTGTTAAGGAGGGGGGCATTTTCTCTAGGCTACTGACAAGCTGTCAATCTTTTCTCTGCAAATACCTTGATTTAATTTTTGCAGTCTTTTAGAAACAAACATCTTAAATGATTCCAGCAGATACTGCCTAAATTTAGAGGGTGATTAGGACTAACTTTTAAATAAAACGGTGAAACAAAAAAGTAGGCAAAATGAATCTAACACCACAGTTAGGTTGGTACTATTCAAAACAAGATTTAAATTCTTAATCCCCAAAATGCTTTTGAGACAGAAAAGTATCCCGTCATAGTAATAATTTTCATCAATAATATATATAAAATAGCAACAATAAATGTTCACTTTGTGCCAGCCCTAGTCTATGCATTTTGCATTTATGTATTAGTCTTATCTTCACAACAACACTTTGAGACACAGGTCCTACTATCATCATCCCCATTTAACAGATGAAGAAATCGAGCCACATTATTAAATTTGTCTAAAGTCACACATTTACTGAGCAGCAGCGCTAGGATACCAACCTAGGTAGTGTGAATGTGGCACCTGCATAAATTAGCTACTACCAAGTAATCCTCAACTTCATCTGCACAGTAGAAATACTTGAGGAGCTTTTAAAACTCCTGATGCCCCAGTCTTTATGCAGACCAGAGATACCAGTTTCTGGGGGTAACTTTCTGGCTGCAGTATTTTTAAAGTTTCCCAGGTAGATCTGATGTGCAGCCATATTTGAGCTCCAGGGCAGGATGCAATGTTGTTTTCATGGTTACAAGGCTAACTTTATGTCTAAGATGCCGTTGCATCTCTTTGACATGAAAATTAACATCCAGTAACTTCATCTGTAAGATACAGGTTAAGTTGCCAATTGAGTGGAGGACTAGTTACTACCTAAAAGGACTATAAACCACTGCTTTCTCATGAACAGGAAACTTTCTGCCTCCTCATTTAAAACACATGAAGCTTCCCAGACCTACATTTACTTCCCCCAAAAAAGAGGACTGAGGGTTAAAGAGATGTGTGAGTAAAGGCTGATGGGTTACAATAGCACTAGAAGGAACCAGTTATACTGTCCATCACCCTGACACCATTCACTCTTTAAAACGCTTCTTACAAAAAATAAATAAATAAATAAATAAATAAATAAATAAATAAATAAAATAAAAAAAATAAAATAATAAAATAAAATAAAAAATAAAACGCTTCTTACATCTCCTGCTCCTTACATATACATACCTGTATGTGCACAGATGGCTCCATATGTACCTATATGCACATGCAGTCTGACATATGTATCTATATGCACATATAAGCATATAGAGATCTGACTGAGCATGAATCCTATGAAGTAAGCTAAGCCCTGAAGCTGGCTTTTGCCTTGAGATCACTTGTCTAACTCAAGTACATGAGCTCTGGTTTAAGGCCCAGCAGGAAGTACCACAGCAAACAGGGAAGCTGCCCAAGTCCAGACTATGCTCTCTTTACCAAGCTGTGTGACTACATGGAGAGGACACCCGCCCCAGTATAACCACCACAAACTTCCCATTACACTGTGTTCCTGGATGAGTGCAAAGAAACTTGCCTGTCCCTAATCTTGGATGGAAGAGGGGGAGGAAATCAATCCTAGGTATTCATTGCAACCAACCAAAACTCATGCAAGTTTGTAGCGCAAATTCATACAAGCAGGGTCCCCCAAAACCCTGAAGCAGAACATTTAATGTTAAGGGTCATAGTTGGTAATACCTCAGGCATATACCTGAGCAACCTTAAATATTTTCTGGAAGAATTCATCTGTTAACCTATATCTGGAAAAATCCTCGCCAAGTTTTTAGAAAAATGAGTAGGTCACAGTTAAAAATGAATCAACTAACTGGTTAATTAAATCACACCACACACACACACACACACACACACACACACACACACGTGTACAAAGCCAGGAAACAAGACATAATGAATAACAGACAACAGATTCAGACTCATAATGACTTCAGATATTGGAATTACGAAATTCAGAACAAAATACTCTTTCATATGTTTAAGCAGTAAGATTTGAAAATATGGTCAGAAAAAATACTATTATAAAAAACTGAACAAATATTAAGAATTAAAAAAAAACTAAATTGGTTCTAGAAATAAAAATATTGAAACTGAAATAAGAGACCAAACAGATACATTTAACAACAGATTAGAATAAGGGCAAAAATAAAGACATTCAAACAAAAATAGAGAGCATGTCACCTCTATTGGAAGAAAGTCTACAAAATTTAGGTGGAAAAAATTATCATAGTTAGAAGATCTAAAATACCAAAATAAGTAGGCAAAGAATGTTGCAAATATGTGAATAAATGTAAATAAACAGCCTCCTTAAAATAATAAACTCTTATGTGATTAATAATGTTTTAAATAGACTACATAATAACAACAGCATGCAGCACAAGAGTAATAGGAGCTAAATACTCTAAGGTATTATTTGGGAGGAGGAAAGAGATTGGCTAAATTTAGACTTTTATGAGTGTATATGGTCAAATTCCTAGGGTACTGTTATGATACAGAAATGTAATATGCAACAAACTAGCAGAGAAAGGAAATGAGATGAGAAAAGAAATGTCAATCCAGAAAAATACAAGAGAAAACAAATAATAAAGTACAAAATGAGAGAAATAAATCCCAATGCATCAAGAATTATGACAGATGTAAATATACGAACTAGATGATCCAGTTAAAAGTCAAATGCTGTCAGACTGATTAAGAAATAATAATAAAAGACTGAGGAAATACTGAGTATAAAAGCCAGTCACGCTAGGGTCATAGGATGGGGCTTGCAGAGAAAGGGGATGCCATGGGACAGAGATGGGAGACAGAAAACTTGATTCTCCAAGAGTTTGAAAAACTAAAAATTCCCACGTGAGCCTTTGTCCTGCCAAACTTGAACCCTAAATTCAATTCAATACTAGATCAGTGCTTCTTGATCTTTTATGTCCACATAAGTCAACTGAGGGCTTATTAAAATGCAGATTCTAATTCAGCAGTTCTAGGAAAGGACCTGTGATTCTGCATTTCCAGCAAGCTCCCAGGTAATGCAGAAGCTGTTGGCTCTGGACCACACTTTGAGTAGCAAAATATTAGAGCATATAGTAAACACAGGCTTCATTTCCTTTACAAATAAATGAATAATAAATAAGGTAGATAATCCAGAGAAAAGCAAGCATAGGCCCACAATCTAACCGCAAGTCCCAATTTCAAAAGCTTGAAAACAAAGTTTTGTTTGGTTGGTTGGCTACCCGGCTTTATTTAAGTTTGATTGCCAAGACTCAAAAGGAGGCAAAACCTTACCCTGAACTGATGGGAGGTTAGTCTTTATTCTACTTAGTTTGAATATCTGCATTTCACCGAGTAAGACCCCCATGGGTATGATTAACAAGTGTCACATTGGGGCCTGCTAAAATCCAAAAAATCTTGAATTCCAAAATACATCTGTCCTGAAGGTTTTGGGTAAGCCACTGTAGATCCACAGTGCATTTCTTTCATTCTTAAGCTAATTGGAGATTTTGTCTCTAAAAACCATTTGTCTCTAAAGTCTAAGAACACTGGGAGAGGAAAGAAAGATATAATTATTCAGTAATATAATAATTATTCAGTCTCAAAACTTGTTTTTCCAGGAAGTGAAGTACTTAAGTAAAATCCCACGTCAATATTCACATGGAGTTTTGTTACCTGAAAACAAAATAATACTGACCTAATTTCAGCTCTCAGTGGATAGCCACTGAGTACTTTAGAGGCAGGGTTATCTCCTTGGATATGCCACTCTCTGAGATAGATGCCAAATTAACTTAAACCCAGAAAAAAAAAAAAAAAACTCTTGATGAGGCTAAATAAAATATATCTATATAAAATGTGGTTCCTATGAAAGTGTTCTTATATTGTGAAAACACAATCTCAGTGAAATTCAAACTGCCAATTGCAGAGCTTGAAGTAATGATATGTGGGTCTATATATAGACCTTTAGAAAAATCTTTGGCCCCATACAGGATTTCGCCCAACTGTTATCGATCTTTGATTCTCAAAGCATGAAACCTGGAAAGGCAGCAAAGGTAAAATTTCCAGTGACCTATCCCCTCCCACTGTCAAGCCATACACCTTCAGAGATTAAAAATACTTCCAAAGGCAGCAATAAAGTGGTCACATCAGGCATTGCTACATTTGTTCCTTTTGGAAGCCCTATGCATTTTATGGAGGACTTTTAAACTTCACCTGTGCAGAAAGACAACATACTACCAATCATTTATAGTAGATGCGGACCTCAGTCCATAAAGTAACTAGTTACCATATCCATTAACAGGCATGATTTAATGATGGGGCCACTTCCAAAAGCCATATGAGACACAAATGCCTTCCACTGTGCCCTTTCTCAAATAGTCATTTGACGACCCTCAGTTAGTAGAGAGGCTCTATCAAAGGTTTGAAAATGAACATCCTGATGATCCCAGTCGCTTTTGATGGCTTGTTGTCTTAGGAACAAGAAGAATATGGCTACAGAAAGATCACTTTAACAGGGAAAAATGTTATTGGGAAGTTAGGATGAGTAAATTAAACGATGAGTGAACCTCACCCTAACTCTACCAAATCAACCAACACTCATTAAGACTTAGGAGGTGCACCATCGATTCACCCCAAACAACTATTACTGTAAGCAACAATCTAAAATTACTTCAAAAAAAAAAAAAATTAAAAAAAAAATTAAAAAAAAAAAATTAAAAAAAAAAAATTACTTCAAAAAATAGTGCCAACAGTTCTGGGATGAAGCCCCCAACAGATCCACAAACTTTAACCTGTAAACTACTGTATAAGAACCAGTAATGCAGGGAAAAAATAAAATTTGTGACTCAAATCCCCCTCCAAAAAAAAAAAAAGTAGAATAAAATAAATAGGAAGTTGGAAACCAAAATAAAACCAGTGCTAGATGCTGAGATAACATTTTCAAAGTGTGCCAGCTGGATATTTAATAAAAGTGGCAATTATCCTATTTCAGTTTCAATTCAGAAGGCTCTCCTTCTAGACAACATATGTTAAGCACTGGTAAAACTTCCCCTTAAAACACAATGTATGTGAGAAAGCTTACAGTAGATTTTTGGTAAATATAAAATAATTCTGACTATTGCAATATTATAGACTATAATGCCCAAGATACTGCAAAAAGAAATGACAAGATTTACCTGTGATATTAAGTGTATTTGCATATATAATACACTTTGCAATTGTATCGTTGATGGGGATATTATTATATTTTCAACGCAAGTTTTTTATTCACTGATGCTTCACAAGATAAATACACAGGACAAATTGATAGGAGGGAGATCTCTTTGCGTGCTTATTATTTAACAACCAAATAGATGACATCTGTCCAATGACCTCTCATTTGTGACACACTGAGCTTCTTTTGTTGCGCCAACCAAGACCATATATTCCAATTTTATCTCCTTATGTGAGGCTTGGTAGCCCAACTGAAATGACATCTCTGCAATTCTAGCCTGTCAGTGAAACTGCAACAAAGCAGTGAAATCCCGTGGAATCGAACAATCACGAAGTATTCAGTTCTGCTTTCTCGCTCATCTCCTTTTATGGGTGAAGACACAGAAATAGTTGCCTAGTTTTAATGACTTGCCCAAGAATATCAGGGTGAACATCCTGGCACAAAATGAGTTGAAGTCATATTTGAAAAATACCTTTTGTCCCCAGCCATGCAGCAAAGTAAGTAATTCTTTAACTGTCTCTTTTTGAGATTAAGCTTGAGGAAAGCTGCCAACTCTTATTTTCGGAGGTATTTTCAGTTCATTCCCTCCAGTGCCCCAATGTCAACTATTTGATATCTGTGGCCCCTGAACCTGTTGACTGGACCACCTCTTCATGGTCAATCCCCCACCTCATGGCTCCACCATCCCAGTCATCCAGCCTGACCCACTGAGCTTCACAGGAATCACCCCTTTGCATTTGTCCCCAGTCCATCTCTGTCTTTCTCTCTGTTCCATGTTGTTCAGTTGGCAAAGCTATAACCCTGGTTAAATACAATTATCCTTGGATTCTCTCCCTACACCAGGGAAACTGACCCAATCTGGAGAAAATAAACAACTGTCCTGGCTGGCTTTGCTTTAAAGATAGGACTCTAATCTCAAAGGCTTTCAAGCTCTGCTCAATAATCTTACCACACACTTCCCTGGCCAATTTATACTCTGATTGCTAGAAAACCATTTTATACTTCCTCATACTGATCTGATGCTCTTGATTCTTACTTTTTCTCAGAAAATAGGAGCAAGCAAAAGACAACAGAGCTCCTTTCAGTACCTATGTGTACTCACCTACAAGTGTCTGTACCAAACTAGAACATGCACCTTCTTAGCGCTGGATAAAGCGGCCAATTCACCACTTGATACACTAGGTCTCATCCCCACCTACTTAGAGATCCTCTGTCAGTTCCTTTATCTCTAATAAGTCCCATCAGTTTTCAAACATATTATAATAATTCCCATTAAAAAAATAAGCTAAGTATTTCTGACCTCATATCCTACATAGCTCTCCTCCCTCACACTCCCCACATAACAAAAATCTCTCAAGAACTATATATCTGTCTCCATTTCCTCATCATTCAATCTCACCTGATCTGTTTTAATTCCAATCCAGCACTGCCTCCACCCAACTAGTGACACTGATATTGTCAACAGCAACACAATCTCATGCGGCTACATCCAACATTTATGTCCATGGGGAAGGTCTTCAATCTCTTAGAAGCGTTCCTTCTTAGTTTTTGACACTCTTTTCTTCAAGCTTTGAGACACTTCACTTACTTGAGTGTCCTTCTATTCTCAATGGCTGTTCCTTCTTGGTCCCCTTTACTGGTTCCTCTTCAGCTTCTCAACCTCTAAATGTTGAGAGCCCCCAAGGATTCAGTCCTCGGGCAACCTCTCTTGGCCCTTAATACTAATCCCTTAGGGATCTCATGATCAATCTCATGAATTTAAATCCACCTGCCAATTAAACACCCAATCTTACCCTTCCAGCCATATATTCAATGGCTGGAACTCCAGGCACATATATTCAATGACCATCTTCTCTTAAATAGGTAATAGCCTCTCAAATGTTTTTCTCATGTAAGAAAATAGCATCATCATTCAGCCAGATGGCCAGGCCAAAGTCCACATCCAATTAGCAAATTCTAACAGCAATACTTTCAAAATATATTCTGAATCCAGTCACTTCTCAAGATCATCACTTATAATTGTTTGCAAACCCCATAATCCCCCACCTAGACTCATGCTGAAATCTCCGAACCCATCTTCCTGTCTGTTCTCTTGCCCTCTATAGACTATCCTGGAGTTATCGTCCATTTAAAACGAAGCAGATCATGGCTATCCCACATTCAAAACCTTGATGGCTTCCCATCAGATGTGGTAAAGATCCAGAAGGCCCTGTTCTTTGGCTTCTTTGACCACCCTTTTGGCTTTTTCTCCTCCCAGTTTCTACTGTATTCACTCCTCTTCTCTGAGCAACACTGGCTCCTGATTGTTCTCCAAATACCCTACAATGTCCCTACCTCAGGGCCTTTGCAATTGCTATACCCGTTGCCTGAAGTATTCTCCTCCAGTAAATACACATGGGTTTATTTTCACTCACTCCCTTTAATTTCTTGTTCAATTGAGTCCTTTTCAGAAAGGTCTTTCCTAACTGCCCCCTAATATAAAACCATGCATCTTGCCATTCTCTATCCTGTCTCCCTGTTTTGTCTTCATAGCACTCATTCACTAGTGTCATATTGCATCTTTGTTTATTATCTAGATCCCTCACTAAAATGTAAGATTCATGAAGTTAGAGACTCTGTCTTGTTCTTTATTGTACCCACAGCATCTAGAGCTGAACCCTGGTTCATACCAGATGCCCAATAAATGTTTGCTGAGTGAATTACCAATTTAAACAATGAATGAATAACCAATTTAACCAATATTAGCTATGAATATGTGTAGTCAGACAGGCTGCCCCCACATACCAAAAAGATAAAGTATAATTTTGATTAATAGATGCCATCAAAGCAAATCTGTATTAAGGAATTTCATTCCATTTCCTAAGTAGATAATAAGGTAGAAAGAATAACAGAGAGTTAACTCAAATTGGTCTCCTTACCCCCAGTTTCAGATTAAAGATATCATGAAAAAAAAAAAAAGATATCATGGATCCACTGGGTAATTAATAGCAAATTTTAATTCCCTGCATAGGTGTTTTGATCAATTGTGATCTGAAAGCTCATGAAAAAAGTTAATTTCCGGTTGAAATTAGGGTCTCAGAAATATGCTCAAAAGCTCAATCTTACACCATAATCAGCATCTTTATTGTTCAGTAATAAATATGGCTAAATAAGGGATACAGTCAAAGTGCCAGTTCTTTCTTCATTATGCAAGTGCATATTCTCTGCCCAATTAGATCTCAAGCTCCCTGAGTATAAGAGTCTCCCTCTAATAACGAGAATAGGTTAGGTTATATCAGGTATTTATCCTCCCCAAAAATGGCAACAAAGGACTAGTACTTAAGATACATAGCTAATGGGATCCCTGGGTGGTGCAGCGGTTTGGCACCTGCCTTTGGCCCAGGGCGCGATCCTGGAGATCCGGGATCGAATCCCACGTCAGGCTCCCGGTGCATGGAGCCTGCTTCTCCCTCTGCCTGTGTCTCTGCCTCTCTCTCTCTCACTGTTGCCTATCATAAATAAAAAAAATTAAAAAAAAAGATACATAGCTAATATAGGTTGGCTATAATTCAGTTTATCATAGTTAATTAAGGACCCTGAAAGATCACTATGACAGTGGGATAGGATGTGGTGGATCATGTACCAGTTCTTAAAGCCTCCAACACGTGTTTTACTCACATTTCAGTGGCCAAAGCAAGTCACATAGCTCCTCCCTACTTTCAAAGGAAGAGATCCTACAATTTTGCCAGAATACTTGCAGCCTTCATGACTGCCATATGTCTCTTACAAAGCCCTGAATAATAACTTGTTAATAGCAGCTAAAGACATTCCTGTGACCTCATACATTCTTCCCAGTCACATGTGTGAGCACATAAATGGCCCTAAATGGATAGCCCCAACCCCGAGTAACAAAAACCCTAGAAAGAAGAAAGGAAGGAAGGAAAGAACTCATGTTTCCAAAATAAAAAGCAAAATTAAACAATACTGAACACTGTTTAATTAAATTAAATTAATTAACTTTAAACAAAAGCAAAATTAAACACTTCCTAGGCATTTCACAGCAGCAACCAAAAGCTTCCATCACCAATGCATAAACTCTGAGAATAAGACACCAGTAAACAAAACTCTGCTGATGCTTCCCTGGTGATGTTTCTAATTTTGTAGGCACTTGATGTAAGATCTTTCTTGGCTATAATCCAGGTTTAGCTTCACCCTATCTATTTGGATAAAAATGAGCTCTGACCTCAGATGATTTCAAATTCAGCTAAAGATGATCTAGAAGCCAAAGAAACACGATAAGATTAATGAATAGCTAAAAAGTGTTGGTGTCTATCCTGAGATTTGTATATGACAGATTATATATGTTTTGTAAGACAATGACAGATATGACCGATGGATGAAAGTGGAGACATATCTGCAATATTCCAGGCTTCTAAGGTTCATGTAACATAAAAGCATGTACCATAGTAAAAAAGTTGGGTGTGGGGAGGCAGAAATGCTAAATATAAAGACGATAAACAATTAAGGAACTAAAGAGCAAATGAATGAATGCTTGCAGTGGAATTATTTATATACCAAATAACTGTTATAAAGCTTTCATGTTCTATACAGATCTATGACAATCAATACCTGCCCAACTTCTTGATTTATAGAAGAGGAGATTTTAAAACATCAAAAACCTAATGAAAAGGGGTGTGCTGACTGTTGCCCCTTTGTGTGCCTCACCTAGTACTGTCTTCACAACATAGGATAATGGTGGATAGAGAAGAGAACATAGGATGTTCAGGGCATCTGAACATCGTGTCTCTCCCACCACAGAGACCTGCTCAAAGTGTGTAACTTAGGCAAACAAGGAAGTAAGCAGCTGAACAACACACACTCCAGCAGAGGTATCTTAGTCTGCTATGGCAGCCATAAAAAAATCCCATAGACAGAGCAGCTTAACAACAGAAATTTATTTTCTCACAGTTCTGGAGGTTGGAAAGGTCAAGGTCTGATAGGATTCAGGTTCTGGTGAGAGCCCTCTTCCTGGCTTGCAGATGACCACCTTCTTACTGAGTCCTCACATGGCCTTTTCTCTGGACCCAGAAGAGATCAGTCTCTCTCTCTCTCTCCTTCCCTCCCTCCCTCCCTCCCTTCCTCCCCTCCCTCGTCTCCCCTCTTATTGAGGCCACTCATTCCACTGCCAGGGCACTACCCTCATGACCAGTTTTAACCCTAATCACTTCCCAAAGACCCTAGCTCCAAATATCATCACGTTTAGCATTAGAGTTTCAGGCTTCATTAGGGTTTTTAGCATATCAACTTGGGTGGGGGCACACCAAATATTCAAACCATAACAAGAGGTAACACACATGCCATAACTGGACAGTAATGAAACATGGACTCTTTTCAGAAGCATGGGTTCGAAACACAGTTCCAGGTGCCAAATAATATGGCATCCTGTCTTAAGTACCAAGGCACTGCAAGTTAAATGAGAATGCACAAGAAAAAGAGACCTCAATTCCACCTTTGAGTGAACATGACATGTTCTATCAGACTCTCCGAAACAGTGTCCCTGCTCTTCTTCCGGGGTAAGGCCTTCTAATTGTATTAGAAAAATTATAAATGATGAAACAGATACATACATATAAAGTTTCCAAAGTCATTTAAAAAACTGAAAACTCTCCATCCTGTTCTGATTCTCAAGGTCCCTGAGAAAAGAATATTGAAAATAAATTCAGTTGTGAACTGCTAACATAATTAACTCCTTACTTGATGCTAGGCACTGGGTTAATTGCTTCTTTAGATGCAGCCTAATGTAATAAGGACAATAATCCATTTTACAGGTAAAGAAACTAAGGCCCAGAAATGTTAGATTACTGGTATAACACCACCCAGTTAAAAATATGAAAATCAAGTCTCAATGTGTTTTTATCCATGAAACCATCTTTGGGCTGGGAAATCATAAGTTGGACCACTAGGTAGCTATGGGACCACAAGCAAGTGACTCAATCTCTTTAGAATTTAGTTTCTTCCTCTGTCTAGGAAAGAATGAGACTCTGTGATCACTAATTAGGTTTCCCTTTCTCAAATGTTATGTTTGCTTTTAAGTAACACTTGACTAAAAACAAACCAACAAAAAAAAACTTTTTACAAAAGCCTACCTCACAGAGGCTACTAAAATGAATGAGTTGTTGGATGCAAAAAATGCTTTTGATGCATAACCATGTGATTTTAGAGTTTCTTCATCATTTTTCATGACTGAATTAGCACTCCCAAATTCTAACCAGCTCTCTTAAAATATTTAATATCAAGAACACCAGGAAGAGAGAGTAAGGTTGCGTATATACTCCATGGAAAGAAAACTGCCTCAAAATGTATGCTTCTCTGGCAGCTGTGTCATTGCACCAACTTCAGAGGAAATTTTCTGACAATGGGTCTTCTAACGCAAGTGTTTAAGACCCTTGTTGGAGCCTCAGCACAGCTCAGAAAACCGGACTGATTGCAGTCACGCCTTCTGCAAGTCAATGTCTGTGCGCTGGAAATACTCACATGGAGGATCACAAGCAAAAATAAAAGTCATGAACTGACAATATGATAACCAGCATCATATCCCAGGATAAACAAACATTTTCATCACAGCAGATTTAATGGCAGTCACTTATCACTGTCATTCTTGCCTCATGGCATCCAGAGGAGATCTGATTCGGGAGGAGCATTCAATGAAGAGATCAGCATATCCTTTAAGAGACGTGGTGAGAGCATGTGGAGCTATGTCAGCCTTTACTGCCAATCCAGATGGAAATTCTACAAAGAATAAAATTCTAACTGTCTGAACATACTGAGAACCTGGAGAGATCGTGGGTGACAGGACTGTTTCTTGAACAACTGACCTTGTACCATCAATGAGCATCAAGGAAAAAAGCATAAGATGACCCTCAAAAGGTCCTTGGAAGGAAGCATTTTGGAAGTCATTCAAGAAGTCACTGTAATGCAAGTCTGCAAGTTTGATAAGGAGTTAAAATGAGAACATGTAAGGGAGGAGGAGATGACAGTGAAGCAAAGCTTTCTAAAGTAGCTCAGCGGTAACTATTGTGACAGGCAACGGCATCAACAAACCAACACACTTGACATGTTGCCAAGAGAACCAGTAGCTCTTCTGGAGCAAATGCACTGGGAAATACCCATGTGAGAATCAAGCAAGAACATAATCACAGACCCTACACACCCTTCTTGAAGCAGTTGCAGATACGAACTGCCATATACCTTTGCAATACATACAGTGCACAGAGAAATGGGCCTACAGCAGAAAACATTCTTAAGAAGATTGTCTTCACATAAAAAAGAGGTCTGTCATGATACCAACACACATGTAGGCATTGCATTTATTATAGGTAACATGGAAAGGATATGTAATTCTTGAGAGTGATTATAAGATTTATGTGCCAAGATATAGACACTGGCACCCTCATGATGTTTCCTTGACAAGCTACCATCTGCTCACAAAGGGAATGGAAACTTAAAAGCATATTGTGTTTCATGTAGACATGCAAGGCTGTATTATAGATGGTTGCAGCTGCAGTACAATATGAACGTAATTTGAAACACACAGGCCAAAGGCCCGGATTTCATAGGAAAGCCCTAATTTGGTGGGGGGTGCAGAGAATATGCACTGAATATAAGTTTTAAAATGCATGCAGAAATATTTCCATTCATTTGTACATGAGTTTAGCAATAATTCTTTTTTAATTTATTCATGAGAGACACAGAGAGAAAGGCAGAGACATAGGCAGAGGGAAAAGCAGACTCCCCACAGCGAGCCTGATGCAGGACTAGATCCTAGGACCCTGGAATCACACCCTGAGCCGAAAGCAGACACAACCACTGAGCCACCCAGGCCTCCCTAGAAATAATTCTTAGAGTTACACATGTGTCATCAACAACTAAAGCCATTGTTCTAGGGCCAACTAAGAACAAAAATATAGCACATTTCATTTGTTTGCAAGCTCAATTTTTAGAAAAAAAGAATTCTCTATACAAAGTTTTCTCAGAAGAATCAATCACCTCAAAATCAAAATCAAGAGCTCTGAGCCAATGGCAGGCAAGTAAACATTTTTAGTC
This sequence comes from Canis lupus baileyi, assembly GCF_048164855.1. NCBI lineage: Eukaryota > Metazoa > Chordata > Mammalia > Carnivora > Canidae > Canis > Canis lupus. Next base: position 47,010,010 of record NC_132846.1, on the reverse strand, counting down.
TTATCTTTGGTTATCTATGGGGATGGCTGTACCAGAGAAAGTGATTTACACATCAATAAACACTTTTACTATACAAACAGCCGCCGAATACATCAAGTCATTTACACCCCCTCCAAAATTAGACACAGACAACACCAAATTAAGTATAGATTGTTTTGACTGCCCAGCAACCGCCTTACCCTTTATCTGGAACACATTCCCTCCTTCTACAGGAAAACTGCTCCCTTCTCCATTCCTACCATGAGATTGACAATCATTTCCACCATGTTCTATGCACAGATAACTGATCTTGGACTGGTATGTAACCAAAACCAAGCCAGAGCCTTCCCAGGGTGTACATTCTGGAGTGTTCCCTTCCCAGAGAAGCCATGAGGCACAATCAGCACTCTTACCAAAATCTACAACAGCCACTAAGTGGGAGAAGCCAGGCATAGAAGGACATCATCGAAAGGAGGTTTCAGGTTTAGGATCCGGGTCTGGAGGGCTGAGAAATATCTGAACCCCAGCTACTTCCCTGCTCTGCTCTTTGTTATGTAAACCCCTAAGTTCCCTTCTGCTTGCTCAGCTTAGTATTCTCTCCTATGCAACTCAAAGGGTCCCAGGTAACCAAAACCCAGGGGCGAATAAAACTTATACATGCAAGTCTAAAGGAAAACATACGCTCTTGGTTATAAACCTTAGGAATGAGTCACAGAGGGCAGCCCAGGACCACACCCAGAATGCAGCCCTCCTGAAGGTCTGCAGGAATGAGGTGGATTTTGGTGGAACAGTAAAGGTTTTTGTGTTGTTTTTGTTGTTTTGGTGGAGAGAATCCTTCCCCAGATGAGGAAGGAACATAAATGTGGAGAATACACGTTCCAAACTCCCCCAAATTCTGGGGGCCTCGTTAGAAGCTCACCATGAAAAGGGCTAAGAAGAAACAGCAATGGCTTCACCACTGGGTAGCTGTGTGATCTGATGCAGTTTTCTTAACTTCTCTGAGCTTCACATTCCCTCATCTGGAAATGAGACTACCATCTACACTACAGGCCTATGAGGAGGCAATTTTTCTCCAAGGATGCTCCTGGAACCACCTGCTTCAGAATCACCCGACATGCTTGTTAGAATATTGATTCCTGGGTTTTTGAACCAAAGTCTACACTGTAAAAAACAAATAAAATACTTCCCAGGTGATTATTATGTACTCTAAAAATCCATAGTTGTAAGTATAAAGTAAGTGCCAAACATAATGCTAACCCATGATAACTTTCACTGAGTGTCTATTTACTTCTATCAACCACACACACACACACACACACACACACACACACACACAATCTCTCAAAGGTTAATGAGAGGCAGGAGAGTTCTTCAAAACAACAAAAAACTTATACTTTAGAAAAGAGAAATATATATATAATTAACAGCTACCCCAAGGTCATACTTGCTTATCAAGATCTCTCGAATTTAAAGCAGTGAGTCTCAACCTTGATTGCACAGCAGAATCACCTGGGAAGCTTTCAAAAACTTCCCACGTTCAAAGCTGCACCCCAGACGAATAAATCAGTCTCTGGAGGTAGGGGTCTAAGCATTAGCATTTTTAAAAATTTCCCAAGTGATTTCATTGTACAAGCAAAGTTTTCATATTTTCAGGAATAATGGGAAAAGAATGCCAGCAGCCTACAGTGAGATAATGGAGAGAAAAACTTGGGTGCTGTTAAATGAAGCAGGCATAATAATTTAATTGTTTTCTAGCTGAAATACATGAAGGGAGCCAGATCTCACGCCCCATCTTTTTTCTAAAGTGATCAACAAAATACTTTAAAGTGTATCCGTAGATTTAGACTCACAAATCGTCAAAAACAAGTAAGTCTGAAAATGCAAAGGGGTCGTGAAGATATAGCTTAACAGAGCATGTCCTGCACAGCTGGTAGGGGTGGACGCCAATACAATCACTCTGGAAAGTGCTTTCATATTATTCTGTAAAGCTGAACAGTCTCACATCCTGCAACACAGAGTCGATGCTCCTCTACCTTAAGATACACACACAAGAGAAACCTCGGCACATGTCACCAAATAGCAGCGCTGGTCATAAAAGCCAAAACTGGAAATATCTTAAATGACTGATGATGGGGTATCCCTGGGTGGCTCAGCGGTTTGGCGCCTGCCTTTGGCCCAGGGCCTGATCCTGGAGTCCCGGGATCGAGTCCCACGTCGGGCTCCCTGCATGGAGCCTGCTTTTCCTTCTGCCTGTGTCTCTGCCTCTCTCTCTATGTCTATCATAAACAAATAAATAAAATCTTTAAAAAAAATGACCGATGATAGCACTATGGATAAAAATTACAGTATAAAGTATACTATAGCTTACAGAGGAATTGCATTATAATCACAAAACAAAACATTACATGGCAGTTAGAGCATTGATGAATCTCAGTTAACACAAGGTTGAGAGAAAAGCAAGTTTTAGGAGACCGTATAAACCAGGGATGATGCCTCTTCATCTGGCTGCATGAAACAATGTATTGCTTAAACATTCACGTAGATACATTTGGCTAAAGCAAGAGTAGGACAATAATGTTCAGAGTAGTTACCTCTGGTGGCAGAGAGATGGAGAGGCTGAGGGATAAAAGAATGACGGAGATTGATGTAAAAAAGAAATAATGTTCCGATTCTTGGATTAGACAATGTGTTCACAAGTCTTCACTTTAAAAATAAGAAAAATCAAAGAAGGCCATGCATGGACAGTTGGTGGTATGTCATGGATCAAGAATTATGATTATTCTAATTCTGTGCACTAGAGGTCCAAAGAATGGAAAGAAAAGAAAATTGTATAACACAATAGAACCCAATACCAGTGAGAGGGAAATTGAACGGATTTGGGATGATTCTAATTTAAGTCAAATACTAATAAGCTAGGATCATTCCATCTCCTAGGTTCTACCTAGAAAGAATCTGAGTTGTCCAGCCAAAATACAGAATTGTCATCTCAGAGCAAAGCAGCTCCTGCACCTGCCAGCCTAGCAGAAAACTGTTAGGAAGAAGAAAAAAGAAAAATTTCCCAAGTGCGAAAAAAAAAAAAAAAAGAAAGAAAGAAAGAAAAGAAAAAACTCCACAAAAATCCAATTTCTAATGTAACAATTCCCAGTTTCTTAAGGGTGATAATCCTCATGATTCAGTATGAAGTTAATTGTAATTTAGTCTCTGACACAGCAGGAATCATGAGGCGTGATGCCTAATATTCTAATATTCACTGTCATTCAGGGAGGGAGGGAGGGAGGAATTATTTATTTTACATACCCTCACCCAAAAGATAACTGACAACACTTAAGGAAATTTTTATTCTCTTCTTCCCTCTACTCTTTGATGTAAAATTTATCTGAACCATGTGTCTTTTCTCAATTTTTCCTTTTAAAACCAAATGACAGGCTCAGTTCTTTTCCATTAAAAACTACAGAAAATATGTTTTGACTTTCAGGACGCACTTGAATACATAGGCATAAGGTCAGCAATTCTGACAGGCAGCAGGCGGAGAGAGGACAGATTTGCTTAGCATGTGAGTCAGCAGGTCTTTTTAAGATCAATTTCATAGAGGAATTTTGCAGAGACTATTTCTCCTAAACAACAGGGTCCTATTAATTTGAAGACAGTGTTCCAGTGTTACCAAAAATAAATTTTAAGATTTTATTTACTTATTCATAGAGAGAGGCAGAGACATAGGCAGATGCAGGACTCGATCCCAGGATCCCAGGATCATGACCTGAGCTGCCAAAGGCAGACGCTCAACCACTGAGGCACCCAGGTACCTCCCAAAAATAAATTCTTAAACTCCTACTTTGTATGATATAAAATGAAAACAGAAGACTAGATTTGTTTGCAGAATTGCAATGCCCCTTAGCAGTGGTTTTCAAATTTGGGGATGCCTACAAACTTGCGGGAGACCATGGTGAAAAGCAGATTCCTAAGTATCCCCCCAGAGCTACTGAATCAGAAACTGGGGGAGAAGACCAGGAAGCTGCATTCTTAATAAGCCCTCTGGGCCATTCTGATATAAGAAAGCCCTGAACCACACTCTGCAGAAAATGCTGTTTTATGATGACAATAAAAATGTAAGCAAACGTATGCTCTGTCCTGGACATCAGGCACACTGAAAGAACCTCTGTGGGTCTGAAATTGTATTCATTCGACTTTATCAATAAGTTTTAAAAGATATTCTTGTGGCCTTTGAGAAATAATACGCTTTCAGAAAAAGTATTCCCTCTCTTACCCATAAAGCCTGATCATTTTTAAAGGACTAAACAAAAAGCAACAATGTTGAAGTAGCTTTAATCATTTGAAAATGCTATTTTCCTTGGCTCTCCTGAGACCTTCATTCAAATAATTATTGCCAAATAATGGCATGCAAAAGTCCTGTCCTGTAAGAAAAATTCCTCATGTGAGGGAATCTAGCTCCTTGAGATCATAAAAGATTAAGACATCTAAACAGTATGGCTCAGAACACTGATAAGCTGTGTATCCCAGCTGATGATCAAGTCCATCCGGAATGAGCCTCATCACTATAGCCAGACACTGGGGAGTATTCACTAAGTTAATTTATCTGTATTGATTTCATGAGTGTTTCAATTCACTATATTATGAAAGGGGTGGGGGTTGAGGGTAAGGAAATCTTACCATGTATGTTCATTATGGTTGCCCATAATGTTCCTTGAAAGATTTCTGATGAAATAGCACATCAACATGTTCTATGTTAAGTACCAATGTACTAAAAATATCTGTTGTCCAAAGACTGTAATAAGATCACAATGCTGTTTGATTCAGAAGTATAGGGCAGCCTGGGTGGGAATCCCATGTGGGGCTCCCTGCATAGAGCTTGCTTGTGTCTCTGCTCCGCACCCCCTCATGAATGAATAAAATCTTTAAAAAAAAAAGTATATACCAGGAAGTTTTTGTTTTTAAACAAAATGTACTCATCTGGCCTAGAGCTAGATTTCTCTCCCAAGTCTCTGATGCTAGAGAAGCTTTTCCTGGTGCTCAAAGCACATCTTTCTCAGTCTCCTGGCTGTTCCCGCCACCCTTCCCCTCCACCTGACATTTGCGCAGGTACCCAGCAAACCTCCTTTTGCTTTCAATCTTAGCTTCCATTAGAGGAAACAAACCATGCCACTGAAATTTCTGTATCGACTAGAATCTATATAAGCAGGAAGGGCATTAGGGTTTGGATGCAGAAGAATGAAGGTCAATAGAATCATTTTTGGTTGGGTCACTGTTTTACTGATTTGGGAAAATCAGCCATCTTCTCGGTGACTTAGTGATAAGGACAGAATTTACAGCTCATATACTAAAAATCAAGACCGTATCTCCTGATAATACCTTTATCTCCAAGTTTTCAATTTTATGGAATTTTACCATGAGGAAATGTCACAGAAATAAAACTTTTCATTCCTTTTTCTAGAAAGTGCCTGAAACCTGATAAGAATAAACTGTACCTTCCACTTACCCCAAGCCCAAGAGCCCTGCCTTTTAAGACTTCTTTGGAGATGCAGACTTTTTCTTAGGTATATTCTGGGTTTGTATATTAAATTAAGCCATTTAATTGTTATTCTAATTTTCTATGTGCTAACATTCTCTTACTTTATTCTTTAATTCTCTTCTCTCCTAATAGTTTCTGTTTTAGCAATTATGGAGCTGGTTTTCCATGGGTAAAGATCCATGATAGTAATTTAACAGTGAGCTGTAACTTCCACCATTACAAAATATCCCCTCTTGTCCACGTAATGCTTTTTTCCTTGGAATTGTCCCAGACTAATTTTGCCAGCTCTGCTTTCTTTTTGCTCGTACTTGCCTAGAATCTGTGCCTGTCTATTCATTGTCAGACTTGGTGCCATTCTGCTCAGGTACTTCTCTTGTAAACAACATGGAGGCAGATTGTGCTTTTTTTTGTTGTTGCATTTGAGACTCTGTCTTCTAATAGAGAAATATAATGGCATAACTGTTTATCACAGTTTCTTTTTTTTTTTAAGATTTGATTTATTTATTCATGAGACATACAGAGAAAGAGGCAGAGACACAGGCAGAGGGAGAAGCAGGCTCCCTGCGAGGAGCCCGATGCTGGACTTGATTCCAGGACCCTGGGGTCATGTCTTGAGCTGAAGGCAGGTGCTCAACCACTGAGCCACCCAGCTGTCCCTATAGCTGTATTTCTGATTATTGACTAATGGACCAATTAATCAAGACTTATCCAAGCTGGAAGAAATTGGTTTCTGGAATGAATAGTCCATTTACAATAGATCTGTTCCCTCCCCAGAATTTTTAATTCCCACATCGGGCGGGAATTTGCAGTTTTGTTTCCCTAAGAATTTCTAATTCTTTCCTCTTACTGACCGAATAAACATGTCTTTACTCCAAAGTCAGATGATGGTCAATTTTACACAGGCCTATCATTCAGATTTTTTTTCAAGTGTCACTCTTTTGTGTGTTTATTTTTACTTATTCCATTTTTTTAAATTGCTTTTTTAAAAATCGCTTTTTTGATATAGAAATTCTTTTAAAAAAATAAAAGAATTGGAGAGACTACATGACAGGTAAAATCAATAGCCCCTTCTTGTCTGAAAAGTAGGGATGGCTCAACAGAAGGTTTCCTTCTCAGGGTTTCATGAGCAGAAATCCATCAGCAATGAGGCAGGTGATTGCAAGAGGACAAAGCTCAGAGGCAAAGTTCCAATTATGTTTAACTGTGAGCACCAAGGGGATTCTAGGGGCCGGTGTTATAGCCCTGCCGCTCTGTGTGGGCTGCGGGGGTGCCAGGTCCAATCCCACCTGTTTGCTCCTGGCTCACTGCTCCTGACTCACCTACTCCTTTGCTTCTAACAAAAGTGGGATCTTAGGGCATTTTTCAAAAGATTAGCTCTGTTTTTACTGTTACAGAGAAGCTGTAAGCATAAAGTTAGACATCATAAGATACTTAATATTTTGTTGTGCTTTCCCAATATCCTGACCTGTGGTTAGAAGCCCCCCCCCTTCAACCTAATGCCCTTATTAAAGAAGAGTAAAGCTGGGGCCAGTGTTACCAGCAACTCTTCTGTGTTCCAAAAAGAAAATTAAAATCCTTTACTTCACCAGGTCCAATTCCCATATTAAAATTAAAATCCTTTACTTCACCAGGTCCCGTTCCCATATTCCTCCTGCTATCCCAGTGCCTCTTTCCTTGGGGGTTTCCAAGGTTTTATTGGGAAAATGATTCATCTTATTTCTAAGAATGAATCAGGAAGGCAGGAGTTAAAACTTTTTCTCTATCTTAAAATTAGAAGCACCACCAATAAATACATGCTTAGAAAAACATTTCTCACTCTTTATCTATTTTTTACTCTCTACTTTCCAATTGAGAAAATAAAATCCTGGCTTTCTATTATGGCCATAATTTCAAATCTCTGTGAATTAACTCTGTGCAATTATTTACCAATCACCATCATAATAAAAGTTATATTAGTCTCTCAATATTCAGTGAATCAGCAACACAGAATGCAATCGTTGCACAGAACTTGCGAAGTTGATGGAGTTGGACCTTATCTCTGGCTGGGTGGGATTATAGGCTTTTAGTTAATTGGGTTTTTGTTTTGTTTTGTTTGTTTTCTCTTCTTGGTTTTTCTTTTAAAAATTCTACAATCACCATGTACTGTTGGTGAAATTAAAAAGTTTAACAAAATAGGAATGTCGATGATTTCATGTTATTTTAGAGATGGCATAAACAATTTTATATCTCGAATTTTCTGCTTCAGTGGAAAAAAAGCCTGCTAAAAGTAAAAGTGTAACAAAGGGCAGTCTATATTGAGAGCAGGCTAACCTCCTACTACCTGTGAGAGACACTCAGAAGAGCACTGATTGCCCCAAAACTTGCAAATACTTGATGGAAAGTGTTATGGCCACAAATCTCCATTCTGATTCAAAAAGAAAATCAGTCCTGAAAAGGCTCCCACTTCTTATTTACTTGCTGCATGTTTTCTCTGTCGTTGCACTGTAAGGGGAGACAGGCAGCAGGTGCCCAAGGAGATAGGTGCTTTCCACTTAAAAGGAACGAGACCAAGTCCCCTGCATTCACCTTTGGAAAAGTTGTGACATCTGGTGCAGTGGGTTAAGGGCCTCACTGATTTAGAAAATCCCAGGATGGACTAAAACAAATTCTGTAGTTCTGAAGCTTGATGGAAAATCAGGGTTAAAGTGCCATTTGGTAATTCTGCTAAAGTGAAGACATTTAAAGGCAGGTCATGATGATTTAGCTATCAGTATTCACCCTAGGGCACAGGTATGATCTGTTCCAAAAAACCCGAGTCAACATTCTCTTCAGTTCAGTTTGCTTTGCCTGGAGGAGATCCTCATCCAGGTGCCACGTAACTCAACAGTGGGCTGCCTCCACAGGAGCTAATGTCCCTTTCTGAGGTTTGCAGACTCAGACTGTGATAGAAGGGCAAAGGTCAAATGTCACACTTGGAATAAGCCTATTAATCAATGTTGCTGCCACATCTGTTCAGCATTAAATCCAGTAACCCCAGACTCACATTCCTATGGCAAGTGAAACTTTCTTCGCCCTCTGCCCCAGTCCGTACTGACCTCTCCTTTACCTGGTTCCCACAGTGGTCACTTGACTGGCTAACTAACCTGATAAAGTGTGTCTCTGTGATGGAGGCAATAGACGTTCATGGCTAGAATAGGATTTTACTACCAGTTCCACTTATTAGTTGCTTGCCTCCCAGTGTCTTCATGTGCCAAAGGGGGATATACCACCTCCCAAGTTTGTCGTATTAAGCAAAATAAGGCACATAAAGCCCCTGGCCCAGGGCCTGGCACACATAAGTACTCATAAAATAGCCATTTCTGTTGATTGAGTTACTCTTTCCAGAAACAACACAGCTTAATCGGGGACTTCTAAGGTTTAACAGTCTGAAGTGGCCAGAAAGAAATCCTAGATACCACAGTTTGCCAGAGCAGAATATTATCTGGTCCAGCCACAGCTTCTAGGTGTACATATTACACATGTGTGAACAGCTGCCTGTTCAGATGACTACTACAGATGGTATTTGTGTGGAAAGTATCCACCGTAAAAATGGGGATGGACTATGTGAACATTAGTCCTGGTGCATATTTCAGCCTCTGGATCATCTAACAAAATCAGAGGACCATACGATTAGGTGAATAAATGTGTTATTATGTAGTATCAATTTTTTTTATTCTTTGTTAATATTAGAAGACCAGGAGTTGCTCAGTATGGCTGAAAACGAATACAACTTCAATTGAGGGAGATAATTTCTTGCCATGTCTGAACTCAAAGAGCCCGTCCTATGTGATAATTTGTCCCAAATGTTCCTGTAATCAGCCAGCAAATTCTGGAACAATGATAATTTCTGAAAAGTATAGTCATTAAGGGATATTTCTAATGCCCTCATAACTCCCTTGAGTGGGGGATGAGACCAAAAAAAAAGGGGGGGGGGTAGAAAAGAAGGATGAAGGAGAAAGGAATAACTATTCTTACACACTATATCTCACATTTGAACCCTTCAATCTCCTCTTCTATGTGATGAAAATAAGGTACTCTTAAAAATAAAATAATAAAATACTAAGTGTTGGAATCTAGACTACCTAACTGATATCTTTATTACAAATCATATAAGTGCTATGTAATTAGATAATTTTAGAAATAAATGTCTCAGATTGCCAAATATAAGGTTAAAAATAGGTACTGGACACGGGAATTTTAAAAGCAATTAAAATAAAATAAAATGAGAGATGTGTACATGTGCCATGTCCAAAAGTCCAAAACTGAAATTTCAACATTATAGCCATGGTCAGATATGAAAAACAAAATTCAAGGAGTGAATCTGTCCCTTACGCTAGCATGGCAATTTCAAAAGAAAAAAAAATACACCCAAGGAAAAATACTAACATTTTGACCTCTATAACCAAGAATGGATAATCTCAATGAGACTCCATAGCACAAAAGGAGAGACCTCCAAGAGCTTCATGACTACCAAACTCTTTGAGGAAGAGTTTGAATTCCCCAATACCTGACCAACACACAAACGGACATAACACATGACATATTCTACGATATGTCCTAGAACCATAGTCACCATAGATTAAGACAGCAGCATTTTTTTAAAAGATTATTTATTTATTTATTCATGAGACACATAGAGAGACAGAGAGACACATGTGGAGGGAGACACACGTGGGATATGGGACTCCATCCCAGGACTGGAATCATACCCTGAGCTGAAGGCAGACGCTCAACCACTGAGCCACCCAGGCGTCCCAAGACAGCAGCATTTGCTTTAGTTCTTAGAGCAGCAAGACCTCTGGGAGCACATCAAGGTTCAACACTACTCAAATCTGGTGTGAACCTCCTCTGCCAACTTGTTTCTAACTTGGTTTCTACTCTTCTAGTCTTTTTCAACTCAAGCTATATGACCCTGTTAAAATATAAATGTGATGTCACACATTATGTGATGTCAAGAAATTATGGATATATAGTAGCCCTTGGCACTATGATAGTGCAGTATCAAAAATCAACCAGAGATAGTAGAGTAGGAACCAAAGAAACCATGAAATAGCAGAAGGGTAAGGCAAAGATCCCAGAAATAAGCACAACATAAAACATAAGAGAAAAAGAGGATCAAAAGCAGGGACGGGGTCTGTATTTGACAGAAGAAGTAATAGAAGCAAATCAGAATTGCCATGAGCACTGCCCCTTAGTGTTTGGCAACACTACAGCCTTGAATGGAATCCATAAGAGTTAAAGAACAGAATCTTAGTGTGTTTTAAGAGAAAAATCTAGAGGCTAAAGTATACACATCCAGGCAGATAAGACCTAATAAGATCAAATTTTCTAGAGTGAGAGCTTGGAATATACAAGTTTGGCCATGTGCACCAAGTTCCATCCCGAGAAGTTTTATCTCGGTCTTCCTGCACATTTGTTTGTTCCCTTCACTTGCAGTTTCCCCAGCATGCGGGTGGTGCCACATTTCCATATCTTTGTGCAGCTAGCACTCCCCATCTAGACTGAATTTTCTCCACTGAGATTTAGATTTCTTTCAATTCAGTCCCTAAGTTTTCTCCTATATTCTATAGAAAGATCATCCTTACCTCCCTCACCCATACCAAATTAAGATGCTATTCTTAGGGTGCCTATAGTATACACTTTCATTACAGCATACTGCATATGTATGTCTGTCTCTATACAAAATCATGATATGATCATCTAATTCATCTCTATGTGCCATGGACCCAGTACAATAGACTGTCAAATGATAGGCATTTGACAATTTATTGAGACCTACATGTTCTGGCATTGTTCTAGCCTCTGGAGAGGAAGCATGAATAAGGCAAAGTTCTTGCCATATGGGGCAATAAACACACCCATAGGGGCAGCCCTGGTGGCTCAGTGGTTTAGCGTCACCTTTGGCCCAGGGCCTGATCCTGGAGTCCCAGGATCGAGTCCCATGTCGGGCTCCCTGCATGGAGCCCGCTTCTCCCTCTGCCTGTATCTCTGCGTCTCTCTCTCTCTCTGTATCTCTCATGAATAAATAAATAAAATCTTTAAAAAAATAAAATAAACACACCCATAAAATAGCATCAAGTAGTGATAAATACCATGAACCAATATAAAGCCAGGTAAGGAGAGCGACAGTGATGGGGCAGGGGTGGTTAGTGGGAAAGAAGAAAGCTTTTGGATAGTATGATCAGAAAAGGTCTCTCCTAGGAGATAACATCTGAGCAGTCACTCAAAAAATAGGAGAGACAAATTTAAAAAAATACAGAGAAAAGTGTTAATCACGGGATTTCTTCTTAGTGAGATTTGATCTATTTATTGAGAAGAAATGTCTTGGTAGGCCAGTTTGAAGTAGCAGATGGTGTCTCCAAAGGACTGACTCAGATGGAAAGGAACGGATTTGCTTCTGAAGCATAGGGGGAAGAAGAAAGACAAGGGGAAAGGAGAGAAGCCCAGCAGAAGGGACTATGACTCTGTGGGCGACCTCCACCACCAGCTTCCACTGAAGTCTTGGAACCCACGAAATGCTTGGTGGGCTCGCGGAAAATCACAAACAGCCCAAGTGGTTGTAAGAGCCCCAGGGTAAGGTGGTCCCTGCCTGAGACTCAGTGCCAGCTAGCAGACAGCAAGTAGAGAAGGCAAGTGGTGTAACATTGACAACCCAGAAACATGTCTAGATACTGAATGGAAGACCAGAAAAGACCAGTGGAAGCTGGGAGGAGGGTCCATGGAAAGTCACCACTGCCCAGAGGTTTCTACAAGGATAATTCCTAAATCTAAACCAAATCCTCTAACTGCTTAACAGTTCATGAGAGTATATAACTCTGAGTTAGTCTTAGTTATGATTCAACTATTCAGTTTGTACCAGAGACTTCTTTTCACAGTGTACAATTAAACTTTGATGACAAATAATAGGCCATATGCATTGTATACCTCCAAGGCACTTTATGTATATCACCTCCAATCCACATAAGATTCCTGCGAGGTTCTAACAAAAACACGGTCAAGAGAAGTTAAGCAAATTCCTCAAGAGAATACAAATTAAAATTTAGAACTTTCTGAATCCAAAACCATAATACTTCTTTGACACTGAGCCACTTCCCAAAGCAAGTCTTCTAGTCCAAAACTAAAATAACAGACAAGGGCCTGAAATCCCCCCAGGAACCCAAAGCCAATGCAATCAGGGTTTGGGAGAGAGAGGTAAGTCTGGAGAGAAATTAAAGTGGACAGAATCCCAGGCATGGTTTCCCATGATATATTGCTCTACCCATTTTCTACCCCAAAACAATGACTACCACCCTGGTCCTTTTTAGATCTCTGACTTCCTCTGCTTCCATGCTCCTGTTCAAGCACTACTTCCCAAATGACCCTTCACTAGTCTTTATTCTGTCCCTCCAACATGTCAAATCATTTCCTTGGATTCTGGTTCCTTTTTCTGGGAACAATCTGCTCCCTGATCTTGAGAGTTGCCTCTTAGCATTACTCAAGTAACTCAGAGGAGCTCGTCTGAGTGAACTTCCCCAGTGACCACTGCTTAAGTAGAACCAATCCCAAGTCATTCCCTACATTACCCTTTCATTTCCTGCTTCTCTTTCATCAAAATCATCTATTTGTCTATTTTTCCACCCACCCATGTCCCCTCCCCCACCAACCAAACACAAACTAGAATATGTACTTCAGAAATCTAAAATATATCACTTCCCAATCTCTCCTAAGCAGCTGGCATAATAACTGGACCCGGATAAATACCAAACCACCACTGGACTCTTATGCCTCCTGAAAAGTTAAATGCGTCAAATCTGCAATAAATTCATCTGGTAAAGAAAATTTCTCCAAAAATTCAAGTTTCTGTTAAATTTGGATTTTAAAAGATAATAAAACATCCAGTGCCCAGATATTAGTTTCTAATACTATTCTCCAATAAAAGGAGCCAAAATTCCTTGGAGAAATGGTAGATTCCATAGGTGGGCAGAAAATATACAAGATGGGTATGAGCATCTTCTGATACAGGAAAATAAGAAAGTGCTCAACACACACACACACACACACACACACAAACTAGGGGTTTATCCAAGAGACATAGGAGACAATTGCAAGAATGACCAAAGCTGTGATAATTGGAACAAAATTGTATTGGCCTAAAACTCAAAGTACAAAATAAATACTCATGAGTCCATACTGACATACATACGTACATACATATATGGGGTGCTCTTGAGGAGAAGAAATAACTCCCCACTTAAGTGTGGGCTGCACATAGGCACTTCCACCCAAACAAGATCATATGGAAAAGGGGGATAAAAGAGTAACTTCACAGTGGAGAACCTGACAAACACTATCTCAGGCAGGTGATCAAGGTTAACATCAAGAGTGATAAATCATGTTAATAGAATGTACACTTGATATAATGTGATGAAAATGGCACTCACCTCTGCGGTCTTCTTTCCAAAATCCCAAGCCCCAGTCTACTCATGCGAAAATCATCAGACAAAGCCTAAGTGAGGGACATTCCACAAACTATCTGAGTAGTACTCCTCTGAAACAAACTCTGAGAAGTTGTTATAGCTAAGAGGAGTCTAAGGAGACTTAACTTACTAAATATAATGTGTTATTCTACAGATGGGATCCGAGAACTTAAAAAGGCATTAGGTAAAAACTAAGGGATTTCGTTATAACAATATTTATTGATACTGATTCATCAGTTGGGACAAATGTACCATACTAATATAAGATATCAAATAATAAAAATTATTGGGAGTGGGTTGTGTAAAAATTCTTTGTACTAGCTTTAAAATCTTTCTGTATATCTAAAAATGTTCTAAAATAAAGTTTATTTTTTAAATGCATTAGGAATTCTCATAACTTGACTTATTAATGCCATGATAATTATCCACATGTTAATTTGTAGACTTAGTATAGCTCTGACCAAAATCCCATTAGGATTGTTCTAGGGAGGGATGGGTTTAGGGAGATAACAAAATAACCACATTCATCTGAACTAATACTTAGTGGGGAATGGAAGACTTAAAAGAAAGTTAACAAGGGAATATTTGCCCTGCATCAAAACAAAATGTATCAAAGAAAAAAATTAAAATAGTATGACTCAAGTACCAAAAAAAAAAAAAAAAACAAAAAAAAGACTAAACGACACAAGCTGGATAGTACTGAAAAAAATACTAAAGTGAAAGAAAATGTATTTAACATGATAATGAAAGCATCATAAATCACTGAGAAAGAGATGGATTACTTAACTGGTAATTTGTGGGGAAATTCAAAATATTCTTTACCTCACATACTAAATATTTTATGAAATTCAAGGGAAAAAAGTAAAACTCTAAAATACAAAGACTTCCAGTTTCAGCTCTGATATATAAAGAACCTAGAAGTATTCACTCCCATCCTTACAACAAGAAGTGTTCAACGATGTTTCTTGTACCTGTCAAAGAATTGAGGTTGTAGGGCAAACTACCAACCCCAAATCTGGAGAGACAGGTGAATTCAGTGCATCACATCCAAGATATGTTTCTCTGAAGCAGAAGCTGTTAGGACCATGTAAGGATGCTTAAAGGGTAGTTCTCCAAAGTTGCTGGAAGCTGAATGTGGACTAATGTGGCAATAAGAAGTTCCTAAAGGCTGCATTCTTGAGGGGACCCTCACACTTTTTGGGTTTTACCTACCTTCAAGAACTCCAAAGATTCCCTCATAGAAGAAGAGGAACTATATCATAGACTGGGTGGCTTAAACAACAAAAATTTATTTTCTCACAGTTCTGGAAGCTGGAATTCCAAGATCAGATGCTAGCATGGTCAGGTTCTAATAAGGCCCTCTTCCTGGCTTGCAGATTACCGCCATCTTGCTGTGTTTACATGGCCTTTCCTCAGTATGTACACATAGAAAGAGAGACAGACAAACAGAGAGAAAGAAAGAGAGCAGGAACAATCTCTCTGGTGTCTCTTCCTGAAAGGGCACTATCCTATCTGAGCAGAGCACCACCCTCATAACCTCATCTAACCTTAATCATGTTCCCAGACCCCATCTCCAAATAACATGATATTGGAGTGTAGGGCTTCAACACATGATTTTTAAAATTTTTAATTCCAGTGTAGTTAACATACAGTGTTATAATGCTAAGCAAAGTAAGCTAGTCAGAGAAAGACCAATACCATATGATTTCATGCATATGTGGAATTTAAGAAACAAATGAACAAAGGGAGAAAAAATGAGACAAACCAAAAACATCAATTTTGAGAGACATCCAGTCCATATCAGTAACCATTAAGAAATATGCCCAAAGCATTCTCAATAACAAAGGCATATTCTCCAAGGGAGAAGATTTATTCCACCTGGGGGAAAGACATTTCTCCCACTCCAACACACTTTTAGCCTTCTTATCTCAGCTAACAAAGATAAAAAGAAAAAGAAAAAAAAAAAGAAGAAAAAAGCTAAGAAATACCAGTGAAGGTCACAGAATGCTACCCTTTTCCCACAAACTTAGAGCTAGTATGAAACTTTATCGGCATAAGAAAGTAGATTATAGCTGAAAAAACTGCCAAATACAGACTCTGAGGACTTTTTAGAGAATCCTAAAGTCAAAAGGAGAGACAAAAATAAGGACCATAGAGGGATTCTAAGCCAGCAGCACCTACAGCTATAGCAAACACTAAACACAGCCCAACTTCTAGCCAGATTAAAATAAAACATCACACTAAAGGCTTACTATCCAATGAATTATATTCAATTTTCAATAAAAATTACAAGGCTGCTAAAAGGCAAGGAAAAATCAGTCTGAAAAAAATGAAGCAATCACCAGAACCAGACTGAGATATAACACAGATGTTGCAATATTCAGACAGGGAATTTAAAAATAACTATGATTAATATGCTAAGAGCACTAATGAGAAAAGTAGGCAATATACAAGGACAAATAGGTAATATCAGTGAAGAGATGGAAACTAAGAATGAATCAAAAGGAAATGAGAAAAATGAAACACATTAAAACAGAAATGAAGAATGCCATT
Source organism: Canis lupus baileyi (assembly GCF_048164855.1). NCBI lineage: Eukaryota > Metazoa > Chordata > Mammalia > Carnivora > Canidae > Canis > Canis lupus. Next base: position 46,993,477 of record NC_132846.1, on the reverse strand, counting down.
GATGGGCTCGTAAGGAGACTAACCACAGAGAGCTTCAAAATAGGTCAATAGCCATTTCTCACATGGAAATGCAGAGATGGAAAGAGAAAAAGAAAGGGTTGGAGAGGATGAGAAGAACAGAGGAGAAGAAAGAAGAGGAAATCATACAGGAGCTGTGGAGACATTTCAAAGGTATGATATATGTTTAACTGGAAAATCAGAAAAGGAAGAAAAAGACGATAAAAAAATATTTAAAATATTAATGACTGAGCATTTTCCAAAATTAATCACAGACACCAAAATATTTATCTAGAAAGCTTAGGAAACACTGAACAGGAAAAATACCAGAAAGTCTATATCTAGGCTATCATATTCAAACTACCAAAAAACAAAGTTAAACAGAAAATCTTGAAAGAAATCATGGGAGAAAAGGAATTATGTTACAGAAAAATAAAAGTAAGAGTTACAGTGCACTTCTTGTCAGAAACCATGCAAGAAGAGAATGGAGTAAAATATTTAAAGTATTGGGGGAGAAGGGCCTACCAACTTAGAATTCTATATCCAACAAAATGTTCCCTCAAAGTGAAGAAGAAAATAAAGACTTTCTCAAAAAGAAATTGAGGGAACTCATTTCCATCAAACCTGTCCTGCAAAAACTGTCAAAAGAAGTTCTTTCAGAAGAAGGTCAGAAATGTGTATTCATATTTAAAAGTCAAAAGAAAATCTACATGGAGATTTATCTAATATCTGGTTGAAACATACTATAGGCACAATCACAAAGGAAGAAAATCACTAAAAAGCTGTATAAATTTGACTAAATAAAAGGTTCAACACGCCAGAACAGGAGATAAAATTAAAAGCTACATATGCTATAAATCAAGGAAAAATGTTTACCACAAAACTAAGAAGATGTAATGCCCTAATATCTAAAGAGTAAAAACTAATTGAAAGAAAAATTTCTAATATTTCAGCAGAAAAACAGGGGCAAAAAAGGGATAAGAATAAACCAACCACAAAAGCATAATAATTAAGAAATAAAGCTCTGTAATGGTCAAAGAATATACATAAAATGCAATATAATTTATCAAATTAGCATAAAAATGTTTAAATACTCATGAGGAAAAAGAGCAATGAAGAGATACTGTCTACTTTGTTCAATAGTAGTTAGCATATGGTATAAAACCATTCATGTTTACACTCTTTCTTGATCTAGAAACCTCATCTCCAAAAATCTATTTGAAGAAAATATCATTTTAAAAGCATATACCCAGATGTCCATCAACAGATAAATGGATAAAGAAGATGTGGGGTGTGTGTGTGTGTGTGTGTGTGTGTATACATATAAATAAATAAATAAAATGGAATATTACTCAGCCATCAGAAAAATGAAATCTTGCCATTTGTAGTGACACGGATGGAACTAGATAGAGGATATTACACTAAGTGAAATAAGTCCATCAGAGAAAGAGAATTATTATATGATGTCACTCATATGTAAAATTTAAGAAACAAGACAAAGGATAATAGAGAAAGGGAGGGAAAAATAAAATAAAATGAAATCTTCCTTTTAAGAGACTTATAAACCATAAGAGACTCTTAACTATAGTAAACAAACTGAGGGTTGCTGGCACGGAGATGGGTGGAAAGACAGGGTAACTGGGTGATGGGCATTAAAGAGGGCATGTGATGGAAAGAGCACTGGGTGTTAAATGCAACTGATTAATCACTGAATTCTACTTCTGAAACTAATAATACACTATATGTTAATTAACTGCATTTAGCAAATTTAACTAAGATTAAAATTTTTTTTAAGTATATAAAATATTTCTACCAAGATGTTCATTTTTATAATCTCCCAAAATAGATATGAGATACGGTTATATGATTAAATCAGGTACAATACAGCCATATTTTAGAATATATAGCTATTGAAAAATCATTAAATGCTTAACATGGGAAAAAAGTTCATTAAATAAAGTCTGGTGATCAGAGAGTGAACATGACTGTGTACAGATAAAATTTAAATATATGTAATTTTGAACACATTATGCAGGTACATACAAAATGTAAAAGAAATATTCTAAAATGTTAACAGTCATTACTCAAGCTGAATGGGTTACAGATGATTTTGAAAGAGTAGCCTTTAAATTATGAACCTATCAAATGCGTACACTAATATATATTACATTAATGAATGCACATATGTATTCATTAGGTTCACATATGCATTAGGTTCACATATGCATTCATTAGGTTCATAATTTGAAAGATACCAAAATTACCACAGGAAATTTCTTCACTATTGCAACTTTGAGAGTAGGCAAGAAATAAGCAATAAATTCCTGTAGATTTTATAGTTTCAACAATATGCTGTTATAATCTCTATTCTAGCACCATTTAATTTTTCATAAGATAACAGTGGTTCCCCTATTAGTCACAGAAACAGACATGGAACCCTATCTCCTGACTCCCAATAAAACGGTCTCTCCACTCCCCTACACTGATAGGTATAAAATTTGATCTTCCTGAGAGGTAACATCAGCAAAATTATAGAATAAGCAGCCCCAGATGTTGTTCCCTCTCAGAGACACTGATTTATCAATAGTCCAAAAAGCCTATATGAGAAACCCAGAAACCAGTGAACAAGTCACAGTAGCCCAGGCAAGCACAAAGCCAAGAACAATCTCATTGAAACCAGTAAGACAGAGCCATTGCATTTCACCTTTGATAAGCTTTCCCTGGCACAGCTTAGGGTCACCAGGAAAAAACACCCAACTAGCAACTTCTCCCTTAGGAAGGAGACAGAAGACTGAAATGTGTGTCCAACATTCTAACTTTTCAGGGGGCTGCCTCACTTGGAGGGCCTGATTCAGAGCACTGATGGGAACTGACATAATTAGGATGCCTGAGGGCCACTGAGAACAAAGGAGAGGTTGGTAGCTTGTTGCTGCACCGAAGAACCTATAGTACTGAAGAAATGCCAGACAGAGCAAATGAAAATGAGCTCTGGAAAAAGAAATCAGCAAATCTCTCTGATTGGGAAATTATACATACAAGCCCAGAATAGATGATTCCCAGAAAAGGCTGGAGAGGTCCCCAGATTCTCTTACCAGGCTGACCAGTGGTCTTCCTTTATATGAAGCCAGTCCATAAAGCCTAAGAGAGGTGGATTTTTTAAAGTAGCCAAATTCCAGCAAAAACAACACCACATGAAAAAGGGAAACATGGCCCAATCAAAGGAACAAAATAAATCTCTAGAACTGAACTTTAAAAAGTGGGTATCTGTTAATCACCTGAAAAAGAATTTAAATTTTCTTACTGAAGTTCAATAAGCTAAACGAACACAGATAGATAATCAAAGAAAATCAGAAAAATCGATGAGTGAACACAAGGAGAATATCAACAAAGAGACAAAAACTATAAAAAAGACTAAACAGAAATTCTGGAGCTGAAGAATGAAACTAAATTGAAAAATTCACTAGAGAAGTTCAACTTAATAAAACATTTAAAAAAAAATCAGTGAACTTGAAGACAGGTCATTTGTAATTATCCAGTCAGGCCCGTAAGAAGAACAAAATGAAGAAAAGTGAAGACCACTTCAGAGACTTATAGGACACTATATTGAATCAATATACAACATTACGGGAGGCCCAGAAGGAGAGAGGAGAAATTAACTTCTTTCAAGAAGTAATGGCCAGAAACTTCCTAAACTAGGAAAGAAACAGACAACCAAATTCAAGAAGCTCAATGAACTCCTACTAAGATGTGCCTTAAAAATCCATGCTGAGGCACCAGAGACCAAAAGAGAATCTTGAAAATAGTGAGAGGTAACTGATGACATACAAGGAAACTCCTATAAGATTATCAGTGGATCTCTCAGCAGAAACATTATAGGACAGAAGAGAGTGGGATAATCAAAGTGCTGGGGGGAAAATAAAATGCTAACCAAGAATACTGTATCTGGTAAAACTGTTGTTCAAAAATGAAGGAGAAATAGGGGTGCCTGCATGGCTCAGTTGGTTGGGTAGCCAACTCTTGATTTTGGCTCAGGTCACAACCTTAGGGTCCGGGGATCAAGCCCCACAACAAGCTCCATGTTCTGCAGAGAGTCTGCTTGAGGATTCTCTCCCCCTTCTTCTCCCTCTTCCCCTCCCCACCAAAAAATAAATATATATTTTATAAAAATGAAGGGAAAATAAAGATTTATCCCAGATAACAAAAGCTGAGCAAGTTCATCACCACTAGAGCTGCCTTACAAGTAATGCTAAAGGGCGTCCTTCAAGTTCATTATGTGGTTGAATGGATTAAAAAAACAAGGCCCAACTATGTGCTATCTATAAAAGATTCACTTTAGATATAAGGACACACATAGGCTGAAAGTGAAAGGATAGTAAAAGTTATTTTGTGCAAAAGGTAACCAAAAGACAGTAGTCATATTTATATCAAATAAAAAGTCAAAAATTGTCACGAGACAAAGAAGAGTATTATATAATGATAAAAGTGTCCATTCACCAAGAGATTATGTGTGTGTGTGTGTGTCTGTGTATACATATATATATATATTTCAAATACAGAAACAAACAATGACAAAATTAGAAGGGAGCAATAGACAGCAATAAAATAGTAAATTTCAATGTTCCACTTTCACTAATATATAGAACAACCAAACCGAATATAGGAAAGAGAGGATTTGAAAAACACTATAGACCAAAAGGATGTGATTGAACACATACAGAACACTCTACCCAACAACAGTGGAATATACATTCTTCTCAAGCACATACAGAACATTCTCCAGGATAGATCATATGTCAGGTAAGAAATAAGTCTCAAACTTAAGAATACTAAAATTACATCAAGTATTTTTTCTGACTACAACAGTGTGAAACTAGAAATTAATAGCAAAAGGAAAACTGGAAAATTAACAAATATGTGAAATTAAAGAACACACTCTTGAACAGGAAGGGGTCAAAGAAGAAATCACAAAAAAAATAGAAAATATCTTGATACAAATAAAAATGAAAACACAATGTCCCAAAACTTACAGGATTCTGTAGTAGTACAAGTAGTAGTAGTAGTAGTAGTAGTAGTAAAAGGGAACTGTATAGTAGTGAATATCTACATTAAAAAGGAAGAAAGATCTCATCACAACAACTGATCTTTACATTACAAGGAATGAGAAAAAGAACAAACTAAACCCAAAGTTAGCAAAGGAAGAAACTAAAGAAAACTTGATAGAATTACAAGTAATTTTTTTAAGAAAATTGACAAATTGATAAAATTTTAGCTACAATAAGAAAAAAATAAGACTAAAATAAAAAAATTTAGAAATGAAAGAGAAAGCCAACAAGCACATAAGAAAATGCTCCATATCACTTGCCATCAGGGAAATACAAATCAAACTACAACAAGATACCACCTCACACCAGTGAGAATGGTGAAAATGAATAAGACAGGAAACAACAAATGTTAGAGAGGATGTGGAGAAAGGGGAATCCTCTTGCACTGTTGGTGGGAATGTGAACTGGTACAGTCCCTCTGGAAAACTGTGTGGAGGTTCCTCAAAGAGTTAAAAATAGACCTGCCCTATGACCCAGCAATTGCACTGCTGGGGATTTACCCCAAAGGTACAGATGCAGTGAAATGCCAGAACACCTGCACCCCAATGTTCATAGCAGCAATGTCCACAATAGCCAAACTGTGGAAGGAAACTCGGTGTCCACTGAAAGATGAATGGATAAAGAAGATGTGGTCTATGTATACAATGGAATATTACTCAGCCATTAGAAAGGACAAATACCCACCATTTGCTTCGACGTGGATGGAACTGGAGGTATTATGCTGAGTGAAGTAAGTCAATCGGAGAAGGACAAACATTATATGGTCTCATTCATTTGGGGAATATAAAAAATAGTGAAAAGGAATAAAGGGGGAAGGAGAGAAAATGAGTGGGAAATAAATACCAGGGAGGGTGACAGAACATGAGAGACTCCTAACTCTGGGAAACGAACAAGGGGTAGTGGAAGGGGAGGTGGGCGGGGGGCTGGGGTGACTGGGTGACAGGCACTGAGGGGGGCACTTGACAGGATGAGCACTGGGTGTTATGCTATATGTTGGCAAATTGAACTCCAATAAAAAGTATACAAAAAAAATGAAAGAGAAGACATTACAATTGATGCCACAGAAATAAAAAGAATCATAAGGGACTACTGTGAATAATTATAGACAAACAAGTTGGATAACCTGGAAGAAATGTAAATTCCCAGAAACCTACAACTTGTCAAGACTGAATCATGAAGAAATAAAAATATGAATAGTAAAAAGTTTAAATCAGTAATCAAAAACCTCCCAACAAAGAAAAGTCCAGGTTCAGATGGTTTCACTTAAGGATTCTACCAAAAGTTTAAAGAATTTATGCCAATCCTTCCCAAATTCTTCCAAAAACTTGAGGAGGGAATACCTCCAAACTCATTTTATAAAGCCCATTACCCTGATACCAAAATCAGATAAGGACACTACAAGAAAAAGAACTCTAGGCCAATATCCCTGATAAATATTGATGAAAAATCCTCAACAAAATACTAGCAAACAGAATTCAACAGCATGTTAAAAGTATTGTACACCATGACTGTGGGATTTATTCCTGGAATGCAAGGATGGTTCAACATTTTAAAAATCAGTCAATGTGATACATCACATTAACAGAATAAAGGATAAAAACCATATAGACCAATATTACAGAACTGAGAGGCCAGAAACAAACCCTCAGGTACATGTGCAAATGATTTTAAACAAGGGTTCCACGACTTCACAAAGGAGAAAGAATAGTCTTTTAACATATGGTCCTGAGAAAAACTGTATATTCACATACAAAAGAATGAATTTGTATCTTACACCATATTATAATAATTAACTCAGAGTAGATTAAAGAACCTAAATGTAAAGCCTAAAACTATAAAAATCCAAGAAGAAAATTAGGGGAAATCCTCATAACATTGGATTTAGCAATGGTTTCTTGGAAATAATACCAAACTCACAAACCACAAAAACTAACATAGACAAACAGGATTGCATTAAACTTAAAAATTGTGCAGCAAAGAAAACAATCAACTGAATCAAAAGGCAACCTACCAAACAGGAGAAAATATTTGTAAGAGGTTAACATCCACAGTACATGAAGAACTCCTAGAACTCAAAAACAAGAAAAAAAAAAAAACTTAATTAAAAATAGGCAAAGAATTTGAATAGATGTTTCTCTAAAGAAAATCAACAAATTGCCAACAAACATGAAAAGATCCTCAGCATCACTAATATCAGGGAAATGCAAATCAAAATAAGAATGTGATATTACCCCATGCCCAGTAGGATGACAACTATGAGAGAGAAAGAGAAAGAGAGAGAGAAGACAGTGAGAGAGAGGAAGGAAAGGAAAGGGCGGTGGAAAACCAGCTTTGGCAAAGATGTGAAGAAGTGGGAACTCACTGTTAGTAGGTATGCAAAATGGTGCAGCTGCTATGGAAAACAGTATGGAAGTTCCTCAAAAACTTAAAAGTAGAGTAACCGTATGATCTAGCAACCATACTTCTAAATATTTTGGATATATATCCAAAAGAATTGAAAACAGGATCTTAAAAAAAAAAAAAAAAGAAAACAGGATCTTGAAGAGAATCTGCACACTGATATTCATTACAAATAATTCACAATAGGTGAGAGGTAAAAGAAAAAAGAAGTCTATCAATGAATAAATAAAATGTGATCTACATAGGCAATGAAATAGTATTCAGCCTTAAGAAGGAAGAAACAAACTGTCATATGCTACAATATGGATGAATCTTGAGGACATTATGCTACGTGAAATATGCCAACCACAAAAAGACGAATAATTCTACTTATATGGGGTATCAAAAGTAGTCAAACCCTTAGAAACAAAGTAGAATGGGAGTTTCAAGGGCTTGGGGGAGGGTAATAAGGGTTCAATGGGTATAGAGTTTTAATTTTTTGAAAAGTTCTAGAGATCTGTTGCATAATAATGTGCATATAGTTAACACTACTGTACAGTATACTTTAAAATCGTTTAAATGAGGGTGTCTGGGTAATTCAGTTGGTTAAGTTTCTGCCTTTGGCTCAGGTCATAATCCCAGGGTCCTGAGATTGAGTCCTGCATCAGGCTCCCTGCTTGGTGGGGAGCCTGCTTCTCCCCCACCCTCTGCCTGCTGTTCCCTCTGCTTGTGCGCTCTGTCAAATAAATTAACAATAAAACCTTTAATGAAATAAAATAAAATCATTAAGATGATAAGTTTTTTTACCATAATTTTAAAAATGTACGAAAAATATTTAATCTTAATGGTAATCAATTAAAATGCTGAAAATATGCTGAGATACTCTTTACTCTGCCTTTCCACTTAGCAAAGAAAAATAACCAGTGATAGCAATAGGTAGTGAACTGATCTTTTTGTAAAGTAATTTGGCAATATATAGAAAAAGATTTAGCTTTACCATTCTCTTATAATTTGTTCATTCCTTCATCAATGTATATTCAGCATTTATTATGCTCCATTTAGAGGATACAGCTCTGGAAAAAAAAGGCATGGTCCTTATATGAAACTTAGATTGTGGTGGCAGAAATTAAATGCTACATTAGTATATAGCAGGGAACTTAAGCTAGTCTATAATGTATAAGGATTAGTGAAGTGCCCAAAAGAAGGGGCAGGGTGGGGTATGGTGACTAAACCAAAATGTTAATTTCAGCATTATTAATAAAGTACTAGAATTGGAAACACAAACAGAAAAGCTAACTCTATAAACTATGGCATAGACATTCATTGGGACATTTTCCCAACTGTTCAAAAAAATATTTTCAGTGGTCATCTGGGATTGTCATTAGAGCTGTTCCTAAATATTCATTTTTTAAAAGATTTTATTTATTTATTCATGAGAGACACAGAAGAGAGAGGCAGAGACACCGGCAGAGGGAGAGGCAGGCTCCATGCAGGAAGCCTGATGTGGGACTCGATCTCCGGGACTCCAGGATCACGCCCTGAGCCAAAGGTGGATGCTCAACTTCTAAGCAACCCAGGCATCTCGGTTCCCTGATATTCTAATTCTCTTCCTTCTGGACACTTAGTAGGATTGCACTTGCCCATCTTCTTTGAAGTTAGCCTGGCTGTGTGACTTGTTTTAACCAAAGTGATGCAAAGTAAGCAAGTGATGTTTCCCTTCTAGGAAAACTTTAAAAGCCCATGCAAGGTGGCCATATTTTCTTCTACTTTGGTGACTGTGAATGTTTATGTCTAGATGGTGCCTCCATCAATGTCAGTATGGATGCCTGATTTAGAATAAACAGTTTCTCTGTCAATCTACATTAGACATGTAACATGAGCAAAAAATAAACCTTTGTTAAGTGAAGTCACTAAGATTTGAGGAGGTTTTTTTTATTTATTTCTATTGGTGTTCAATTTACCAACATACAGAATAACCCCCAGTGCCCATCACCCAATCACTCCCACCCCCTGCCCTCCTCCCCTTCTTCCACCCCTAGTTCGTTTCCCAGAGTTAGCAGTCTTTACATTCTGTCTCCCCCTCTGATATTTCCCACACATTTCTTCTCCCTTCCCTTATATTCCCTTTCACTATTATTTATATTCCCCACATGAATGAGACCATATAATGTTTGTCCTTCTCCGACTGACTTACTTCACTCAGCATAATACCCTCCAGTTCCATCCACGTTGAAGCAAATGGTGGGTATTTGTCATTTCTAATAGCTGAGTAATATTCCATTGTATACATAAACCACATCTTCTTTATCCATTCATCTTTCGATGGACACCGAGGCTCCTTCCACAGTTTGGCTCTTGTGGACATTGCTGCTAGAAACATTGGGGTGCAGGTGTCCCGGCATTTCGCTGCATCTGTATCTTTGGGGTAAATCCCCAGCAGTGCAATTGCTGGGTCGTAGGGCAGGTCTATTTTTAACTCTTTGAGGAACCTCCACACAGTTTTCCAGAGTGGCTGCACCAGTTCACATTCCCACCAACAGTGTAAGAGGGTTCCCTTTTCCCCGCATCCTCTCCAACATTTGTTGTTTCCTGCCTTGTTAATTTGCCCCATTCTCACTGGTGTGAGGTGGTATCTCATTGTGGTTTTGATTTGTATTTCCCTGATGGCAAGTGATGCAGAGCATTTTCTCATATGCATGTTGGCCATGTCTATATCTTCCTCTGTGAGATTTCTCTTCATGTCTTTTGCCCATTTCATGATTGGATTGTTGGTTTCTTTGGTGTTGAGTTTAATAAGTTCTTTATAGATCTTGGAAACTAGCCCTTTATCTCATATGTCATTTGCAAATATCTTCTCCCATTCTGTAGGCTGTCTTTGAGTTTTGTTGACTGTATCCTTTGCTGTGCAAAAGCTTCTTATCTTGATGAAGTCCCAATAGTTCATTTTTGCTTTTGTTTCTTTTGCCTTCGTGGATGTATCTTGCAAGAAGTTCCTGTGGCCAAGTTCAAAAAGGGTGTTGCCTGTGTTCTCCTCTAGGATTTTGATGGAATCTTGTCTCACATTTAGATCTTTCATCCATTTTGAGTTTATCTTTGTGTATGGTGCAAGGGAGTGGTCTAGTTTCATTCTTCTGCATGTGGATGTCCAATTTTCCCAGCACCATTTATTGAAGAGACTGTCTTTCTTCCAATGGATAGTCTTTCCTCCTTTATCGAATATTAGTTGACCATAAAGTTCAGGGTCCACTTCTGGGTTCTCTATTCTGTTCCATTGATCTATGTATCTGTTTTTGTGCCAGTACCACACTGTCTTGATGACCACAGCTTTGTAGTACAACCTGAAATCTGGCATTGTGATGCCCCCAGATATGGTTTTCTTTTTTAAAATTCCCCTGGCTATTCAGGGTCTTTTCTGATTCCACACAAATCTTAAAATAATTTGTTCTAACTCTCTGAAGAAAGTCCATGGTATTTTGATAGGGATTGCATTAAACGTGTATATTGCCCTGGGTAACATTGACATTTTCACAATATTAATTCTGCCAATCCATGAGCATGGAATATTTTTCCATCTCTTTCGGTCTTCCTCAATTTCTTTCAGAAGTGTTCTATAGTTTTTAGGGTATAGATCCTTTACATCTTTGGTTAGGTTTATTCCTAGGTATCTTATGATTTTGGGTGCAATTGTAAATGGGATTGACTCCTTAATTTCTCTTTCTTCAGTCTCATTGTTAGTGTATAGAAATGCCATTGATTTCTGGGCATTCATTTTGTATCCTGCCATGCTACCGAATTGCTGTATGAGTTCTAGCAATCTTGGGGTGGAGGCTTTTGGGTTTTCTATGTAGAGTATCATGTCATCGGCAAAGAGGGAGAGTTTGACTTCTTCTTTGCCAATTTGAATGCCTTTAATGTCTTTTTGTTGTCAGATTGCTGAGGCTAGGACTTCCAGTACTATGTTGAATAGCAGTGGTGAGAGTGGACATCCCTGTCTTGTTCCTGATCTTAGGGGAAAGGCTCCCAGTGCTTCCCCATTGAGAATGATGTTTGCTGTGGGCTTTTCGTAGATGGCTTTTAAGGTGTTGAGGAATGTTCCCTCTATCCCTACACTCTGAAGAGTTTTGATCAGAAATGGATGCTGTATTTTGTCAAATGCTTTCTCTGCATCTAATGAGAGGATCATATGGTTCTTGGTTTGAGGAGTTATATTACCAAGAATCTACACTGATATAGTATCTACTCCATGGGAAAAAATGCAAATTACGTTAAGTAGTATAAAAGAATACAATAAACATTGCATACTATATAGACATCCTAGTCCTAGAAAAAAGATCAAAGAACACACACCCAAATATTGATAGTGATTGTGTTTTGAGGGATATGTGGGGATTTTTCCTATCTCTTTATAGCATGCATTCATAGATTATGTCTAATGGGTAAAAATAACAATTCTTATTGAGCATAGATATCACAATAAAAAAGTTCAGAAGGGAACTCTTATCATTTAATATTTGCAAACTAAATGTTTTCCAGAAAGACGGGATTATCCTTCCATAAACATGTCCCTCTGACAAATGGGAGCTACTTGGACAACGTTTTAATCTATTCAGCATATATTTATAATTATCCACAAACTTAAAATCTAACACTGTTTATCTTGTACCCTATTTTAACTAAGCTCAAACACTAGAATATTTTTGTTGCTAAAGGTCTTATTTCTTCTCCTTTCCAGATTCCCAGTTCAATACCTCATTCTATTCAGGCCTACAGAATCCATATCAGTTAAATCAATCCAATTAAATATTGCTATTTAAAGAACATCATTGATCGGTTTAACTCAGAATAAGCTAAGTCACTGGTCAGGAAAGAATGACTTTACTTTTAGCTATAGAACATATTTCCCAGGGAACTTAATTTCTACTGCGATGCCACCCATTTTACCATGAAGATAATGACATTGCTAACATAAGATATTTCCAAATAACTTACAGTGACTTAAAGTATTTATGGTCCACTTATCTTATGTAATGATGTATAGTAGCTTACATCATGGCTGAAGACCTCATCAGATGCAGCAAAAAATACCTATACCTTTATTTTTAAAAAAGAAAGAAAGAAATCAGCTAGTTATGGAATATTTTCTAGTAATTATAGAATTTGATCATTGTTTCCTAACTATAATAAACACTGATTATGAAAACATATGACATAAAGTATAAAGCCCTACCATAGTCAACCACATCCATGATATGATCAACAATGATATCAAGTGATTTTTCTTTTCTTTGGTATTTGCATGACATATTTGCCATCTTTTTATTTTTTTAACTTTTATTTCCTTATTTTCTGAATATGTCCCCCGAAAATTTTTTTAAATCCATCTGCTAGTCTTTGTTTTTTCACTGCAATGTTTAGTCTGTTTATATATAATGTAATGACTAAAGTGTTTGGATTTATATCTACCATTGTGTACAGTACCTTTGTCCCAATGTGCAAATTTTCCTCTTCTTTTATTAGCATTGGCTTATTTTTAATTATTTTATTTTTAACCTGTTAGCATGGAAATTATTCACTCTTTTACTATTCTTTTAGGGGTTGTTCTAACAATCACAGTATGTAATTAATTTATCAAAGACTAAAATCAATTGATACTTCTACTTTGTCCCAGAAAATGCAAGGATCTCAGGACTTCTTACCTTTTAACTTCCCTTAGAACAATGAGGGAGCAACAGACAGGATGAAGAATTAAAAGAGAAAAGCCTCAATATGTTGCCTAGAACTCAGACTCCCATTCAACCTTCGAGAGCAGATTGTTGGCCTCCTCACGGGAAAAAAACAAATCCCATCACTACTTAGACTTCAACACAAGCCCTAGCTTAAATATAACACCCAGCATTCACTTTCAGTTCTATAATGAGCTGGTTCTCATCACAGAAAGAACAAAACATATGACCTTTTTCTCCCCATCTTGAGACTGAAGAACATTCTTTTCTTGTCCAATGCCCCTCCCTCTATCTAAAAAAAGAGAGAAATGCTTGTCATCACATGAAGGTCGGGGACACTTCCATAAGGCATTGCACTGAAGCTCATCATATCATACCACTAGTCAGTAGGAACCAGAATACACAGTTCCCAACCACATCTGCCATTTGGTTTGGTTCCTGTAGTAAAGGAGAGTATTTCTGGGTGCTGGATGTAGACTCTGCAAAGGAAGAGCCTCTCTGTAAGGTACAACTTTAGAACTCAGAATAAGCCTTGGGAACTTCCATAGTAGTTCACATCACTGAGCATCAGGTGGTCTCAATACTTCCATGACCAAGAAACCCAGGACTTGAATCACATTCAGAGGATGCAGAGCCTGACACATTAAAATATAGTGATGGTTCCAAATTTCTTACATGGCCAAATGACAAGATAAATGTGTGTCAATAATCAGCAAGGCAACTATTGGACAACTTCTGGCAAGACTTGCAGTCTTTGGCTCACATGGATTATGCAGTTGCTGCTGCACTTGAAACTATAGGCTTCCATAACAGAGACCCAGCTAGTGCTTGCTGCAAGAGGGATCATAAGAAACTGAGTCCTGCTTCAGGTGGCACTGTGACTTACAATCAATGTTCACATCCAATCCATGTTATCCATCCACTGTTGACTATTCCCAATGATAGGAGATTCTTAATAAAATATAACCCTGCCTTAACTTATCAATGGAACCCAAATAATAAGAGTCCATATTATGCTGGAAACCAGCTAATGGGATCCCTGGGTGGCGCAGCGGTTTGGCGCCTGCCTTTGGCCCAGGGTGCGATCCTGGAGACCCAGGATCGAATCCCACGTCGGGCTCCCAGTGCATGGAGCCCGCTTCTCCTTCTGCCTGTGTCTCTGCCTCTCTCTCTCTCTCTCTCTCTCTCTGTGACTATCATAAATAAATAAAAATTAAAAAAAAGAAAAAAGAAACCAGCTAATGGGTCACAAGGATTCTGTTTCATGATTCCAACCATTCTGGTCATATGTCAATTACAACTGGACCTATAGATGAGGAACTATCAGAAAGACTGCAAGAAGGGCAGCCCGGGTGGCTCAGCAGTTTAGCACTGCTTTCAGCCCAGGCCCTGATTCTGGAGACCTGGGATCGAGTCCCACATTGGGCTCCCTGCATGGGGCCTGCTTCTCCCTCTGCCTGTGTCTCTGCTTCTCTCTTCCATGAATGAATAAATAAAATCTAAAAAAAAAAAAAGACTGCAAGAAGACTACAGAGTTTTTTCTTTTTTTAATTCACTAGACAACCAAAAGCAACAAATAAAAGAGTCAATCCATGTTTATTTTTCAACTATATCTTCTGAGAATTTCACCAGAGCCACAAAACCAAGTAAGTACTAAGTCTTCTCTAGATACTTCAGCTACCCACATTATTCAATTCTTCTGTACCCATTACAGACACATTATAATGGAGCACAGATACAACCTCAGAATGGGATTCCTCTGTGCTAATTAAAACAATAACAACACTACATTAGCAACATGTAACAGAAGGATCACATCCTTCAAAACTGTATTATGAAGATATTTCTTTAAAGATTTATATACTGTATTTTGAAGGAAAGCAATAGCAGTGATATTATTATGACAAACATAAAAGTCACCATCCACAGGATTTAAATAAATTCTCCTTTCAGAAATAATAATAATCTGTATTAGCTAAGAAGGGAGAATGATATAGGGCTACCCTCTGAGCATCTACTAGTTCCTTGTCTTTTTATTTCCTGCTACTCAGTGTAATTGGTACTCAGGAATTCAGCAAACAACCACCAATCTAGGTGAGGGAGAGTCCACAAGCAAAGCTGCAATTCAAATATGAATAAGCAAAACACATACCCAAGTGTCCAAGGTAGTTTGGAGGTGTGGCTAAAGGAATGGGTTCAGCAGCTGTGACTGAGAATGATTTCTAGCCAAATTTGAGTTAATGCTTTTAGAAGAGCAAAACAGCCAGGAATCAGAGAGTAGCCTACCTACCCACACAAAGCTGTGAGGCTGGTCCTGTCATTGCACAGTGTAAATCCAATGTCAATGTCAGCAAGAGCCAGCAGCACAAACATGTAGTCATCCAGTCCAGCATCAGTCGATGAAATGATGAGTGTATATGGGATTCATAGCCTAAAGCAGTTTCAATCATGTTTCATCAATTAATTAACAAAAACAGAAGATGGTCAGGTGCATTTGCTGAGGAAACAATCATGTAAAAAGAATAAAAATGGAGCAGGTTTCAGCCTTTGATTGGCATCTATCCCCTTGTAAGAACAATGATCAGGATAAATCATGATGGCAAAATATAGACATTGAGCTTTGCAGGTAGTGACTAAGGAAAACAATGGGCTAATATATTTAGGAGTGGACCAACCCCAACTCTTGGGCAGGTTTCACAGTATTTTGGAACTCTATGTCACCCCTGTACCCAGACAATACAGCAACTTTATAACAAAGTGAACAACCTCTCAGGCCCACAATTTTTAACATCGCTGATTGCCTGTCACTGGGTGACATCTTTGGTAGTAAATCATTTGTTTATGAGACTTCCAATTGGAGAGAGTAGCAGGTTCAGCAGAATGCTGTGGAAGGCACACAGACCCACAAGTTCAATGGCATAATAAACACTATTATAGAACTAAAAGTTCTTTGAACCTCACTTCCAAATGTGTGTGTATGTTTGTGTAGAAACATATACATAAGCATATACACATCATATTTAAAACATAACTACCCATTCTTGGGTAGTTTCCTGCCTTCCCAGGACACCTAGAACAAAATCTAAACCCCCACAGCCCTGAAGAATCAGCTTCTACCCATTTCCTCTCCAGCCTTGTCTTCTACTCCCCCCTCCACCACCACCACAGGCATCCTCTCCTATTTCGATGCCCCTTCCCACTTTCTGGAAGCTCTAGGTCTAGATTGACACATGTCTGGACACTTCTCTGGTCATTCTAGGCTCTCTACAAATATTCCACCACCAAACAGCCTCTTCTGAGCTTCCATGTAAAAATGGCTCCCTACCTCACATGCTCCAACCTCTTGCCTGTGCTATTTTCTCTGTAGCCAGACACTAGCCGATGTGGTGCACGTATTTATTTTATCAAAGGACAAAGAGAACACCTCTCAGTATCTGAAATCAAACCACAAGACTAAATTTATTATTCACTATAATACAGATAAGCAATGCTGGCCAAAAGGCCTCTCCAAGCAAAACAGATGGCTGATCTCATAGAAGGCTTTGGAAAACATAAAATTCTGACTGGCAGGTGTTCAGAGGCAAATGTGGACTAACATCAGGTGGATGCTCAGGTAAGGCTATTATTAATTGGCTGGCACTCAGAGGCAGGGTTTCTGGAGAGTATCTATCCCTGATTGGCTGACTTTCAGAAGTGAGGAGCTGACACTGGCTGGTTTTAAAACCAGCTTTCACCAAGACAAGTTGGTATTGACCTAATGAACAGATTTAAAATTGGTTCCGAAAGCTACCTGTAACCATAGCTACAGAAAAATCAGGCTTTTCTTAAGTCTGTGGGAAATCTTGTTGTATTATCCTATAAAGATAAATAAACTCCATGAGATCAGGTTTGTCTGTTTTATTCATCTGATATCCCCAGTACTTACTACAGCATCTGGCACATTCACTATTGGATGAATAAATTAGTATTTTTTTGGCAGGATTACTGATAATAAGCACTTCTAAAGTTTGCCTCTTTATTTTCGGAGCATACTGTAGAAGTGAAGAGCATAGCTTTATAGTCATACAGTCCTGGCTTTCAACTTTGACTGCCATTAACTAGCTTATGGTCTTCGTGAATCTCCATTTCATTATTTGAAAGAAGAGTGGGAGGAAAGAACACAAGTATCTACCTCCCAAGGTCTCTGAGGATAATGGAAATAATGCCCAGTTTCTAGCATGTTAAGTGTTCAAAAATATGAATCATATATATTACTACTTGGAAGGTCTCTGAAAGGCTCAAAGAAAACATTTCAGATCATAAAACCCAGGCTGCTCTGGGTTGGTCCTATGGAAAGGAACAAAGCAGGTTCTGAAATAAGAGGCTCCAAGAGGTCTTCCTGACCCTAAGCCCTCTCATCCCCTCTCCTTCAACCCTCTCAACTACACCCCTCATTACCACCTGAATTTTCGCCTTCCTTCATCCTCCCTGCACAGGCCAACCACTCCTGATATTCCCAGCATTAATATCTCCCAAGCCTGTAGATATGTTAACTTAGTTAAATAATTTTCTCCCAAAAGAAACACTATTTGGCAAGTGCACTATGTTGATCTATTTATGTGGCTAACCCTGTCCAACTCACTGCAGCTTATGATATAGCAGAAACCTGACACAGCAAGGCAAAGGTTAAGTTTTAAAGGAACCTTTTGAGGCAGAGGACTCTACAGGCCTGGAGGTTCAAGGTAAAGTCCATCCACACTGTTGCTTTGCCCAAGTCCAGTCCCAGCAAAAATGATAGTTTTCTAGGTCTTCGTGAGATTTAACATTCTCTCTCTCACACACACAAACACACACACGTGCACACACACACACACACACACACACACACACACAGCACTTCACTCAGCAGCACCATCCCCAGCTCTTGCCAATCAGAAGCTCTAGTACCTTTAATTAGGTTTATGGACACAAAGGAGCCTCAGGCTAAGTATTTATTCCTCTGGAACTGTCTGAAAACTGACAAGAGCTAAGTGTATCTGCTCACACTGATGGTGAACTATAATCTTTCTGTAAGACATTGTTTCACATTATCTGAATTTTATTATAGTATTATTGTCCCTGGATCTCGTTAATACAGATACATTAAACCGTGCTCTGTGTGAAATGTAATAAAGACCACAGTAAAGCCTGTGGGGAGATGGCCCTGGGTTTGAATCTTCTCTCTCCCGTTTACTAGCTGTGTCACTCTGGGAAAGTTGCCTATGCCTGTTGAGCGGTTTTATGCCCATCTTGTGGAAGTGTTTTGAGAATATCAACATATAAGCCACAGGCACAGAGCAGGTATTTATCAGGCAGCAGCATAAAATATGCAGGGGTACCCAACACTTCAATCCACAGGCTGCCAAAACTGGGTATAAGACCATCAGTGACTTTGGAAAAGAATTTCAGAGAAAGTAGAGGATCAGTAGGAGTATATGTTCTCTTGGAGAATAGGGGATAATCCAGAACAATGAGAACTCCCTTGACTCAGTGAAGGTCTGGAGTAGAATTGGTTTCATATCCCAAAGTTGAGCCATAGATTAAAACCTTCTGAAGGATTCCTATGGGTCTCCTATGAAATTGAGCCAAATAAAGTCAAGGCTAGCCACATATCTGAATTCTGTATGCACATTCAACATCAGGAACAAGAAAGTGTGGTGAATTGCTAGAGGGGTGCATTCCAGTGAGAGTTCTGGGAGAGGCCTAAGGCTTTTCTCCAGTTATCCACTGAAGTCAAGACCTCATTCACTTCTGCTCTCATGAAGGCACCACTTAGTGGCTGCTACCAGAAATGACAGTATAGAATTAGCCTCTGGATCTCTCCTAGTAACCCATTCATTGCTTTGTATTTATTCATTCAGAAAATATTTACTGAGTCCTTATTATGCACCAGAGAAGTGCTAAGTGCTGGATATACATAGCAGAATAAGATTCAGTGGCAGCTTTCAATGAGCCCTTGGTCAAGACAACTGTTGAGTAATGCGGTTACATGTAGCCAAAAGAGTAGAGATCAAGTTCCCAATGGAACTTGGACCAAGCGCCCTCCAACCTCCCTCACCTCAGGAGAAGTATTTGCAAATAAATGACTCTCCATTGCTTGAGTGCACAAAGGCCTTTCCACCTCATTCCTCCTGCCTCTATTATCCATCATTACAACTGCACCAGGACCAGGTCTTACTCAACATTCAAAATAAAATCTCTTGCCCAATCCTCCCCTGAGGAAGACTTGAATTTGGGGGGGCAATGTTGTTCATTTTCTTTTCTGTATGGTTTAACTGCTTCCCATGACTCAACCTGCCTTGGAATGCTTCCCTTTTCATTCCCACGCTTCCCTTTCTCCCTCTCTTTCTGCTAAGAAACAGACAGGTGAAAGACAATGGATTAAGAAATAAAAGGAACATTCCAATCCTTTTTCCCAGTTTCATCCCCTGACATTTTAAGCAGACATTTTCATAACTCTTATTTCAGAATTTCCCGTGGCACATTCTAGTGAATATCTGGTTTTAATCCCTTGAGGATAAACTTGATTTGGGGAAATAGTCAAATTTTAAATGGAGTCCCTACTGATGACTCAGATAGGTGACTGAACTGGGTTCATGTCATCATGAGTCCAAAAATGAGTCGTAGCTATTAAAGAAGGAAATTGACTTTCTTGGGTAGCTAGAAGGCAATTTAGAAAGGGAGCTCCTCCAAATGTATTTTGGGCTCTGAGAAGCTTCAGTGAAATAAGTATATATCTCCTGAGGCCCTTACTTAGAAAAGTTATACTCATTTCAGATGCATAAGTTTTCTCAACATTTTTAGGATCACATGTGAAAAAGTACTAAGGAAATCAATGGGGATGGCAGGTGGGTGATCAGGACTGGGAGAGCTACAGGTGCTCGGGGAGGATGACCTGGCACATCCTCTGAAGTTAGGACTGGCCTAAAAGAGGCAGGACACCCTTCTAACTGCGTGGACACTGGAAGTAAAGATGGATACAGGTAAGAGGAGGTAAGTCTGAGCTGGAGCATCAAGAAAGCATAGAGGAAATGAAAAAGTGCTCACCTTGTGAGCATGGGTATATTTACCTATGTGACACATTTGTGTATGCCCAGCAAATGTTGTCACTGGAGGGAAGTTAGATGTAAAACTGGAAGACAGGTGGAGCACAGCCCAGTTATGAAAGGCTTTGAATACTATGCCAAAATGTTTGAACATTTCCCTATGAATGTTGGGAAGCATGAAAGAACTCTGAGCAAAGGAGCTAAGAGATCCAAGTGGGGTCTGATCACACATAACATCAGGGCAGAGGCAGCCAAGGCTGAAGATTGGGAGAGGCCTGTGGATTTGGTCAGATGGGAGTTCAAATCCTGGTTTTACCACTTACTGGGTTAGTGCATGGCTGTGAGAAAATCTATTTCCTTATCTGCAGAATGGGAATAATGCCAGTGTCATCAAGTCCTTGTGAGGATCTCATGTCTAACACCAAGTGAGCACTCAAATGACAGCTTATGTGTTCCAGCACATTGGTGGTAATAGATCAGGAGAAGACAGCCTACCAGCTGAGAGAGATCACGTAGGAGGCTGTTACCATAACTCTGAAATGGAATGGCTACGCGCTCAGCCAAGCAATGGTGTCCTTCCCACAAAGGCAGTGGAAACAAAGGGTTTGCAGCCACACATATTTCAAAGAAAATCAAAGAGGTTTGGTGATTAGATAAGAAGAGGGAAGGATCAGGTTCAGGCCCACAGCCTGGGCTCTGGAAGAAAATGGTACCACCAGCAGAGACAAGGGGTTCTACACTGGAGTTCTACACTGCACAGGATCTGAATCAGCAGGACATGAGAAGGAGGAGGTCGGAAGCAAACTGGGTTTGCTCCTTCAATCCCTTGGAGACTCTGCTCTTCCCAAATATCCCCTCATCCCAGAAGCTCTCCCCAATCAGCCCCTACTTGCACTATCACTCTCCACCCCACTCCTTCAGAGCACATGGAACTACCTGACATGGTATATGTTTGTTTCCTGGTGGGTTTTACTGTCTGGCTGCCTCTCAATAAAACATATGCTTTTAGGAGGGACAGTCTTTGTTTTGTTTTGCTTAATTAGTGCTGACACACAGTAGTTACTCAATATATATTAGTTGTTGTTACTAGAGTGTTTTCAAAAGTGCCTAGCATATAAAACACATTCAATAGGATTAGCATTTATTAGTGAATATTTCCAAAAAATTGTAAAAAGCAAGAGACAGATGAAAAGTACTATACCTTAGAGAATTCACACTAATTCCCCAGGAAGAGGAAGAAGAATTAACAGAGCCACTGGGGTTATAGATTAGAAAGGTTGGGCCTTTTTTAGAGTAGGGAAGGAGGTGAGATCTGTCCCTGGGGAGGCTGTATAGCCATAGGCTTTTCCACAAGCTACTGATGAAGACAGAAAAGAGAGGCAAAACTAGTTTATACTGGGACAGGCTAACAGCTATGAAAGGGGAAGAATGGATATTTTCTGGCAACAGAAAAGCAAGGAGCTTGGGCTGAGCAAATTTCCGACTATAATAAATTGACCTGTGATGGCCTCTTTGGCCCAAACTTTCCCTTTTCTCTTGTCAAGTCATTTGGAAATCCAGATTCTGGCAGAGTTCACAAGAGCTCACTTAGCTGGGAGACCAAACATCAAGCTAATTAGCAGATTCATAATTGCTCCAGATATACAGGATTGCAAGATCAGCTCCTCCAGCAAATACGCCTATTATGCATTGAGAAAAATTTTGGCAAAGTCATTAACACAACTTCACAGTGCAACAGGTCTATGCTGCTGGTGGAATAGAAGTTCTACCACTTCTCAACCTCTCCTAGATAACAGATCAGACCTCAGGGAAGCCACAACTGCTCAAGCACCTCCTCTCAGGAAGCATCAGGTAACATGCAATATTTCAGAATTCTCTTACAAAAGCAAAAATCTCCAAGGCTGTCTTTCGATTCAAGTTAAGATGCTGCTAAATTAGATGGTGAACAAGGGTGAGTGGTGGTGGAGTGCCCTGAAGTCCATCCTCAAGCCATTAAGTGAGATTACAATGTTAGCCGTCTGCAATCCCCTAATCACAAAATATAATGACCACAGACTCCATCTTTATAAAGGTCTTGGTTTCAGAATATGAATAAACAAATCAAGAGAGGATATAAAAATTAACTCTCTGTGGCCTTCCAGAAACCACAGGCATGACAATGACAACATATCCTTAAAGCATATACTTAAACCATATCCTTAAAGCAGACCTGGGAATAAGATACATTTCTCCAAGATCTTAACCAACATGGAAACAATAGGTCCCTATTAATTCCCTGAGCCTCTGTTATGCTGAAAAGGAAGTATACCCATGTTCCTTCTTCAACTGTTGAAAAACCCTTAAAAAATTGCTTTTCAGACTGATTTAAATCTACCCCAAATTGCAAATTCTCACAAATGCAATGAGCCTGTTCTAGAATTACCAGGTGAGATGATTGTGTCAATATATAGGAATGTTAGATAGACATTAGTGTTGACTTTTACAGTAGTCATTTTAGCACAGTTAATAACCAGTGCTACTACCACTGTTCAGGCCATTTAAGAGGAAGGAATGTCTGACAAAGCTGAGTTCCTTGCTTGGGTCTCCCTCTGACTAACTGCTGGGCCAGTTACTTAACTTTTCCATTTAAAAAGAATTTATGAGGTCTTTGTAAGAATTATATGAGCTGATAGCAAAGGACTTTGTGTGCTGCCTGGCCCATGGTTATTTCCTTTAGGGAGCCAATTTTTGAGTTTTGTTTTTTGTTTTATTGGATTGTGCTTTGCTTTTGTTTCTTGAATGCTGAAATTACATTTAGAGGGCAGCCTCTCTCATTCTAGCAGGATGATAAGCTAAAATGACACATTCACATATTCCTGCTACAAGCACCTGGAAATATTAGGTTTCTTTTAAATGCATAACTGAACCTACAATGATGAAAGAGAAGTTAGCAGGTGCCAGAAATGAAGCAGCAACTGAAAATCAGAAGTAAGCAGAGGAATCAACTGGGCAACTGCCCCCAAGGGTAAAAGGAGTAGATCATGAGGAAGAGGATGGAGTAGAACAAGTATTGATCCAGGAAAAGGTGAAATCCAGGTTTAGATTTCACCTAGCACATAGGGACCAGAAGCAAAGCCCAAACGGCCTGCCCAAGGTGGAATTCTGGTTGCTGCCCTAAGGGAGGCCCTGCAAAGAGTGGCAACCACAGGAAAAATGGGCTGAAAAGCATTCTCCCACTAACTCAGGTCGCTTGTAAATGTTTGTTTAACTTCAGGAAAGGAAGACAAAAAGCTCTCTGCTAAATTTAAACCCCAGATCTCTCCTTCTGGAGTACAATTTCAGGCTACCTGCATGGTCCAGAAATGCCCAACCTGAGAAATTAACAAAGCAATTGGTCCTCGGCCACTAAGAGGCATGGAAAAACTAGAACAAAACCCCCCATGACCCATGCCACAGACAATTCCCACAGAAAAAGGCCCACGAAACTCACAAGTTACAAAAGCACATTAAACAAGAGGATTCTAGCTTCAAGAGCTGGAAATAGAATAATCTAAAAGAGAATATAATTAAGTATGTTTAAAAGGAAAGAAAAATCTCAGATGCTAAAAGCGCATTTGATAAAAATTCAACATTCATTCATGAATTTCTGCACTTCTTACAAATCTGAGAGTAGAAGGACCCAGTAAAAGGGCCCACATCAACCAACCTACAGGCACAACATTCCTAACCACATGGCATTACAAGCTCTCCCTTTAAGGTCAGGAATAAGACAAAAAGGTTCTATCACTCCTCAGAAAATGATATGTAAAGAGTCTGATAGCAAATACTTTAGGCTTTGCAAACTAGAAATTTGCTGTCCAAACTAGTTAATTTTGCCACTGTAATGCAAAATGAGCCATAGACAATATGAGTGTGGTTTTGTTTTAATAAAACTATTTATAAAGGCAGTATAGTAATAATCCAGGCCAGTACCTTAATACAAGAAAAATAAGTGAACGTCACTCTGATACTGTAATGTAATACAAAATTTATATTTATCTTTGTTTCTGGTTCCTGGCACAGAGCTAAAACCCTTGGATTTTGTAAGATGAGTATCTTTTGTTATTCATAATCAGCCCCTTTGAACCATACCTAAATTTATGCTAATGAAATGACTCCAGAGGAAAGAGGCTGGCTACCATGGAGGGGGGAGGGGGTGCTAGAGATTGAGTTCAGTCAACAATTTCCAATGATTTAATCAATTGTGCCTATATAATGGAACCTCCAGAAAAATCCAAAATGATGGCGTTCGAAGAGCTTCTGGGTTAGTGAGTATAGAGAGGTGCCAGGAGAGTGGTGCATCTAGACAGGGCATGGACACTCCAATTACCCCACCCCCATACCTTGCCCTACTCATCTCTTCCATTTGGCTATTCCAGAGTTGTATCCTTTATAATAAGCCAGGAATGGTAAGTAAAGCACTTTCCTGAGTTCTGTGAGCCATTCCAACATATTATCAAACCTGAGGAAGGGCTAATAAGTGAGAAAGAAGGCAAGAAAAAAATTAAATTTCCTTCCTACTTATAGCCCATTGACAAGTCCTTGAAACAAGCAGAGTGATATTCCTCTAGGAACTCTGTTGCCTCGGTGTTAGTACTTTGCTAAGGGCAAAAGGCAATCTTAGCCTGACCCCTGGGGATCCTGTGAGTCTACTTAAAGATATAAAAATTCCTTTGGAAACCTCCTTTGTCTCTACCTTCCCAAGATACATGTTGGCAATCATCCCCCAAGAATATGACCCACTGATATATGTCTGAAGGGTCTCATGCCTCAGGTTTTATTAGACAGTAATAAATGACCTTTTCCCAACAATAGCTAGCTCCCCCAATGTCCTGGAAACCTTGCTTCCAAAATTCCTTAGAGATTTAGTTCTCCTTAACCACCTCCCAACTTGACAGTATATAATCAGTCATGACCCTAGTGCAGTTCTTCCTGCCCACAGGTCCTATCCCTGTGCTTTAAGAAAACCACCTTTTTGCACCAAAGACATCTCAAGAATTCTTTCTTGGCCATCAGCTTCAAACCCTCATGTCTTTCCTACTCAAAAGGTAGCCAATTTATAGCCAGTCAGTTAGAAGTATGGGAGACCTAGAGTTGTAAATGGTGTCTGAAGTGGGGGGTGGTCTTGTGGAACTAAGTCCTTTAACGTGTGAGGTCTGTGTTTAACTCCAGATGGTTAATGCCACTGAACTAAATTGTATGACACCCAGTTTGTGTCTACAAAAAATTGGAAAATGTAATGTGGGGAAAACACATATTTGGTGTCAGAAATGTTCCAAGTAGAGAGACAGCTTTCCTTTAATCATGCAACTTAGGAAAAAAAAAATCTGTCATTATCAAAAGATTATATATCCATCTATGTAGGAAATGCAAGAGCGTCTACAATAAAAATTGAAAATTAATGAGAATTCGACTGTGTACAAAAACAAATAATATTCTTATACACCAGCAACAATAGGAAGGGATAATAAAAAGATGCCATTAACAAGAGCAATATAGATGATGGGATACTTAGGAATACATTTAACAAAGATATGCAAGTATGGTAAAAATTATGAAATTCTATTGAAAGACAAAAAAAAAAAACTTAAATAAACACAACTAGTCCACGTTTGTGGATGAGAAGACTCAGTACCATAAGAGGATAAATTGGGATCCCTGGGTGGCGCAGCGGTTTAGCGCCTGCCTTTGGCCCAGGGCGCGATCCTGGAGACCCGGGATCGAATCCCACGTCGGGCTCCCGGTGTATGGAGCCTGCTTCTCCCTCTGCCTGTGTCTCTGCCTGTGTCTCTGCCCCTCTCTCTCTCTCTCTCTCTGTGACTATCATAAATAAATAAAAATTAAGAAAAAAAATAAGAGGATAAATTCTCACATGTATCTGTTAAAACAACTGAGTAATTCCAACAAAGCAAAACGAGGTCTCTACAGTCTGAAAATATATTTGAAAGTGTAAAGAGCCTGGTGTAGTCAAAGCCATTCTGAAGGAGGAATTTAAGCCCAAAGTAAGTAAAAGAGTGGCTGGGGCACAGTGGAAAAACACACCATTAATGAAGAACACAAAGCCACAGAACACATCCACATATGGATGGGAATGCGGTATATGACAGCACTGAGAAATTTCAGTATATGGAATGAGACAACTGGTCACCCATATGGAAAAAGATTAGATTCCAATGTCCTACTAATACACAAAAATTAATTCTAAGTCGCTGTAAAACACTACATTTCAAAACCTTTAAAAGAAGGTGTAAGAAATATTTTTGTAAAATTAGGTAGAGGAAGATTTCATAAATGAGACACAAGAAAGCATGTACCATAACAAAGAAATTAATATATTCCATTAAAATTTAGCACTGCTGTTAAATAAAGATCATTAAAAAGTAAAAACATAAACCACAGACTAGGCAAAGATATTTGTAGCCCATCAAAATGCAAGGAATTAATACCTAGAATATAAATGATTCTTATAAATCATTAATTTAAAAAAAGGCCAATGGCAGAATGAATGGCCAATTCACAGAAGAGGAAACTCGAGTGACCACCAAACAGATGACAAGATGCTCTACCACACTAGGGAGCAGAGAAATGGGAGATAACATGAGGAGATACAATCGATGATGATCAAATAGGCAAAAATTTTAAATCTGTTCAATCAAGAGAATGCAGGGAAACAACTGCAAATGGGAACATAATTACAACTGCCCTGGAGAGCGGCTTGGAAACATCCACCAAACTGAAGATGTGCATATTCTAGAACTAGCTATTTCTCCCCCAGATACCTGCTTTAGACAATCCCTAGTGCATATTCCTAAGCAGATATGCACACGATGTTCTCCACAGCATGACCTGCAACAACAAATAGATGGAATCATCTTAACCTTCTCTTAGGTTGAGTGGATGGATCAACTGATTTATTCGTATAGAAAAATTAAATCAACACGGATAAATCTCAAAAACAATGTCAAAGGGATGCGTACAATAAAATAGAATCCGTGTAAATTTTAAAACACTTCCTCCAAAAAGTATAAACATACCTGGGAATGAAGCACAGGAATTCTGGTGGTGGTGGTGGTGGTGGTGGTGACTGTAGAGGGAAGGAGGGTGGGCAATGGGCAAGGGGAAGGATGACGTTTCAGGAGTACCTACAATATCTTCTGTCAAAGAAAGAATGGAGAAGGAAAGAAAGACGAAAAGACACAGGACCAACAAATACACAGCAAACATTAGCATCTGTATAACAGGGCTGGTAGCATGCCTGTCATGTAGTACGCCATAGTGTTCTTTACACTTGATGTATTTTATAACTTGAAACGTTATTTTACAAAAGAAGTCATGTTCTGAACACACATGTACGTCTCATGACATAATTACAAGACGTCGAAAACCCTGCTTTGCCTTGGAAAGAACCAATACTCACAGCCCTCACATTCACTTCAGAAGCTGGACCCAATGCCACTGGCACCTTCCTTTTTCCAAAATCAAAGCTTCCTACAAAGAATGAATATTGGTCAAACTCAGAAATATTCATAAGAATGTGAACATTTCATATTCATAGCTCTGAAGGCAACTTAAAAAGGATTCCAGAAACATCTGGGGCAATAGCAGCATTAGTGGAAGCATCATAGGATTACATCTATCCCAAGGTCACTACTTTGAAGGGAGTAAAACCCATTTATACTGTAAGTCTGATTTTTTTTTTTTAATTCAGCAGCAACTAAGTCATTCCTCTGATGACTGTCAGTGTTCTCCAATGTGGGAGTCAACACATCACATGGAGAGTGCCCTAGGAGTGGATGCTGGTGCCAGCCTTAAAATGACACCACATCCTCACAAAGAGCATGTGATTCAACACAATGCTCACACGGTGGTTGTAAATTATTGCAGATCCTCACCTCATCCAAGGGGGATTTACCTAGGTATTTTGCTCAGAAAATGGGAAACATGTTAATCAAACACTGAACCCCATGGGTCTGCAGAAAGGCAACACAATTTTCACAGTGAGATCAGATCCAGCAGCGGCAGTAAGGACAGGGCACACCCCCGGGACTGGTAGAGGAATCAGAGAACCTGACCGGCATAGAGTGAGGCATTCACCAAAAGCAAAAGCCCCTGCATCATTTCTGAATCTGCTCACTCTCCAATTCTATAATAATCAGATGAGCCTGAAAGCCTCCAGCCCACTCTGCAGACAAGAGTTCCACTGGCAGGTGTCAGTTCATTATACAAAGCCTTCATTATGTTTACAACACACATTGCAATACATTTGATGAAGCATAGGCATGTTTATTAATAAATATTGCTTTATTTAACAAATATTTATTGAGTGCCTACTATGGCCGAATGCTAGACCAGTATACAAATGGTGAACTGAAAGAAGTCATATCCTCGCCCTCATCAGGTACCTAGAAATTTACCACATTGTTCCCTCACAAAACAACAAACTTATTCTAAGAAGACTTTAATTCCTCCTTCATTTGTCACCATATAAATCTACCTACAAAAGGGATTGTATAAAGCTTTCAAATCTACAAGATTACACTCTGTCCCTACAAACTACAACACACTGCAATTGCAATATTCACGGTCTCTACCTAGTAGAACTGATGAAATTGAGTCATTAATATGTAATTCATCTTACTGAAGAATATAACCCTGCTTTATTTTAGGAGCTACTTGATGATACCTGGTAGGTATGTCCCCTACTTGATAGGAGGACAAAAAATTGCCAAAATTTCTTGTTTGCTTACTCTATGCCAAGCACTATTAAGTATTTTCCACTTATTAACTCATTTAATCCTCACTGCAACCCAGCAACGTGGCATTACTTTTATCCCCAATTTATAGGTGAGGAAAAATGAGGCATACAAAGACAACTTGTGCAAAGTCACACAGCTAGTAAATGGTTGAGGTACAATTAAAATTCTCATCCAAGCTCTTCACCACTACACAAAATTGCCTCAGACACAGACAGAAAGGATGGGAGTAAAACCTCTACTCCTAAAGAAACATGCAGATTTCAGGGATTTCTCCTAAAGAAATGTCACAGGTATATAAGACATGGTTAATAGCATCTATTTTATAGAACTGCTTAAATAGCAAAAGAGGAGGGGGAAAAAACCCAGAAGACCCTAAAAATCCAAAAGCACAGGAATTAGGGTATTTAAATAAATTACTTTTATACTTTACAATAAAGCCATTAAAATGTGTGGGAAAAGAATGTTTAGTACCAAAAGAAATAGTCATGACAATCTTGAAAGTGCAAAGAGCAGTGTACAAAATTTACAAAAATTGAACACAACCTTTCCTTTTTAAAAGAAATCATATCTGTATGCCTAGAAAACTAGCAGAAAAGAATATACAAATGTTAATAATTATAGGAATTGTCTTATTACAGGTGATGTTAATTTATTAACTTTTGCTTGTCTATTTAAAATTTTTCTCTACAAAGCAGAAATCCCTCTAATAATTAAATGATAAGTGTCAGTCAACAACTTACATCCAAAGTTAACATCAAAGAATATTTATAAAATGCCTAGTGACTTTTATAAATATTTATCTTAAAGTATAAAAAATGCCAAGTGACACAGGATTGTTATTGACCTCTAAATCTTTCGATTGTGTTACCCCGTCACTTAAAAATTTGAGCATGTACTTTCCATACATCAAAATTTCATTATTCTGAAAATACATAGACTATCTAACTTTATATACATTTTAAATTTCTATCAAGATAGAAATCTCAAAAGGTAGTGTTTAATGAGTAAGAGTTCCATTCAGAGAAGATGAAAAGTTCTGGAGATGGATGATGGTGATGGCTGCATAGCAATGTGAATAGGTACTTAATGCTCCAGAACTGTACACTTAAAAATAGTTAAAATGTTAAATTTTTATGTTACATATATTTTATCACAATAAAAATTAGTAAAAAGATTAAAAATAAATAGCAATTCTACTATCACATTTTTATATCCTAATGAATTATCATTCATAAACCCTTAGTGCCAACAGAGCACAAACACTCATAAGCCTGGAGTTCTGGAGTACTGGAAAGCATTGGAGTACTGGAAATAAAGCACAACCTAATGCAGAAGAAAGCGGCAGCCATCACTGGGAAAGCATGAAAACCTTCATGGAAAAACTGCAAACTTGAAATGAAGCTTAAGGTAAAAACAACAGGTAACAATGATATACATGTATATGTTTCTTAACAAATAGATATTTTTTCCAAACTCTTGGTTTTCTGTTTGATCTCCAGAATTGCCTGCCAAGTTGCATTCTACTTACATAAGCTAACTCAAGGGAGCATCATGAGCAAAATAGAGGCAGGAGAGCCATAGCACCTACAAGGGAAGGGCACAGTGTGCATATGGGAGGAAGAGAAGAGCAACATTTACCCTTTATTTGTCAGAAACACAATTTTCAGATGGTGCCATGATGGGTGAGGATTTCACTTTCAAAAGAGCCACTGGTCCCAAGTATATGGAAGTGAAATAGGACTGGAGACACAGGCAGGAGCTAGGAGACAGTAATTGTGGGACTGGGAATAGAAAGCTATCAAACAAAGGAAATATTATATAAGAAATTCTGATAGGACTTGAGGATTGTTTGGACACAAGGATCTAAGAGAAGGACAAGAGTTGATCCCTATCTTAGAATCAGATAAAAATAGAGAGGTCATAAGGAGCTATCTGGTGAGGGAGGAATGAAAACTAAGTTAGGATGATATGTTCACCTTCTGGTTGAAATAGGAGACTTGAAAGGTAGAATTTTGGAGTCATATCCAAATGTTAGAATAAACAAGACTGCTAAAAACAGTACCTAGATGGCACATTCAGATGCAATGGTTTCACATTCTATGTAAGCAACTGAACCTCTGGGAATTAAAAATTCTAGGGAGGGAACAGACCTATTTTAAATAGACTATTCATTCCAGAAACCAATTTCTTCCAGCTTGGATAAGTCTTGATTGATTGGTCCATTAGTCAATAATCAGAAATACAGCTATAGGGACAGCTGGGTGGCTCAGTGGTTGAGCACCTAACTTCAGCTCAGGGCGTGACCCCAGGGTCCTAAAATCAAGTCCCACGCCATGCTCCCCACAGGGAGCCTGCTTCTCCCTCTGCCTATGTCTCTGCCTCTGTATCGCTCATGAATAAATAAATAAATAAAATCTTAAGAAATATAGCTATAAAAGATAAAACAAGAACCAAGGCAAAAATATCATAGGTCAAATAAAGAAGACAAAGTAGTTTCAAAGAAGGTAACAACAACAATAATAAATGCTTCAGTAAGGTAAACAATCTGTTAGCAGGGTATGGGGGGGCCACAGTGTTAAAAGACACAGTCATAAAAATACCTTAGAGGGAATTTCAGAGTAGAAGGGTAACATAGTGGGTTTTAAGTGTTAAGCAGTGAGTGAATGATGAGGAAGTGAGGCAGCCAGCAGAAATGACTAATCTTGAGAAGCTTGGCAACAAAATAAAGGAAGTACATAGAATTACAGTTCCAAGAGAGAGCAAGGCAAAGAAAAGGGTGGTTGTTCTATTTAGAGTTAGAGAAACCTGAGCATCCTTATTGAAATTGGTAAGAAGAGGAAAAAAAGAAAATGCAAGAATAAGAAGCAGAATCAGGGATAAACTAATGCTCAAGAAGAGGGAGGAAAGACTATAGAGAGGACCCTTTGAAAGAAGAATAGATTTTTTGATAAAAGAGGGAACGTATTTTTTTTAATAAAGGAAAAGGAGATCAAATCAGAGAACTATTGGATCACCTTCAGATTATCAGGAAAATAGGACTTAAGGTCATCTGCTATGACTGGAATACACTTGAAGGGAGGGAAAATATTCTGTTAAGTACCAGAAGGTAGGTCACAGAAATCAACACTTTGGAGTAGGTGTGTGAGTTTGTGTGCACATGCACACATCTATACACTAGCATAGACACACACCCTTTGATTAAAATACTTCTTTCAGAAACTGTAGATAACTCCAGGAAGTATACTTCTAGTATATATTTTGGGTTTTTCTCCCACATTAAAGTTATCTTAGCCTGAATGATTGCTATCTTTGTATATAACTCTATTTCAGGACTGTGCAGAGGAGGGGACAATGTAAAACAACAACGTTCATTTGTCAAGGCCATCATATGACAGACTAAGAGGCAAGATTCAAGAGAGAAATATTAATATCTTATAAGGTCCTGAAACACTCAGCAATTAAATTTTCAGCAGGAAGAAGGTTTTATTCCAATGGTAAGAATAGCTGTCATTACCAAGGTATAGAAGAGGGAAAAAAAAAAAAAAAAAAACAAGGAAGCTAAGAAGTAACAGAGAAGCATGGGCATAGACTGATTTCTATGCACGTGAGCCTCACCCGGAAAGGAAGAGAGCGGAATCTGATGCGGGAAGGCAGGCTGCGGCCACTGGGACTGATTGTTCCAAACAAAAGAAAGGGAAGGTAAGCCAGCTTCGTAATATCAAGCAAAGATTTAGATTTCTCCTGCAAAGGCACCAGATGGACTGTAAAATTCTTCAAAGGCAGAAATATCAGCTCACTTGACAAATATTTAACACCTATGTCCTAGACACTAAGCTAAATGTTGGGGAGAGAGAAATAATTGGCTTCATGGATTAGTTATCTTTTGCTCCAAAACTTAGTGCCTTAAAATAATAAACAAATTTTATCTCAGTTTCTGAGTAGGTGGTTCTTGCTCTGGGTCTTTGTGTTGGGTGTCCCCAAGAACACCTCCAGTTTCAGTGGTCACTAGGAAGATTCATATACATATAGTTTTACTTGTGGCTTTGATGACAGCAAAAGGATATACAGCAAAAATCAATAAAGGGAAAAGGTACATGGAATGAAGTCCATAGGAAATGAAGTCCATGGAAACAAGCTTCCAAGAGCCCTCCCCCCATGGAATTACACAGAATTAACTCCTCTAGCATCATACCATGACAGCAATTTGTGAAATATTGTCTACCAGGGAAGCTCATTAGAGACTCAATGTCCAAGGGTTTTGCTGGGGGGTGCTCACGCATGTACCCTCTGCCTAGCACATAACAAAATTCCAGACACCCAGATAAATGCAGGTGTTCACCATAAATAATATTGTTTGCAAGTTGCGGCAATGTCAACTGCTCATCGTTAGAGAATGGTGGGAACCTTCTCTAAATCCAAGTTCCCAGATAGCAGCCAAGGGCCAATCTTGCAAGTGGGCCTTTCTAAGGATAGCTGTCTTGAGTCTGCTAGGTCAATTCCTTTCCACATGGTGTCTCATAAAGTTGCAGTCAAGCTGTTGGCTGGGACTCCATCATTTGAAGCCTTGCTTGGAGCTGAAGGGTACACTTATAAGAAAGTTCACTTACTTGGCTAGAGGCTGGAAGTTCTTCATCATGTGGTTCTCTTCACGAGGACACCTGAATGTCCTCAACATACAGTGTACCCCACAGTGAGCAATCCAAGACAGCAAGAGAATGAGAGCATCCCCCAAATAGAAGCTACCATCTCTAATAAATTTAGTTCAAAGTGACATACCATCATTTCTGCTCTTGGTCACAAAGACCAATCCTAGCACAATGTGGGTTTGGGAGGAAATTAACAACTCTGAATGCCAAGAATCAGGGATTAATGGGGGCTATCTTAGAGGTTGGCTCCACAGTCATCTTTAGGCTCCAAGTGACTCCCATCTGTCCTACATGCAATATACACTAGCCTCTCCCAAAGTCCCTAGAGTCTCATTGAACCCCAGCGTCAGCTCCCAGTCCAGACTCCCCTTGCCTAAATCAGGTCTAGACACGGATGAGGTACATTGGGTATGGTCTCTGACATACAGCTGACTACGGTTCCTCCTGATGGAAGGAGCTACTGGTTATGTGTCCCCACACACTCAACACACAACAGGGAGACAAGCAGAGGATAACCATTATAAACACTCCTGCACACAGAGGGGGAAATGGGAAGCATGTAGGGCTAGCAATTCTGAAATCCTACCAAACACATGTGAGTTCCTTGCTGAGGCTTGGAAATAATTCTCTAGGACTCTTAAGTCCAGCCTCTGAACTCTGGGTTTGGGCCTCCAGGTGGGCCTTCCATTTTCATGAAAGATAAGTATTTGCTGCTGAGTAGTCTTCTCTGCCTGCTTCCCACTTGATACTTAGGTGTCTAAAGTCCTCTTTTCATTTTGTTCTGTGGCCCTTTCATTTCAATCTGATGGTGTCTCTTCAAGTTTAACTCTTAAAACCGTTCAAGGTCTTCTGTGAATCCTCTTAGGCTTCATTCCATTAGACAGAGGCTACACCCACAAATCTCTTTGCAGTAAGGCCTTCCTCACTCAAGGCCTTCCTCTTTGTACTATTGCTCTGGTACAATGTCCTTGAGCTTCCAAGAAGCCCTACCATTGACCAAGAGGGTCTAGAAGCCAAACTCTTATCTCCTGAGAGGGCTTTTGGGCAACTGCATATTTCTCTGAGACACTATCTTTGATTTTTGAGATTTTGAAAAGATTTTACAGTCACACCCTCAGCTTAATGTCTGGAACTTCTTTTCCTAAAAGTGCCCCCAAATTTGATCTTCCCTCAAAACCATTTCTTAATTTTAATATCATGTAACATCTGGAGAGGCTGGAAATCTTCAAAAACAGCAAGTCCCAGCTCCTTTGGTTCACTAGTTCTGCCTTCAGTTTTTCTCTCCCTGCAATTTTACTATAAGCAACAGGGGGAAAAAATGGAAGGCACAACACGGTTTCAAAATCTCCTTAACTGCATCACCCAGTTTATTAGGTACGTTTTCGACTTTCCACAGTACTGTAGATGACAGTATTGCTACATTTTTTTTTGCCACTACATAATAAAGACTGCCTTTTCTAGTTTCCAGCATGATTCTCCTCATTTTCCTTTATGCCTCCTCAAAGTCCAAACTTCTGTGAATGGTGTACTCAGGACACTTTAAACTTTTGCTAACACGTTCCTCAAAATCCTTACAGCTTTTCTACTGTGTTCTCCCTAGTTTCAAAGCCACTACCGTATTTTCATTTTTTGTTATGTCAGTACCCCACTTCCAGTACCAGTTTCATACTAATTATCTATTGCTGCAATAATAAGTCACCTCCAAGTTAGTACTTAAAACAACAGCATGGATTGTTACACGTAGTTTCTGAAGGTTAGAAATCAAAAGGCATTTAGATGGTTTTGGATTGGGGTCTCTCATGACGTTGCAATCAAGCTGGCAGTAGGGCGTGTAGCATCCGAAAGCTCAACAAGGGGGGGGACCTGCTTCTAAGCTCACTCACGTGGTTGTTGGCCAGCCTTGCCACATGAGCTTCTCTCCACACATTGCCTGTCTTCACAACATTGGAGCTGGTTTTCCGTAGAGTGAATGATTTAAGAGAAAGAACCCAAGATAGAAACCAGAGTCTTTTTTTTTTTTTTTTAAGATTTATTTATTTCAGAGAGAGACAGAGAGGGCATGAGTACGGACAGCGTAGAAGGAGAGGGAAAAAAGCAGACTTCTGGCTGAGCAGGCAGCCCGTCGAGGGCTCAATCTCCTGACCCTGAGATCATGACCTGAGTGGAAATCAAGAGTCAGGCACTCAACCCACTGAGCCACCCAGGTGCCCCAAAACTTCAGTCTTTTATAACTTAGTCTGGGCAATGACATATCATCACTTTTATTATAATTTATTTGTCAAGGACATGAATACCAAGAGGTAAGATTCACTGGGGACCATCTTGGTGGGTGGCCACCTATCTGGAAGTCTTAATGGGATGACAGCCATCAACAACTACTTACAATTAAATTCAATGAGGGCCATAATAAACATATGGAGAAGTCAGCACCAGCTTTCCCTGGGGGAGCTAAGAATATAGGACAGGGGAGGTGAGGTTTAATTTAGGGCTTAGAGGAATGAATGAAATTTGTCAGACCCAGGGAAGAGCCTTGGTCTGCTGGAAGCTTTCCATGCATTTCTCTTTTTGCATATCCTACCTGCCTGGTAAATTTGATAACCTCAAAGTTCTTCCTAAGAGCAAATATGGAATGACTTAATTTAATATCAATATTTTTAGAGGACACATTACCATTTAACAGATGAAGCAGAAGTATAATGGTAGATGATGGATGCTATGCTTGGAAATGCCTCATCTAAAGGTCAGATTTACTTTAGGTAAAAAAAAATAAATAAAGTGAAAGCGCACAGCTTGATAACAAATGTGCAAGTCAGAATAAATGCCCCTAATTTTGTAAGGCACACAACTATGCAACACATACTAATGATTATTTAAATAAGAAGGCAGGGAGAAAGAAATGTGAACCAAAGGACCCTTTACAAGAGATAGATGTAAGCCTTGTTTAAAGTGTGGATAGAAAACTAGGCCAGGCAAGCATGCTGAGATATTAAAATCTCCCTCTTTTTTATCTCTCATTGAAAGAGTGATACAATCATATAAAAATTTGTGCAGTATAAATAAGCATAAAGAAGAAAACAAAAATCACCCATGACCCCCAATTCTAGGGATAACGGCTAATTAAATTATAGACTGTTCCCTTTCAGAGCACTCGGGGAGAGACGAGGGTGGACACACATACATAAGCACATATGGATGGAGAAGTGTGTGTTTAATTTTGGAAACATGTCATTTTTGGAAGTGGCTGTTTTTCCTGAATATAAAATTAACACAAAAATTAATATACGAGTAATGATTTCTTTAAGTCGTAAGCATTATGGAGGGATATGAGGTAAAAACACTGTTTACTCCTAACATCTGGTATTTTTCTTACAGTCATTTTCAATGCAAATATGATTTTAATGCAAAAATAGGCTCGCACTGTTTACCACTTCTCTCATTTAAAAATACACAGTGCTATCTTTCTCTGTTAATACATGCACGCTATATTGTTTTTTTAATGACTACATAGTTTCAGGATAGATATGCACCATAAATTATTTAACCAATGCCCTATTAATGAGCATTTGTCCTGCTCTCAAACTCCCACCATTGCAACGAGGCTCAGTAATTACACCTTTATGCACACATCTTGACACACCAATCAGTTATTTCCTCAGGGTAAACCTCTGGAATTAGATTTGACTCACCTAAGAATCTGCATGCATATTCCACCACAAATGCCATATCAATGTACACATACCAAGAGTGTAAAAATGTCTCCAGCCACCACCTAGACCACTAGTGAGTGCTAGAAGTAAATAGTTTTAACTTTCATTTCTTCAGACACGAGAGGCAATTAATACGTTAAGACAATATATCCTCCTTCCACAGTTTGGCTATCCTCAAATGTTTAAGTTATGTGAACTTTGTAAATTATGCATTCTCATTTTTTGCCAAATTTTCTTGGAAGTGTTCGCCATTTTTGTATTGATTTATATGTAAGTCTCCTCCCACCCACCCAAATGCACCTCCATTCATATTTATTTTTAAGGCCAGCAAAAAAGTCTTATCAGCAGAACATAAATGAGAACTCACAGAGCTAGTAAATGGCTGCACCACACACAAAACTCCCTGACTCCAAAATGCAGCCTCTTCCCACAGTGGTGGTAGTGGTGGGGGGTGGGGGTGGGGGTGGCAGCTGTGCTGACCTGCTGCTTCCTAGGGACCAAGGCAGTCACTCCCAAACTGTTGCTCTTCAGAGTCACCTGGGAAGCTCTTAAAACCCCTGCCACCCACTTCTCACTCCATATCAATTAAACCAGGCACAGTATCTCTCCATCTGAAGGTAGTAATCAAAGCATAAACATCCTTTCAGGTGGCAGTATTGTTAAATGAGTACAAGGTTTTCTGTTGGAGGTGATAAAAAACTTTGGACATAGTCATGATGGTCACACAAAACTGAGTTATAGCTGATGCCACTGAACTGTACATTAAATACGGTTAAAATGGCAAATTTTATGTTTTATGCCTTTGACCATGACTTCAAAAAATTAATACACCAAAAACCATTGCATGGTATACCTTAACTGTGTGCATCTTTGGTATGTGGATTATATTTCAAAAAACTACTAAAAAAATCCTTTTAGTGCAGCATAATGACACAGTGGTCAACAAATGAGTAAAGTAATAGTCTTGGCTCTGTTAATACATAGGACAGTGACAATAATTTGAAACCCCCATCGAAGGGTTTTCTCTCACTCATCGTCTCATTCCCTGCAACACAGAAACAAAATGCTTATTGATTTGTACTTTACGTATCTTTGGTCAGCAGTAATTCAGGATTTATATGCTGAGTGGTATGAGGAAAAGAATAAGCAATTTCTTGGGCCAGCTCCCAGGACTAAGAATATTTAAAGACTACTTGAGGGCTAAGATATTGGCAACGTCACTAAATTCGGTTTTGCAGCAGTACAAATGTTCCATTTTACTGGAGCACCAGCTCACACATATAGAAAGCCACCGTGAAGCTAGATAACAGATCTGTTTCTAAAGAGAAGCAAAATAGGCTTGTTTATAAAAACAAGAAGGTGCCAACGGCAGCAATGTCCAGAAGATGACAAATGCAAATATCCATCTCCCCAGAAACATGGTCTACTGCCACTCCTCCAGGATTTATAAAGTACTTCACATCTGCAAACTCTTCCATAATCACTATCATCAGCCATCCCCAAGGAGCCCAGAAATTTCCATTTTTTGAAAGATTGGCAAGCCTCTTATCTCAATGCATACCTTTCCTTAACAAGAGCTCTTCATTCAATAAAGGCCAAACCTCCAATAAGGGTTAACTGTCATTTAGAGTCTGTGGTTTCTGCTCCTGACCCTCCACAATCAATGTACTACCAGAAACCAACATGATGGTGTACACAGCTTATTCATTGAAGTACTTAAGAATGAAAGAAAACACTCATGTCCAAAACGCCACCCGGAGCACAATGGGAAAAAAATGGATAAATATGAATCTAGGGAACTTGTGCTTCAGTCTTCAATCTGGGGTTGGCATCCTATGTGACCTGATCTAATTAATTAACTACTCTGAATCTCAGTTCCTTTATCTGTAAGATGGGCTTAATGATCATACTGCCTATCGCACAGATTATTATGAGGTCCAGTGAAATTAATGGATGTCTAAACATCTCAAAAACTGAAGTTCTGGGATCCCTGGGTGGCTCAGTGGTTTAGCTCCTGCCTTCAGCCCAGGGCGTGATCCTGGAGTCCCGGGATCGAGTCCCACATCTGGCTTCCTGCATGGAGCCTGCGTCTCCCTCTGACTGTGTCTCTGCCTCTCTCCCTCTCTGTCTCTCTGTCTCTCATGAATGAATGAATGAATAAATAAATAAATAAATAAATAAAATCTTTTTTAAAAATTATTTTTTTAAATTATTTTTTATTTATTTATGATAGTCACACAGAGAGAGAGAGAGAGAGGCAGAGACACAGGTAGAGGGAGAAGCAGGCTCCATGCACCGGGAGCCCGACGTAGGATTCGATCCCGGGTCTCCAGGATTGCGCCCTGGGCCAAAGGCAGGCGCCAAACCGCTGCGCCACCCAGGGATCCCTAAAAAATTATTAAAAAAAAAACAAAACTGAAGTTCTATGCAAATGTGAAAGAGGACTAGAACACTTCCAATCTCTAAATAGCTCCAGAGCAGCACAGCTGAGGGCCTTTGAGAATAGCATATTTTGTATTTCGTTTAAATACGAAAGCAAGGAAGTGAATTCGACAGAGGGAAAAATATTAATCCAAGTTACCTCTTCATGCATCCATTTCATAACCTACTTGAGACTCAGCTGATTACGTAGTAGAAGCTACTGACTAAGGTGTGAAAGGAAATGTGAGTTAGAATAAATAAAGAGCCTTAATTTAGACTGATAAAATCATTTCCATCTGAGACTCTAGAGTTTGTGGTGGTGGTGGTGTTGTGTACATTCTGTTTTTGTTTAGTACCACAGAAAGCACTGGTGTAAGAGACTCCATTCCTTCTGGAGCTTGGACATACCTAGTTTCTTTCTAGAAAAGATGCTGGCGGGAACGCAATCTTCACTGCACAGCAATTCTCTAATGGATTTTAAAGGAATCCTGTGAGGTAAGACAAAAATCCTCAGCGCACTGATTTTATATTCTGCAAATGTATAACCTCTGAAATTTCAAAGTCAGGGACTTATTTTTTCACTGCTGAATGAAGACTTAGATTGGGACTCGTGTGTGTTCCAAATTTAGCAGAGCCTCCACGGCTGGAAGCAGTTGCTTAACAACTGCACACATTTGTGTAT
The DNA here is from genome assembly GCF_048164855.1 of Canis lupus baileyi. Lineage (NCBI taxonomy): Eukaryota > Metazoa > Chordata > Mammalia > Carnivora > Canidae > Canis > Canis lupus. Next base: position 46,952,982 of record NC_132846.1, on the reverse strand, counting down.
TACCTCACAGGTTGCCAGGAGAGGCCACCCGCAGAGCCAAAAAGCAAAGTCAAGTCAGATGCAAACAAGTGACCAAAAAATGGATCCTGAAATCAAGAGAGAATAGATGGTGCTCCTCCTTCAACCACCGTTTCCTTAGGGAGGTCTGGTCAGGAAGCGGGAGACATCAGGATACATCCTGACAAGTGAGGTTATCGATGGTGTTCGGGCACTGAAGAAGTAATCAACTTTAAAACAAACAAATTTCAATCTCCGATCTTCTCTCCTCTTTCCTTTCCAAATCAAATTCCTCAAGTGAACAGACCACAGCTTCTGCCTCCACTTATTCTCCATACACTAAAAAAAAGGCTCTCTCAGGGTTCACCCACCACAACTGCATCATCACCAAGCCAAGTGGCCTTTCATGAATGCTTATTGTCCTCCCAGTAGAGGCAACACTCTTGGCCATTCCTTTTTCTGGAAACAGCTCCTCCCCTGACTCCTCTGGTAACATGCTCCACCTATCTTCCCTACTCCATTTCCCTGTCCCTGTGCCTCTCCTGGTTCTTGATGACCTAAGTCCCCTGGCTTCTGCTTTGGAAATCCTCTACTACTCACAACCATCAGAGACACAAGCTTCTCTATGGCTCTTTGTCCTGCTATACATAACAACTCCCAACGACCTCTCTCTCTATTGAAAATCAAGCCCATATTTCCAATTGCCTGCCCCATATGTCCATTTCTCTCATCCTCCACCATCTTTCCTACAAAAACAACCTCCTGCTCCTGGCTTTCCAAGTTTTATTATTTTTGTTTCTCACTATCAAAGCCATTCTTCTCTATCCCACCTACATTTATAAGTTTCCAAGTACCATGAATGGCTCAAGATATCCCTCATGTCCATTGTTTCCTTTGTATGAAAAGATACTACAATCACTTCCTATGTGAATTCTTGTTGACCGTAGCTTCTGAGTCAAAAAGTTCTGCACCACAATACCAGATAACTATTCTTATAGTAACATGTACATTGCAGCCTGTAATTTTTGCGGTTCAAAAATTACCAAGGCTTCTGCTTTTTAAATTGAGATTTTTAATTGTAACATCCAAGGTTGTCTTGTCCATAAGCCAGTCTTCCTCTCTTAAAACCCTAGAAGGCCACAATGTTCAGATGAGTTTGGATTGCTAGCTGTTTTTGTAAACTTGCCTTGAAGTTTCCCATTCCACTTTAAATGTTCTTTTGCACCCCACCTGCTCCACCACCATCTCCACCTATTAAAGTTACCCTTTAACACCTAGATCAAACAACTTCCACAGTGAAGGCTATTCTGATTTCTTCTGTCAAACATGTTTTGTATGCAAAAGCATTTTGTACCATTCTTGGGGCTTTTACATCTGTAAGTGAGGTGCACATTTTATCTCCTCTTTAGATCACAAGTCTCTCAAAGGGATGGACTCAGCATCAAGGTTTGCTGAAAACAGCATGAACTTTGAAACCAAAATGATGAGGGTATGTTTTCATTTACACTGGCTAAGTGGTGCGAAATCTCTCAGCTTAATTGCCTATAAAATGAACCCATTGTAATTATTGAGAATTAACTTGTCTTCTCAGGGGTGGGCCAACTATGGCCCACAGGCTAAATCCAGCCCACTGCCCATTTTTATAAAGTTTTATTAAAACATAACTATGCTCATTCTTTTATGTAATTTCTATGGTTGCTTTTCCACTGCAATAGTAAAGCTGAGTAGCTACGATAGAGACCACATGGCCTGCTAAGACCAAAATATTTATTATCTGGTCCCTAGGGGAAAAGAAAAACCTCTACCTCCAATTCACTCTCTTTTTTAGGTGGAGAGGTAGATATTTTCCAGACTTCCCTGAATCTAGGGGTAAAGGGGTTAATTGGGTTCCACTAATTAGATGCATGCATGCATGCAAGGAGTTGTAGAAGGTAGATAAAATGGTGGCCATCTTCTGTCTCCTTGAGTGTTCATGGAAACATGAGACTTCTGATCCCCGGCAGTGTCCTTGTGCCTTACTCCAGCTTTCCGTAGGTTGAGAAGCAGTTGCAGCAAGGGCAGTAGCCACAGGGACTTTCTGATCCCAGCTTCCCAATGCCGGGATGGCAATGGCAGGGGCACATTTTTACCTTGGCTCCACCTTGTTCTGGAAATCTTTTCCCTGAGGCTCACCCTTCCAGTGATTTTGTAAGCACCCAATTTTCTGTATTAAATCCTTTCTTGTTTAAAATTTATAGCCAAGTTTCTGTGTCTTGTACTGAACTCTGACACGGAACCAAATGATAAACATCTAGTTGAGTTACTGAGACATGAAATGACAGCATCTGTGAAAGCACTTTATAAACAGTAAAGCTAATATTTTCTGTAAATCTTCATCTCATCCCTCATACACTGACCCCCACTGCTGACTCAGCACAGCACCCCACCCCCAAAATCCCAATGCTCCCACAGCTCTCTTCTTCCTCACTCTACTTGAGCAATCCCATCACTCCTGCTAGCTCCCACAGCCCTAAGAATCAAGGGTTAACTTATTTTAAAAGGTTGACACAAAGCTAGCTCTCCAGAACAATGCACGTGCATTAAAACTTCAATGTGATTTCTGAGTTCATGGGCCTTCTGAATTTCGTCAATGGATCTCTAAGTTATAAAACCTTTTTCTTCTATGCTAATGAGCATCTAATCCTGTATATTGAGTACCAGATTGTTATCCTGAGGTTAACCTTGATGTATACACCTGCCCACTGAACCACGTGTAGGCAACTCAAGCTCAGTGTGTCCACACATGGTTTTATCTCTCCACTGCTCCTCTTCTTCTGTTGTTTATCAAGTATGTGAAAGATGCTAGCATTCCTTAAAGATGTGGTGCCCTTCCTTCCTTCCTTCCTTCCTTCCTTCCTTCCTTCCTTCCTTCCTTCCTTCTCTAAAGACAATTGCCAGGTCTTAGTGATTCTACATCCCTAACTGCTTTTTAATCTATCCCCATCCCCTTCTCTATTGTCAGTAATTTGTCCAGCCACCCCCATCTCTAATCAAGATTGCTACAGAAGCCCTCAAATTGGCATTTCTGCTTCCATTCTGTCTTCTCCAATCCCCTTCCTACACCTTAAAACATGCATGTCAAATCCAAACAGTCTTTCTTGTTTAAAACCTTTAATAATTCCACCTTATTCTCACCATCAGCCCTCCCCACGCCTCTTGAATTGCCTCCATACTACCCTACCATATGAGTTTTCAGTACCAATCTTTGTCCTTCCCAAGGAGTACATGTCACTCTTTCCCCATGATGTCCTTCCTCACCATTTTATTTCCTACTGCCACTCTTCTACCACCCCCCAACACACACTTTCCTCCTTGCTAACACCCCATCCTTCAGTACTCAGTTTAGATACTATTGCCTTATTTACCAAATGTTTATTGAGCCTCTACCACATGCCAACCACAAATAGCACAGGAGATACAGCAATAAAAAGACAGTCACAATCCTTATCCTGTCCAAAGTCAGTCTTATAGAGGCATTAGATCAAAAATGACAAGTATGATGGCCCTGTAGTTGCCCCCAGGCTAAGCCAGGATCCGCCCCCCCACTCTGGGATACCACATCTTTAGTGCCCCAACCCCAAGACCACTATTAGCTCAACCATCTATCTCAATGACCAGACTACAAACTTGTTATAGGCAGGACTGTGTCTTATTCATCATTTCATTTATCATCAACACCTAGTACTGTAACTGGCACTTAGGAATTGCTTAATAAATCCCTATTGATTATGAAAATTCAGTAGTAAATATCAGCTGAATGAATCAGCTCAGCTTAGGAGTGACCCTATAAGGAGAATACAATGCAAACAACTGGGGTTGGGGTCCTATTTGCTTGCCTGGGCTTTGCCAATGATTCAAATCAAAGGTAACATCCTTCTAACTAACAACTGGACTTGCTGCCTGCATTTCATGTTAAGCAGCTATTCCCAGTAGCCTTTCTTGCCTCTAGGATAAAAACTTGCATGTTCAACAGTGTACCTAATTAGAGGCACCCCCTGGCAACTCCAGAGGCCTCGGGAGGTGAGTCACCAAGCTGTGCCCTTGGTCACCGGAACCTAAACAACATCGAAGACAGGTAAGCACAGGGGACTTGACAGCTAGGAGAGGCCCAGGAGCTCAGCCAAGTTAGATCCCAGAAGCTTTGCTGCAAACTCCCTGCTAGGCCAGCCTAGCATGTGTGTATAAACTACCACCACATTTCTTAATGTGTGTAAAACTGGTAGGGGATGAGGGAAGGCAAAGAAAAACTGAGGATTAATTATAGCCCTTCCTTATGAAAAAAATAATCAAGCTGTTTGGATAAATGCCAATGAGATTTTCTTGCATGTATGATGATACAAGTGAACATTTATGAAGCACCTGCCATGTGCCAGATTCTCACCCCTTGATGTGCATTAAATCATTTAATTCTCTCAATGCCCCTATGAAGTGAGTTCCATTATTATCTCCTTTACAGATTATTAAACAGAGGCCCAGTGAGATTAAGGAGCCTCTCCATGGCTGCCCTGCAGCCAGTAAGTGACATAGCAGGATGCAAACTTTCAGTCTGATTCAGCCCAGGATCAGAAAATCTACACTTACATCCCTGTGATAGAGGGGCAGTGCTCTCACCTCATCTGGCCAGAGTCCCAGTCCCCAATGCCAACAAAGCTGGGCATGTGCTATCAGGCAGGACTGAGGGTCTTGTTACAGTGTTAAGGATCTGCCCCTCAATATGGCCAATTATTGCCATCACTACTGAGGATTTTTTTTTTTTTTTTTAAGAAAGAGAGAGAGCATGTGTGCAAGCTAGAGGAGGGGTGGGAGGGCAGAGGGAGAGAAAGGATTCTAAGGATTCTCCACACCCTCCACACACAGCATAGAGCCCGATGCAGGTCTTGATCTCACAATCCTGAGATCATGACCTGAGCCGAAACCAAGAGTCAGATGCTTAATGGATAGAGCCACCCAGGTGACCTGAAATCTAGATTTTTTAAATTGGGGATAAGAAAAGGGCAGGATTGTAAAAGGTTTTAGCCAGAGGGACTGAAAGGAATATGGTAGTAATAACTGAGAGAGCCTTATGAAGGAGGAAGAGGGTTAAAGATAAAACATTGCCCAGTTCTGACTTGCTGAATTTCCAGTGCTAAAGATGCTCTGAGGGTCCATAAAAACTCAGACTGGAACAGAGGACCAGGGGTACAAATTCATAGAGAAGATTCTGGTTACTTTGTTCTCAGGCTACTCCACCTCAGCCCTCAGTTCTACCAAGAAAAGGATCATTTAAAACACCCCATTTTTGTTTGTTCTGAGGATGGTGAAAATACAGGCTGGAATTAGTTTCCTGGGGCTTCTGTAACACAAACTGAGTGCTTAAACAACAGAAATGTACTGCCTTATGGTTCTGGAGGCCTAGAGAAGTGAGCCAGTTGGGTCATGCTCTCTCTTAACAGTCCAGGAAAAAAATCTGTTCCCATCTATCCTCCTAGTTTCTGACAGATCTTTAGCTTGTGGCAACAGAACTCCAATCTTTACATGTTGTGTTTTCTCTCTCTCTTTCTCTCTCTCTTTCTGTGTGTGTGTATGTCAAAATTTCCCTTTTTACAAGGACATCAGTCATATTGGATTAGGGGCCCACTTTATTGCAGTATGACCTCATCTTAACTAATTGTATCTGCAATGACTTTCTAAACTAGGTCACAATGTGAGGTAAAGACAGGACTTCAATATTGTTGTGGGGGGGGGCACAATTCAATCTATATCAAAGCTTTAAATGGAGATTTCCTTTCTTATAAAATCAGGTTCCATAAGAACAGTTCTCTTGGAAAATCATTATGTTCAAAGAACCATGCACGTCCTACAGGGAATACAAAAATGAATTAGATCCTAATTCTCAAGGGCCTTCCAATGAAGCCCGAGTGAGAAGACACTCACAAAAGCTATCCTACAAATAAGTAGGTTATAGTTGACTTGAAAGTAATATGAATACCATAAGAATCAAATGGGGTAGGGTAGTCACTTTTTCTATAAAAATCAGGAATTGAGGGAGGCACCTGGGTGGCTCAGTGGCTGAGCATCCACCTTTGGTTCAGGTCATGATCCCGGAGTCCTGGGATAGAATCCCACATCAGGCTCCCAGTGAGGAGCCTGCTTCTCCCTCTGCCTATGTCTCTGCCTCTCTCTGTGTGTCTCTCATGAATAAATAAATAAATAAAATATTTTTTAAAGTAAAAAATAAAAATCAGTAATTTTAACCCAGTATTGAGGAATGCAGAGAATTCTGACAGAGAAGACTTTGAGGGTTTGAGGTAGAGAAACTGAAGACATTTCAAGTAGATAAAACAGGTTAAACAAAAGAGAAAAAGAGCACAAGCTGTCTGAATCAGGTCTGTTTGCCCAGAGAATTGGGTACATATTATGGAGTCATGTGATTGAAGACTAAAATCATAGTTTGGGATCAATTAGTAGCTTTGCGCAGTGACAGTATCGTAGCCAATGAGGTTTATCCAAGGCGCGATTATTGCTAATTGGGATCAGTTAGAATGCTTTATTGTCAGGAAAGGGAGTTTCATGTGTAAACTGGTAGGCACCTGGGAGTAGTTTGGGTGGCCAACAGAAGTAGTTCCTCTGGGCAGCCCGGGTGGTTCAGTGGTTTAGTGCCGCCTTCAGCCCATGGCCTGATCCTGGAGACTCAGGATCGAGTCCCACATCAGGCTCCCTGTATGGAGCCTGCTTCTCCCTCTGCCTCTCTCTCTCTCTCTCTCTCTCTCTCTCTCTCTCTCTGTGTGTGTGTCTCTCAAGAAAAAATAAGTAAAATCTAAAAAAAAAAAAAAAAAAAAAGTAGTTCCTCTGATAATGGCTGAACACTTCCCAAATCTTGGGAGAGATATAGACTTCCAGGTACATGAAGTTTATGGGTCCTCAATCAGATTCAACCCAATGAAGACTTCACTAAAACACAATATAATAAAACTGTCAAAAATCATAGACAAAGAAAGAATCTTGAAAGCAGCAAGAGAAAGAAATTTGTTACATACAAGAGAACCTTCATAAAGCTATCAGCTGATTTCTTGGCAGAAACCTTGCAGGCTCAAAGAGAATAGGATAACATATACAAAGTGTTGGAAGAAAAAAACTGCCAACCAAGAATACTTATCAAAGATGCCCTTTGAAAATGAAGGAGAGATAAAGACTTTCCCAGACAAACAAAAGCTGAGGGAGTTTATTACCACTAAACACACCTTATAAGAAACACCAAAGAGACTTGTCAAGCAGAAATGAAAAGATATTAATTAATAGCATAAAAACATATAAAAGTATATAATTCACTGGTAAAAGAAGGTATATAGTCAAATTCAGAATACTCTAATTCTGTAAAGGTAGTGTGTAAATCACTTAAGTCTGGTATAAAGAAAAGAATTTGAAAGAAAAAAAAGACTTAAAATTACTATATGTATGGGACACCTAGCTGTCTCAGTCAGTAGAGCATGTGATTCTTGATCTCAGGGTTGTGAGTTTGAGCCCCACGTTGGATATAGAGATTACTTTAAAAAGTAAGAAATCTTAAAAAAATAACTATAGGTATAATAATTTGTTAATGGATACATGATATAAAAAGATGTAAATTGTGCTATCAAAAACATAGAAGGGGGGCAGAATTTTTGTATGCAAAGTTATCCTCTTACAATAGACTGTTATATTTTATGTAAGTCTCATAATAACCTCAAGGCAAAAGCTATATTACATACATGACAGGGGAAAAGAAACCTAAGCATACACTATAGAAAATCATCAAATCACAAAGGATGATAGCAAGAGACAAGGAATGGAGCAAAGGAACTAGCAAATAACCAGAACACAATTACAAGATGGCAAAAGTAAATCCTTATCTATCAATAGCTACACTGGGTGTAAATGGATTAAATTCTCTAATTAAAAGTCATATAGTAACTGAATGGATTAAAAAAAAATTTTAAGGCCCAACTATATATTGCCTATCCAGAGACTCACTTCAACTTTAAGGATACATATTGCTGAAAGTAAAGGAATGAGAAAAGATATTTCATGCAAATGAAAGCCAAAGGGGAGCAGGGATAGCTGCATTTATATCATTAAATATTTATATGTTTATTTATATATAACAGATTTTATCAAAAACTATAATAAGATAAAGTTATTATATAATGATAAAGAGGCCAATTCATCAAAAGGATATAACAATTGTAAATACATATGCACCCAACATTGAGCACATGAACATATTAAACAAATACTAACAGATCTGAAGGGAGTTAATAAACAACAATACCAAAATAGCAAGGGACTTTATACTCCACTTTCAACAATAGATAGATCACGCAGACAAAAAAATCAATAAGGAGACACTGAACTTAAACTACACTTTAGACCAAACAGACCTAACAGATACACAGAACATTCCATCCAAGAGCAGCAGAATACACATTCTTCTCAAGTGCATACAGAACTTTCCCTAGGACAGATCATATGCTAGGCTACAAACAAGTCTTTTAAAAATTTAATAAGATTAAAATCGTAACAAGTATCTATTCCAACCACAATGGTATGAAACTAGAAATCAGGAGGAAAGCTGGAAAATTCTCAAATGTTAAAAGTAAACAACATACTTCTAAACAGTCAATGGATCACTGAGGAAATAATAGGAAAATCAAAAAATATTTTGAAACACACAAAAATGGAAACACATCATGGGAAAATCTGTGGGATACAGAAAAAACAATTCTAAGAGGAAAGTATAGCAATAAACACCTACATTAAAAGAAACAAAGATTTCAAACAACCTAACTTCACACCTCAAGAAAATAGAAAAAAAAAAAAAACTCAGGCCAAAATGAGCAAAAGGAAGGAAATAAAGATTAGGGTGGAGATAAATGAAAGCTACTCAAAAAATAATAGAAAAGATAAAATGGAAAGACAATTTTTTGAAAAGACAAACCTAGAGAATGCTTGACAAAGCATTTAGCTAGAAAATTGACAAAGCTTTAGCTAGACTAAGAAAAAAGAGAGAATTCAAGCAGATAATATTGGAAGTGAAAGAGGAGACATAGCGGATTCCATAGAAATAAAAAGATCATAAAAGACTACTATAAACAACTACATACCAACAAGCTGGATAACCTAGAAGCAATAGATAAATTCATATGCACGTACAACCTACCAAGACTAATTCATAAAGGAATAGAAAATCTGAACAGACCAGCAATGAGTCAAGAGATTAAATCAGTAATCAAAAAATCTCATAACAAAGAAAATCATAGGACCACATGGTTTCACTGCTGAATTAAACCAAACATTTACAGAATTAATACCAATCCTTCTCAAACTCTTTCAAAAAATTGAAGAGCGGACACTCCCAAACTCATTTTAGAGGCCAGCATTACCCCACTATCAAAGGCAGACAAAAATACTACAAGAAAAGAAAATTTGCAAGCCAATAACCCTGTTGAATATAGATGTAAAAATCCTTAACAAAATACTAGCAAACCAAATTTAACAGCACACTAAAAGCATCATATGCCATGATAAAGAGGGATTTATCCCTCGGATGCAAGGAGGTTCAATATATGCGAATCAATAAATACGTTACAACACATTAATAAAATGAAAAATAAAAATCATATGTTCATTTCTATGGCTGCAGAAAAAAAAAACACTTGACACAATTCCACATCCATTCATGATAAAAACTTACAACAAATTAGGTATAAAAGGAATGCACCTCAACATAACAAAAGCTACGTATGACAAACCCACAGCTAACATCACTCTCAACAGTGAAAATCTGAAATCATTCCTTCTAAGATCAGGGACAAGATAAGAATGCCCACTCTCACCACTTCTATTCAACACAATACTGGTACTCCTTGCCAGAACAATTAGGCAAGAAAAAGAAATAAAGGCATCTATATTAGAAAGAAAGAAGTAAAATTGTCTCTGTTCACAAATAACATGATCCTAATATATAGAAAACCCTACACTCCACCAAAAAAGAAACGTAAAATAAATGATTTCAGTAAAGTTGCAGTATACAAAATCAGCATACAAAAATCAGTTGCATTTTTATACACTATAAATGAACTATTTGAAAGAGAAATTAAGAAAAAAAATCCACTTGCAATGGAATGAAAAACATAAAATACTCAGGAATAAACTTAACTAAGGACATGAAAGACCTATACACTGAATACTATAAGATACTGATGAAAGAAACTGAAGAAGACACATAAATGAAGAGATATCCCATATTCATGGATTGGGAGGATTAATACTAAAATATCGATACTACAAAAAACAATATACAGATTCAATTCAATGCCTATCAAAGGTCCAATGCATTTTTCACAGAAATAGGAAAAACGGCCCTAAAATTTATATGGAGCCATAAAAGATCCAGAATATTCAAAGTAATTTCAAAAAAGAAGAATAAAGCTGGGGCATCACAACTCCTAATTTCAAGCTATATTTCAAATCTCTAGTAATCGAAATAGTATGGCATTGACCTAAAACAGATACAGAGACCAATAGACTAGAGAGACCAGAAGTAAACCCATACATGTATGGTCAAGTTATCTTGGACGGAAGCAAGAACACACAATGGAGAAAGGATAATCTCTTCAATAAACTGTGTTAGTAAACCTGTAATCTATTTTCAAAGAATGAGAATGGACCTCTATCTTACACTCCTCACAGAAATTAACTGGAAATAGGATGCCTTGGTGGCTCAGTGGTTAAGTGTCTGCCTTCAACTCAGGGCATGATAGTGGGGTCCTGGGATCGAGTCCTGCATCAGGCTTCCTGCGAGGAGTCTGCTTCTCCCTTTGCCTGTCTCTGCCTCTCTCTGTGTCTCTCATGAATAAATAAAATCTTTTCTAAAAAAGAAATTAACTAGAAATGGATCAAAGACTTAAATGTAAAACATAAAACTGTAAAATTCCTAAAAGAAAACATAGGAAAAAAGCTCTTTAACATTGGTTTGGACAATGATTTTTTTTGACGTGACATCAAATGCACAATCAACAAAATCAAAAATAAGCAAGTAGGACTACAATAAGCCAAAAACCTTCTGCACAGCAAGGGAAACAATCAACAAAACGAAAAGGCAATCTACAGAGTAGGAGAACTAATTCATAAATTCTATCTCATAAGGAGTTATATCTAAAATATATAAGGAACTTACACAACTCAATAGCAAAAATAATCCAATCTAAAAATAGGCAACAGACCTAAGTAAACATTTTTTGAAAGAAGATATCCAAATGGCCAACAGGTACATGAAAAGATTCTCAACATCACTAATCATCAGAGGAATGAAATTCAAAACCACAATGAGATGTCACCTCACACCTGTCAGAATGGCTATTAACAAAAGACAAGAAATAATAAGAGTTGGTGAGGATGTGGAAAAAAGAGAACCCTTGTATACATGTTAGTGAGAGTGTAAATTGGTACAGGCATTATGTAGTTTCCTCAAAAAAAATAGAACTACTATATGATCCAGCAGTCCCACTTCTGGGTATAAAACTGAAGGAAGTGAAACCAGTATCTTGAAGAGATATTTACAGTTCCATGTTCACTGCAACACTATTCACAGTATCTAAGAACGGAAACAACCTAAGTGTCTATCAATGGAAGAATGGATAAAGAAAATATGATATACATACACACACACACACACACACACACACACCCCAGGATATTATTCAGCTATAATAAGAAGAAACTGACAACATGGATGAATGTGGAGGACATTATGTTAAGTGAAATAAGCCAGACAGAGAAAGACAAATACTGTACGATATCACTTTACATGTGAAATTTTTTTTTATTTTTTATTTTATTTATTTATTTATTTTTTGAAATTTTTTTTTTAAAGTTGAACTCAGAACCAGAGTGGCTGACAGGGGTTGGGAAGTGGGGGAAAATGAGGAGATATTGGTTAAAGGTACAAACTTTTGGTTATAAGATGAATAAGTTCTGAGGATCTACTGTATAGCATGGTGACTATAGTTAATTATACTGTGTTGTGAATATAAAATTTGCTGAAAGGGTAGATTTTAAGCATTCTTATCACACAAAAAAGTAACTATGTAAGGTGACAAATGTGCTCATTACCTTTATCATGGCAAATATTTCATAATATGCACATTCTCAAATGATTATGTCCCTGTGTGTGTGTGTGTTCTACTGCCTAAGATGTCTTAGAACTCTACCTTTCCACATTATATAAATCCTCTTCCAATTTGATGGTCCTCAAGAGAAACCCAAGATAGAATATGTTAGGGCAGCTACCCTTTGGGTTTGGGCTCTTTGAATCTCATAAATCATCCTAACTCTCATCTTTATAAGAGCAGGGGTTCTGAATCCTGGGTCAGATTCATGGCCCACTGATCCTAGTGTTATTAGAGTCTAGTAGTACTGACTCAACATTTGACAATCAAGATATATGCCATACTCGTGCATACAAGTAAGCAAATACCCTAACATCTTTCTGTAATACATTTGTAAGTCTCAGACAGTAGAGCATCAGGGTCAAAGTCAAGCTCCACTCCTATTTAGGAGCTGTAGAGTCCAGGGCACCTAGGATTTTGGTCTGTTTCTTCATGTATAAAACAGGGGTAATAACAATATCTATGATCTAGAATTCAGTTAAGATCAAAATAAATATAAAGCATTTAGCATTGTGCCTGGGATACAGTAAGTGATCAGTAGACAGTAACTGTTAATTTCACTATTTTTATTACTGTTATGATTATACAATTATTGGTCTACCACCCATTAATTCATCTAGACTCTCCATGAATACACTGGATAATGAATTCCATCTAAAACCCACTCTCTAAAAAATATTTTGTCAAGGTGTATGCTGTTCATGGCAGCTAAGATATGTTGCCATAGCCACAGCAAAGCAGTAGTTCCAATTAAAGAACCCAAATCCTAGTGACTTAAAAGATGTGAACTAAAGGGACAAGTTCCTCAGCAGCAGTAAGTTCTCTCTTACCTTATAGGGTTTTGCTTTTTTTTATCATTATTATTATTTATTTGTTTAATTCCAGAAGTCTAATTAGTGTTATTATGCTAAAACCAAATAATTTTCTGTTTAATTCTCTTTAACTGTAAAGACAATAGCTCTTTAAAGTAAACAGACCCTTTTTATAACAAGCCATGTGCTATCAACTAAAACACCAGAGGAGTTCCATATATAAGGCTCCAATAAATCAATAGAAAAAACAACTCTTATAGAATAATAAGAGGACATTAATGAGAAATTCACCTAAGAGGAAATACAGATGAGAAATATGCATAAATGTCTATCACTGCACTTATAATTTTTTAAATTTATAATTTCTAATGTGATTTGAAACAATGAAGTATTATCACTAAGGTTTAGATCACCCAGGAAATAGGACTTGGCATACTTATCAACCTGGAAACACAGATCAAAAGCCATAAGATGCACTTGTAATTCTAATTCTAGAGATTTGTCTCCAGGAAATAACCACCGATGTGCATAAAAATATAATGAATAGTTAAAAGCATGGCTTCTAAATATCAAATTAAATTTTGTCTTTTCTACTTGATACTCATTTAGCCTTAGGCAAATAACCTACTTGTTCTTTAAGTTTCCTCATCTGTTAAACAGGAAAAAATGATACCTATATTTCACAGAGTTGTGGGCAGGAAGAGTGAAAAAGGAGATAGAACAAACTCTTCAAAGAGTTTGTAAGGCCTCAAAGAACATTAGCTATTATTCTGATTGGTTAAGTAAATCATGATACATTGATGAGCAGCACACTGTTTAGCCCTTAAAAATGGTATTCTAGAGCAAGCATAAGCAAACCATGGCCCAGCTATGAGCCAAATTTTGCCAACTGGCTATTTTTGAAAATAAAGCTTTATTGGGGGCAGCCGGGTGGCTCAGCGGTTTAGCGCCACCTTCAGCCCAGGGCCTGATCCTGAAGTCCTAGGATGGAGTCCCACGTCGGGCTCCCTGGGTGGAGCCTGCTTCTCCCTCTGCCTGTGTCTCTACCTCTCTCTCTCTGTGTGTCTCTCATGAATAAATAAATAAAATCTTAAAAAAAATAAAAATAAAAAAATAAAGTTTTATTGGAACATAGCCATACTCAATCATTTACATATTGTACTACAACAGCAGAGTAAAGTAGTTGAAACAGAAACTGTATGTCCCACATAGCCTCAAATATTTTCTATGTGGCCCTTTACGGAGAAAGTTTGTTGACACCTGATCTAGAGGAATGTTTGCTTTCATGGGAATATGTTCTCAATCTATTCAGTGAAAAGAAGCTTTCCAACAGCAAATACAAGAAGTCTACATTTTTGTTGAAATAAGTGTATAGGGAAAAAAGTATGGAAGTAGTATGATATTAAAAGTTGACTATAGGGGATCCTGGGTGGCTCAGCAGTTTAGCACCTGCCTTCGACCCAGGACTTGATCCTGGGGTCCCAGGATCGAGTCCCACATCAGGGTCCTTGCATGGAGCCTGCTTCTACCTCTGCCTGCATCTCTGCCTCTCTCTCTCTCGAATAAATAAATAAAACTTAAAAAAATTAAAAATAAAAGTTGACTATAGCTCTCCGAGCGAGGAGGATTATGCATTTTATTTCCTTCTTTGTGTTTGTATAGAATTTCTAATTTTGTATAATAAACATGAATCATTTCTGCCATAAAAAATGTTAAAGACACCAAATAGGAAAGAAGTTGTTTTAATTGTGATATAGAAAGAGGACAAGGAACTGATTTAATAGTAAAACAAGATGGAAAGATATTTTTAATTGGTGAGAGAAATATGGGTTTGTATTCTTCATTTCTTCTCATTCTCTCGCACAGATAGGAATGTGAAAAGTGGGGAGAGAGCAAAGCAAGCAAGGAGAGAAATGTGACAGCAGAGTTGTTACACGATGTGGATGGCTGCCAAGCCCAATAATTTCTAAGATAAATAAGTTTGCAAAGCTCAGAGAGATGCTACGAATCTTTGCACCAAAGTTTGAGTTACACAATCAAGCCAGTATAAGGAGAAGTCACATGGTAACGATCTGGGAACGATAACAGGATACGTTTCAGGAATGCTTATCAATAGCACTGTCCACCAAACATTTATTTATTGCCTACCTGATGCCAAGCATTTACAGTATCATAGGGAGCCAAACACAAAAGGTGACACACACAAAAATAAAAATATTTACATAGCAAAGAGGGTGGAGTGGTGAGTCCCATAAAGGAGAATCATGCTCGGATTTTTAGTCAAGATGCTAACTGGATGAATGTGACACACCAACCACTGAGTTCCAGAGGGAAAACGCTTTCAGTTATGTTCTATCTACTGAATCTGTAATAAGTAAGGAAGATTCAGACATGTCCTTTAGACAGCTGGGTATAGGCATTTGGAGTTTGGAGAGGAGATAGCATTTGGAGGAATCCCCAAACCAGTGTATGCACAACATGACGTTGCCCCTAGACAGCATACAGAAGAGAAGGAAGGGGGCCAAGGCGTTACAAGGTGAACAGAGGGGGCCACTCGAGGGATGAAGACTGAGAAGGAACATGCAGGGATTGGGGCAAAACCAGGACAGAGTGCTTGTTAAATGTGCTCAAGAACCATCTCCACTATTTAAAATTTGCTGAAAATGAACTCTTTTAATAACTTGTGCAGCTGTAAGCAGCAGTTGTGATGAATGCTATATTCCTATGTCCCAAAGAACACAAACATTCTTTGAAAGTGTGTTTTCCCACAATTTTTCAGCCTTTTTCTGAACAGAATACATGCATTATACCTTTCCTCATTTGAAGCCATGTGGTAAGAGGAATGGGAATGGGAATCCATTATTGGTTTGGTTTGCTTTGGCTGGTTTGGGGCTGTAACACAAGCAATAGTGGGGTGATGAGGAAAAGAAAGAGACTGAGCAGTACACCATGCTCAACAGAGTCACAATTTTAGAGTAATGCCAAAAAATACCTAGGATGTAAAATTGGTCTTTGGAGATCAGTTGGTGACCACCACCAGGATGAACCCAAGTACCAGATGCCTAGACTGTAGCACAGACCTCTGCTAAGATTGGTGTAAGTGACATGGCTATATGACTGAAGGCCTGGCCCTGCCCAGAGCAGCTATGAGAAGTAGTGTGCAGGACACCAGATCCCAAGGTCAGAAAGTCTGTCTCCGCTACTAATGGCTGGTTGACTTCACAAAAGCCTCAGTTTCCTCATTTATTAAGTTTAGATAAACTATCTCAGGACTTTCACAAACATAATATGAAGGCTATGGACTGCTGAAAGGAACTATAAAATGGAAGGTAATATTTTTATTAGGTATAATTAACAAACAAAATTGTACCTATATAAAATGCACTGTCATGATTTGATATACATTGTGAAATGTTTGCTACAACAAAGTTAATTAACACATCCATCACCTCACATAGTTACCTTTGTGTGTGTGTGTGTGGTGAGAACACTTAAGATGTGCTCTTTTAGCAAATTTCAATCACACAATACAGTATTATTGACTGTAGTCACCATACATTAGATTCTCAGAATGTATTCATCTTATAACAGAATGCTTGCACCCTTGGACCAACATCTCCCTGTTTCCTCCCCTCCCTAGCTCCTGGCAACCACCATCTACTCTCTGGTTCTATGAGTTCATTTTTATTTTTAATCTTTTTTTATATTCCATATATAAGTGAAATGTGAAATCATACAGTATCTGTCTTTCTCTGCCAGGCTTATTTCACTTAGCATAATGTCCTCCAGACTCATCCGTGTCTTCTAAAATAATAAGGTTTTCTTCTTTTTTATGCCTGAATCATATTCCACTGTATATACATACCAAATTTTCTTTATCCATCCATCCACTGACAAATAGTTAGGTTGTTTCCATATCTTGGCTATTGTGAATGTACATCAAGGATACAATGAGATGTCACCTCACACCTGTTAGAATGTGTTTTATCAAAAAGACAAGAAATAACAAGTGTTGGTGAGGATGAGAAGAAAAGGGAATTGTTATTCACTGCTAGTGGCAATGTAAGTTGGTACAGCCACTGTGGAAAACAGTATGAAGCTTCAGAAAATTAAAACAGGATTCCCGTATATATGACCCAGCAATCCCACACTTCTAGGTATATAGCCGAAGGAAACAAAGTCAGTATCTCAGAAAGATCCCTGCACCTTGTTTGTTGCAGCACTAGTCCCTATAGTCAAGATATCGCACCCACCAAAGTGATGGAAATTAATGCTATCCCTGAGTACTATAACTCAGTGATTAGAACATTTGGCTCATGAGCTTCTTTTAGCCCTGCTATCACAAAGAAAAGACCAGAACTAAGCGGTGCCCCAAGTGGCTGGCCTGCTCTTTCCAGGTCTTGTGAAAAGAGCAAGGGCTGTGAAGAAGTGGCCTCACACTTAAAGCAGGACCTCAGGCATAGGCTTTCCCACTGAGAGCCCCTTTCCTCCCAGGCAGAGTGGGAACAGCACCAATGATCTTGCAGAGGTGCTGTCAGTGTGAGCCATCATGTGCCAAAGCACTGGCCCAATGCCTGGACAAAGTGGGTCCTGGAGAAATGAGAGCCATTTGGACATTGCATCTGAAACGTAGGTAGCTGGCGCTTATCCTACTGGGATATTTCAGAACACACAGCCCAACACTTCCAGCAGCTCAATATGCTCTTCTTCATTTAAAAAAACAAACAACCAACCAAATAAAATCTCTTCAGTAAAGTATTGGAATAAACTCCATGACCCCTTAGTGAAGGAGACACACTACTCAAAGAGTGAATGGCAGGATCTATGTATTATTTATAGCATCATATGAATATATGTGATTTCCAGATTATCTTGTATACCCATTCTCCAGCTAGATCCCCCATAGTTTCCTAGAAATGAGTTCCCACTGTGCAGAATCACGGGGTCTTGGTTCCTATGGAAATATCGTCCCAACAAGGACATTTGTAGAGGCTTTCTCAGTCTCCTCCATGTCCTCTAAAGCTGAGGCTGCAAACTTCTCTGTAAAAGGTCAGTTAGTAAAATATCCTACGCTTTGCCAGTCATGCAGTCAACATCTACCACAACCACTCAACTCGTCCATGGTCACCATGGACAACTAATAAATGAATAGCACAGCTATGTTTCTGTAAAATGTGATTTATGAACACTGAAATCTGAATTTTGCATAATTTTCACACATCATGAAATACTGCTTCTTTTTTTATTTTTTTCCAACCATTTCAAAATGTAAAAACCATTCTTAGCTAAAGTGCTATATAAGAACTGATATGAGGATGAGTTAGGTCCAAGGGCATGTAGTTTGCTGAACTCTGCCCTAAAATTGTAACATGTCATCAGCCACAGTAAATTTTGTTTTCAACTAGTGACCTCTCCTTCCCCAGAAGGCAGTGAAGTTAGTGATAGTACTCATTTCTTTTAGGAAGAAAAAGCCCATTCCATGCCCTTGCTGATAATTAGGCTTTATCATCTGTTTCCTTGACTAGCTCCTTGGAGGGACTCATCTGCCTTGAGTCATTTTAACATCCAGGAAACCCTGTTGCTTGATGGTTTTATGGCCAACACTATCACCTGTGTACCTTTTGTCTGCCATTATGTATCATGACTCACCAGAACATGAATAATGGCGAAAAGAGAGGCCTCAGGAGTCAACAAGCAGACTGGTACATGCCTTCAGGTTAATGGGGCTGCATTTTGCCAGTGCTCTCTTACTGCTTGAGAAAAGAACGTAAGGTCATTTCCTTCTACTGTACTCTCTGGCTAACTACCAGGAAAGTGTTTATTAACTGTACTATTCAGTATCACAGTTTTTATGTATTCCAAAACATAAAATAACTAGAGATGAACAGTGCCATAAGAAAATCACACTGTAGGAGGCTATAGTAAAGGAGGTTTCCCTTCATTTATTTAGAATGCATCTGCTTGGGGGGCACCTGGGAGGCTCAGTTGGTTGAGCATCCGACTCTTGATCTCAATCTCCCATCTTGATCTCACAGTCATGAGTTCAAACCACACATTAGGCTCCACGTTGGGCATGCAGCCTACTTTAAAAAACAAAACAAAACAAAACTGCACCTGCTTGGTCATTTCCCCTCAGTGACCTATGAAGAG
Organism: Canis lupus baileyi; assembly: GCF_048164855.1. Classification (NCBI taxonomy): domain Eukaryota; kingdom Metazoa; phylum Chordata; class Mammalia; order Carnivora; family Canidae; genus Canis; species Canis lupus. The sequence goes on along the minus strand of NC_132846.1, from coordinate 46,933,799 downwards.
CCTAAAATAAGCACCCAGTAAGGAGGGAAGGAAGGCCTTTAACTAAGACACCCATCCCCTTCCTTGTGGCCAGTCACTGAAAGGCTTTTCTTTCCTGTCTTCATATGGACCTTAGCAAATACTAACAGATAGCCTCGGCTTAATTTAGGTTGTCATACATCTACCATCCCAAATACTGAAAGGAAAACCAATCCTTCAGCACATCCTCTCTGTAGCTATGAAAAACAGATAAAATTCCAAAATTATTTTTCCTTCCCTAAGATAGTGTAGTAGGCAGAATAATGCCCTCCTCCCCCTCAAGATACTTGCATCCTAACTCCCAAATCCTTGGAATATACTGGCGCACACAGCAAAAGGGGCTTTGCAAGTGTGAGTAAGTTAAGGATTTCGAAATGGGACAGCTACCCAGGATTATCTGGGTGGGCTCCATGTAATCATGGGTTCCCAAAAGAGGGATGGATGTAAGAGGGGCAGAGTCAGAGAAGGAGACACGGTGGCCAAAGGAGGTCTGAGGGATGCAGGGTCAAGAACCGAGAAATGTGGGCAGCCTTTAGAAAAAAGGAAGGAAATGGGTTTTCCTCTAGAACCTCCAGAAGGAATACAGCCCTGCCAAATCATTTTAGACTTCTGACCTCCAGGACATAAGAGAATAAATCTGTTTTGTTTTAAGCCCCTAATCTCATGGTAATTTGTTTCAGCAGCCATAGGAAACTAATACAGCAGTTGCTAAAAATGTCCCGGATAAAATGTAGTTTCTTACAAGTCAGCCACTTTATCTCAGTACACTTAACCCTGAAGAATGAAAGGAAACTTCTACTCCTCTCTCAAGCAGGGTCTCTAAACTCCAGAACTACTGAACACTTAGATAAAATGCGATATAAAAGGGAAGGTTGAAAGGGTGAGTGGGCAGCAAGAGAACACTGCAGTCATATACAAAAAGCATTATCCAAGAGGGCTGCAAAGGATGAGATAGAAATGGAATGTGCCTTATTTATAGCAAAGCCTGCCTCCCCTCGCAAGTGTGTGACAGAAGAGCTGTTTTAAAGTTTTATTCTTCAAACTTGGCTGCAGAACTTGGCTGCATCTCAGAACTGTGCTTTTGTATTTAGCTTTAAAATATAAGAAGCAACCCCCTGGTTAAACTGGAGGCAGAGGTGGTGCGGGCAAGAAAAATGCAGGGGGTGGGGAGTAGAAAGAGGTTGAAATGTTATTCTTATTTAGTTAGTTGCTTTAAGAAAAACAAATAGAGAATAAAATAGCAAGAGGCTTGGAAAGGTTCCAAGTTGAAAATTTCTCAATACCCAGGCATTGAGGCTCTCCAGATAAGGGTGGTGCTGCAAAGCCAGTCAGACTTTAGGAGGGATCTGGTTTCAAGGTAAGAGAGGAAAACATACTCCAGCCCTAATTATTAGAGATCCCTTCACCCTCTTTCTGACATTCAATGAACACTGACAGCAACCCAGGGAAGGCCAACCTATATATGTAGAAACTAACACTGACCTTCTGGAAAACAATATGTATCAGGAGTCATGACACAAGTCATGCCCTCTGACCTAGAAATTCCAAATTTTGCTAATAATAACAAAGAACTGAATAATTACAGCACGTTATCTACTTGGAATATAATACAATCTTCAAAACTTATGATTATGATGGTATATTGTGGCACAGATAAATACTTAGGATATGGAAGGAGAACATACAATAGTATATATGCTATGATTACCCACGAGGCTAATATATACTTTTTTAATTTTTAATTTTTTAATTGAAGTATAATTAACATGTATTATATTTGTTTCAGGCATACAATATAGTTATTCAACAATTCTATACATTTCTCAGTGCTCAATAAATGTACTCTTAATCTCCTTTATCTATTGTACCCATCCCTCTGCCTCCCCTCTGATAACTCCCAGTTTGTTCTCTGTATTTAAGAGTCGGTTGTTTTTTGTTTGTTTGTTTGTTTGTTTGTTTGTTTTTAAGATTTTTATTTATTTGAGAGATAGAACACAAAGCCGACTTCGCACTGACCAGAGAGCCTATCGTGGAGCTCCATTCTAGGACTATGGGATAGTGACCTGAGCTGAAGGCAGCTGCTTAACTGACTGAGCCACGCAGGCACCCCTGTTGTTGAGTTTTTTAAATCGCGATTCAAAGGGGCATATGCACCCTGATGTTTATAGCAGCAATGTTGAGAATAGCCAAAATATGGAAAGAGCCCAGATATCCATCAACAGATAAGTGGATAAAAAGATGTGGTATTTATATACAATGGAATATAACCCAGCCATCAAAAAAATGAAATTTTACCATTTGCAATGACATGGATGGAACTAGAAGGTATTATGTGGAATGAAATCAGTCAGAAAAGGACAAATATCATATGATTTCACTCATATGTGGAATTTAAGAACCAAAACCGATGAACATAGAGGAAGGGAGGGGAAATAAAATAAGATGAAATCAGAGAGGGAGAAACAACCATAAGAGACTCTTAACTATAGGAAGCAAACAGGGTTGCTGGAGGGGTGGGGGTGGGGAGATGGGGTAACTGGGTGATGGGCATTAAGGAGGGCACTTGATGTAATGAGCACTGGGTGTGATATGCAACTGATAAATCACTAAACTCTACCTCTGAAACTAGTAATACACTATGCTAATTTATTTTAAATTTTTTAAAGTCTTTTGTCTATTTGCGGTTTTTTTTTTGTTTCTTAAATTCCATATATTAGTGAAATCATATGGCATTTTCCTGACTTATTTCCTTAGCATTATACCCTCTACATCCATCCATGTTGTTGCACATAGCAAGATTTTATCCTTTTAATTGCCTGAGTAATATCATATATGTATATATATATCACTCCTCCTTTATCCATTCACCCATGGACAGACACTTGGATTGCTTCCATATCTTGGCTATTTCAAATAATGCTGCAATAAACATAGGGATGCATATATCTTTTCAAACTACTGTTTTAATTTTCTTTGGGTAAATACCCAGTACAGCAATTACTGGATCATATGGTCATTCTATTTTTAATTTTTTGAGGAACCTCCATACTGTTTTCCACAGTAGCTGCACAAATTTGCATTCCTACCAATAGTGCATAAGAGTTCCTTCTTCTCCACATCCTTGTCAACACTTGTTATTTCTTGGTTATGAATCTAGCCATTCTATGAGATATAAAGTGATACCTCATTGTGGTTTTAATTTGCATTTTCCTGATGATTAGTGATCAGGGAAGGTTTTTTTTTAAGATTTTATTTATTTAAAAAAAGATTGTATTTATTCATGAGAGACACAGAGAGAGAGGCAGAGACACAGGCAGAGAAGCAGGTTGTATGCAGGGAACCCGATGCGGAACTCGATCCCAGACCCTGGGATCACAACCTGAGCCGAAGGCAGCAGCCCAACCACCAAGCCACCCAGGTGTCCCGGTGATCAGGGAAGTTAATCATCTTTCATGTGTCTGCTGGCCATCTGCATATCTTTGGAAAATGTCTATTCAGTTTCACTGCCCATTATCAGACTATTTGGAGGCTTTTTGTTGTGTTGTATGACTTCTACATCTATTTCGGATAACAAACCCTTAACAAATATATTTGCAAATATCTTCTCCTATTCAGTCAGCTGCCTTTTTGTTTTGTTGATAGTTTCCTTCACTGCACAAAAACTTTTTATTTGGATATAGCCCCAATAGTTTAATTTTGCTTTTGTTTTCCTTGCCTGAGGAGACACATCTAGAAAAATATTTCTACAATTGTCAAAGAAATTACTATGTTTCTTCCAGGAGTTTTATGGTTTCAGGTATCACATTTAGGTCTTTAATCCATGTTGAGTTTATTTTTGTATAAGATGGAAGAAAATGGTCCAGTTTCATTCCTTTGCATGTAGCTGTCCAGTTTTCCCAGCACCACTGAAGAGACCATCTTCCCCATTGTATATTCTTGCCTCCTTTGTCATAGATTAATTGGCCATATAATTGTGGGTTTATTTCTGGGTTCTTCGTTCTGTTTATTTATCTATGTGTCTATTTTTGAGCTAGTACCATAATGTTTTGATTACTACAGCTTTATAGTATATCTTGAAATCTGGGATTGTGATACCTCCAGGTTTGTTCTCCTTTTTCAAGATTGTTTTGGCTAGTCAGGGTAGCCCTGAATATTATATATATGTGCTAATATAATATATATATATACTACTTATATAAAAGCCTGGAAGAAAATAGGCCAAAATGTTAACTGTGGTCATATCTGCATGATAGGAGTATGTGAGATATTTTTTCCTACAGTTTGTATATTCTTTTAAAAATGAATTATTAGTTTTAAAATAGAAAACAATGAATTTTTAGAAGGAAAGAAAGAAAAGCAGTTGGCAGAAGCTTTACCAATATTTTACCATGTGAGTTTCAGAACTAAAAATGTTTAATGTTTTCTTGCTTCAGGTTCTCCATATGAAGAATAAGGCTATTATTACACCAGGCACACCTCCGAGATTTAGTGTTCTAAAATACGCTGCCTCCTAAGTATATCTATGCTTTCTTATCACCATACCTTTGCTTCCACAACTCCCATCACCTAAAATCATTTCTTGGCTCTTCCTACAGAACAAAATTCTCCCCTTTCTTAAACATGCAATTCAAGTTATTTCTCTTAAAATTCCTTCCTCCTAGGATGCCTGGATGGCTCAATGGTTGAGCATCTGCCTTTGGCTCGGGTCATGATCCAGCTCTCCCAGGATCGAGTTCCGCATCAGACTCCCTGCATGGAACCTGCTTCTCCTCCCTCTGCCTATGTCTCTGCCTCTCTCCCCTCCCCCCGCCCCATCTCTGTCTCTCATGAATAAATAAATAAAATCTTAAAAAAACACACACAAAAATTCCTTCCTCCTCTGTAAACCCACCTTGTCGACACCAACCTTCCTATAATTAACCACAAACAACTTTGAGATCTTTTTTTCTACATAATTTAATTTCTTTTAAAAAAATTACAAACTTTAGAATAAAGGAAACCCCAGATTCAAATCTCAATACCAGTCACTTATTTATTCTGATCCTGTTTTTTTTTTAAGATTTTATTTATTCATTCATGAGAGACACAGAGAGAGAGAGGGGGGGGGCGGGCAGAGACGTAGGCAGTGGGAGAAGCAGCTCCATGCAGGGAACCTGATGTGGGACTCGATCCTGGGTCTCCAGGATCACGCCCTGGGCCAAAGGCAGGCGCTAACCCACTGAGCCACCCAGGGATCCCCCTGATCTTGTTTTCTTACATGTAAATATAGGGTGATCATCACTTGCCTAACAAGCCATTCTGGTGATTACATGCTTCAGTGTATGTGCAGTACCCAGCAGTGTCTGGTATAGAGTGGATAGCCAATAAATCCCTATTATCTTTCTTAATCTGTATCAACAGACCTGACTAAAGAAAATACTAAAGGTAGCTCTCCAGACAAAAGAAAAAATGATCCAAGAGGTAAGCACAGAGATGTAGAAAATAATAAAGCAATGAAAACAATAATTTTTTTGTAAATCTACACCATCGATTGTATTTAGCAAATAAAACTAAAATGGCAAAGTCTTGTAGGGTTTTAAAAGTACAGAATATTCGATTGGACCACATCCTAGGATGTCAATAACCATCTTCCTTTCAATGAAATTAGTAAGTCTACCAGAACAGGGATTCAGTAACCTAACTGAGGGGTCACCCAAATATAAATCCTATCCCCCCATGATTATTTAATTCCTTTTCAACAAATATTCAATTGATTTATATCTTTTGATGTTCTTTACTATAGAGGTATGAATATTCTCTTGCTATGAATGTGTGTCTATATCTATATGTCCATATTTGTATATTTTTTCCATTCCCTTATTATAATACATTTTTAGAATTGAGAATGCAGGTCAAAAGATTTGTCCATTTTCCATTTTGATTTCTATTGGCAAACATTTCTTAACAATAATGCTCCTATATCGCAATGATTGAAATATTTATGTATTTTCCCTTCACAGATATCTGTAGGCTTTTAGTTTTTCTTGTTCAAATCCTTAGAATGAGGCCTTCACTCTACGGCTATTCAAGTTATCCACAGTGTAGGGATACTGCAAAGGAGTGTCAATAATGAGAGTAATAAATTGCCAAAATGTAAAATCTTAGACTCTTTGAAATGAAATGAAGAGTGGGAAATAGGAAAAAATGAAACAAAGCCTTGAACACACCAAGGGCTTTCCAAATTAGAAACCTATACTCGTGGAAACACATCATATTAAACCACACTGAGCTATTCTCGACACTAAAAATACCATCCCTTTCATCTGTGGACACTGATACCACTGGTCGGGGACTTGCCCACACTCCTGTCTCCTGCCAACCAAGATAATGTGATGGGGAGCTTTTCCTCTAGCAAGTCCAATCCTAGGGGAAAAGGAAAACAGAACAGTTTTTTCCTAAGGCAATAAAAAACCTTCAAAATACTTAATGAGAGGAATCTTAAAATGCAGATTGAACAATTAAATTAGTTACCCAGAATACCTCTCTGAAGTTAGTCCTTGGGAGAAAAGAAAAGAAAAAGAAGGCCTAAATGTTCAAGAGACCAAAAAGCATTTGTTTGAAACACACTGACTTACATGACTTTTTTAAAGTTTTGCTTGGGTTAACTTTTTAAAGAAAATTTAAAAGAAAAGACGGTTATGAGAAGAATAAACAGGTAAGGAAATGTAAATGTCTTTATTTTAGATTGTGAAAGCCCTAGCATGTTAGAGCTGAAAGTGATGACTCAGCCTAGCTAACCCCTCACTTCACAAATTGTAGAACTAGACTTAAAAGAGAAGCAACTTGGGCATGGCCCAAAGTGAGCTAGTGGTGTAGCCATAATCGATACAGAGACACGGTGGCCGAGTTACATACTCCTTCCATGACATTTGATTTCTCTACACACAAGGAGTGGAGGTGCGGGCAATCCTGCTCTACAGTTATTTGGTTCAAAATTTTGTTGGTTCCAGGAGACCTTCTGACATTTCCCAGGTGTAACCTGGTGAAAAGATACCTCCTCATTCCCCTCAGATTCGCTCTAGATCTTATTGGTCACTAAATCCTGTTGGTTGTACCTTCCAAATACATCCCCTCGTCTATGTTACCACTACCATTAACATATCATCTTGTCCTCACCTGAATTCCTGTAAAATCACCAAACCATTCTGTCTACTAATCTTACCATTTCTCTTACACCCTCTCAGCACAAGTGAATTCTCCCCACTGACCATATGACTTCCCAGCTTTAAGTTCTTTTGTAGTGACTTTCTTTATGAAGAAAAACAAAGTTTCAGTGGCTTTCCTTTGCTTTGGGGCTAATACCTGCATGAGTCAGAGACTTGTCAGGAAACAGATGGCACACATAAGACAATTCAAAAAAGGTTTATTTCAAAAAGGATAAAGTATAAAGAAGTGGCAGAGTATAGGAGAACCACAAGAGAACACTCAGGAACCTCTGACTTGTGCATAAACCCCTCACCTAGCAGTGGACCTACTCACGGGCTCCTAACAGAAAGGATATAGGATGTTATGTCCAAGATTAGGTTATCAAAGAGTGAAATTCCCATTGTTTCTTACTCACTCTGATAAAACAAGCTGCCATGTTGGGAGCTACCCCGTGGAGAAACACATGTGGCAAGAAACTGAGAGTGGCTCCAGTCAACTGGTAGTGAGGACCTGAGGCTATCATTCCCACAGCACTAGAGGAACTGAATCCAGCCAACAACTACATGAGGAAGCTTGAGGTGGACCTCTCCCCAGGTGAGCCTTCAAATGAAACTGCAATCCTGCCAACATCTTTAATGTGGTCTTTGTGAGAGACATGACCCAGAGGACCCACCTAAGAATACTGACTCATGAAAACTATGATGTAATAAATGTTGTGCTTAAGCCAATTAATCCCATTACATTTTGAGGTAATTGGCTATACAGCCATAGAAGACTACACAAACTGGAGCCACCCAGATGCACAAAAAGATGAGGAGAAGACACGGGTAGCAGGACGCAGAGGAGAAAAGTTTGCCCTGGAAGCAACAATGACCTTCAGTCAAGGGGCATGGGCAAGAAAGAAGGAAGACTCTGTAGAGAGAGAGCCACGAGAAGGAACACCCTGGCTTTGCTCTACTTCCTCCTTCCCCTCTCTCTCCAGGCTTCTACTGACCAAATCTGAATCAAAGCCAGAGATACCAAAAGCCCTGCAGGTGAGTCTACCTCCTGGGGCCTGGAAGGGTCAAATGTGAGTGTGCAGATGCAAAGGGAAGATAACTGCATGGTGTCCTAAATCTTGAGCATGATATGTAAGGTCTTCCATGATCCAGGCCTAATCTCCTCAGCCAACTTTATTTCTCAACCTCCAGCACATACACCTAGCTCCAAGAAAACAGCCACTTGACGTTCCCCCAACTCAGTTTATCACATCACACTCTGTCCCTTTCCATGTGGTAGTCATTCTCCTTCCTGCACTTATCTTTTTTCCTTCTCTGCCAGGGTAATTCCTAGTCATCTTTCACGAATTAAGGTAGGTGCCAAATCCTCAGGATGTCTTCTATGACATTATTATCCTCTCTCTTGATATGGGCTTCTGACCCTTCTACATCCTTCCACATTCCTCAGCTCACCTCTACCAATTGCCTCTTGCAACTCTCTAGGTACTCTAACCCATTAGGTTTTGTCAGGGCAGACCTCTTCTTGCGTTCCTAGCATCTGGCACACAAATGACACTTGATACATATTTGTTGATTAAATTATTCCTAATCCTCATTGTGCCTTGGTCACCAAGATCTATGACTCTCAGTTGTGCTGGCCACTACAACTGCCTTCCATGAATTCCAAAACAATGTCCTATTCCCAGCTTGCTCATCAGGCTTGTCTCTTCCAGGCTAGATTTCCCCTGCCCCCTACCTTCTTGCTGCATACCATTGCCTGTGTAACTAAAATAGTGCTACATTTACTTTTTGGAAATATGCCTAAAGTAACTTCTGCCCAAGACTGCAAGGGTCCTAGAATATTAGGGAAAGTGACCTTGGAGTATCAGGGCAACACAAAGGCAAGACCAAAATTCCAGCAGAGAAGGAATAAAAAACTGGAAACTAACAAGTGAAGGAAGCCAGCAATGACATATAATAACACTAGCCTTTTCTCCTTTCTCTAAGACTTCTAATTCATCCCTAACACTATGCATTACTGACAGTACCCAGTGATACTATTTAAACACAGTTCCTACTATCTAACATACAATCAGTACCGCCAAATGATACCTGTACAAACATTTTAAATGTTACTAGCCAGCCAAAGAAACAAGTCGCCACCCAGAAAACACTTTAACTGTTGAATGTTAAATCATTAAAGTACAATTTTTCTTCTGATGCCAAACTACATTAGGTTTTATCTCAATTCAGTTTAGGTTTTGTAGGACTGCTTAAAATATTTCCAGAAAAGTTCAAAAGATGGGCAGCCCGGGTGGCTCAGCGGTTTAGCGCTGCCTTCAGCCCAGGGCCTGATCCTGGAGACCCGGGATCGAGTCCCATGTCGGGCTCCCCGCATGGAGCCTGCTTCTCCCTCTGCCTGTGTCTCTGCCTCTCTCTCTCTCTCAATCTCATTCTCTCTCTCTCTCTCATGAATAAATAAATAAAATATTTTTTGAAAAAAGTTCAAAAGACCCTAAGTACACCTACAGTCTCACAACACTGTTTTGACATCAGGAAAGTTTATTAACTTCTAAATGATTAAAAATTTACAGAATGAAACTTGTAAATCATTGCAGAAAAGTATGTTTACAATATTTAGTCCAATCCTCTCATTTTACAGAAAAGGAAATGAAGCCAAAGTAGTATTTTATTTATTATATTGATGGGTTGCTAGGTACACAGGGTTCATCTTATCATGCTTCTTTTTACTTTATGTGGACAATGAATATATTCTGTTTGTGTAAGAAGTATTTTGTGGTTCGGAAGGGAGGAGGAAAAGAAAGGAGAGAGAAAGAAATCAAAATATGAAACGGAGCTTGGAAAATGAAGTTGCCCATCCAGAGAACCAAAGCAGTGAGAGTAGGAGCTGGGGCCAGATATCCAGGGCTCTCTGCTCCCTGTTTGGCATCTTCCATCACACTGTACTGCCTCATGACCCAAGTCCGGGTCAAGTTAAGCTACAATTTTCTCTGTCCAACTACCATCTAATTGCCCAGAGTTCTAAATCAAATTACCAGTCCAGTTGGAAATTTTTCAAGAGATGTTATTAACACCACTCAGAGAACTAAACAAAATCGGGAAGCAACCTACTTGTACTCAAAAGAATCCTGAGTTTATAAAAGAAAGTAAACATTTTAGAATATCTTTACCCAAGAAACAAGAGCACCAGCAAGTAGAAGGAAGCTTTAGCATTACAAATGTTCAACGTTTACTCAAGTCAAATCTCTGAGGATCAGCATGAAAGCAAAGATCTGCTGCACAGTATTTTCATTTATTTAATTCATCCAATGTCTGTCGAGCCCCAACTATGTGGCAATGGCAGTCTGAGGTTGATAACATTGTCGTGGAAGGGACACCGATGGGGGGAGTCAGACTATCTGAACACAATCATGGCTTCACTGGGAAACTGCTGGGTAACATTATGCAAGTTACACGCTCTCTCCATACTTCAGTTTGCTCATATAAATGATGTTGTTACTAAAATCCCTTACAAAAATAAAAAAAATTTAAAAAATTTAAAAAATCCCTTACTTGTAAGTCTATGACAGGAAACTGGTCCTTCCACATCTGAGAGATCTATAAATAAAGTAAAAACCCACTTCAAAACATCATCTTTCCCTTTACTCTGCCATATGTACTCTACCTGGATATTGTAAAAGATACTAAATAAGTACATTTCAAACTCAGATTCTCCTGAGAAGAGTTTAAAACTCAGATTCCCAGCGGGTGCCTGGGTAGTTGGTTAAGTGTCTGCCTGTGGTTCAAGTCATGATCTCAGGGTCCTGGGATTGGCCAGTGTCGGGCTCCCTGCTCAGCAGGAGTCTGCTTCTCCCTCTCCTTCTGTCTCTTCCCCCCACCCCCCCCCCGCTCATGCCCTCTCTCTCTCTTAAATAAATACAATCTTTTTTAAAAAAATTTTTAATAAAAAATTTTTTAAAACTCAGATCCCCAGGACCCAATTTAGACCCAATGAAACAAAAATATCTTGGAGAGGGGATCCTTTGAGGATCAATATTTTTATAAAACATCCCTAAGTGATCTGATGTTCAGTCAGGTTCAAATATCATCCCTACATCGGACAATTCAATGACCCAGGAGCTTTTGAATCCAGGAATATAAAAAAGGGTCTGGGTGACTTAATAAATAATTAAGCCTTTTCTCTTAAATAGATTTTTAATGTGACCAATACATTTTTCATACACACCGCCAATCCAAAATGTGAATGTGAAGGATGAAAAACTAAATTAGAAAGTCTGTTCCACTCAATAAATAAATCATGCCTTGGGAAAGTACAACTTCTCACAGTTAATGACACAGAAAACATGAAAAGAAAAGGAAGAGGATTCTGAGAGTGTAGGTTTACAAAACCCACCCATCATTACTCATATGTCAGAAGGTTACCATCCTAAATGGCATTTAAAAGTCACAACAACATTATGGACATAATCATCCCACTTATTACTCGGAAGTTTACCCAAAAGCTCCATTTCTCTAGATTTGGCTTTTTAAATGTCAGCATCTGAATCAACACAACACAGTCCAAGCAAAAACTTCACACTAAAAACATCTGACATGAGTAAGAAACAACAAAGAGAAAAAAAAAAAAAAAAAGGAAAGCACTATTTGCATAATTTTTAATGTAAATTTTTGTTGTAGACCTCTAAGAAAAGATTTGGTTTTAGAGTTTACAACCTTGAAAAAATCACTATGGAAAAGGACTTATATAGTAAATGTTTTGAATTGACCTTGGTTTCAAGGTTTAATCTTTACTGACACCTTGAGGATAGTGTCCTGCAATATTGGTTGTATTGGTTGTAGCCAACAGCTGATCTACAGCAGTGCAAGCAGAGAGCTAGGTAAATCTCTCACAGTTGGAACATAACCATGATTTAGTCAAATTAACCAGGTTTAAATGATTCCAGGCCCTAGACCCATACTAAGCAATGCCTTCTTTCTTTCTAATAAATTGAACAGATGCAATATCCCTTTTATATTAATTAACTAATATAGCAGATAACATGAACACATGCATACCCCACATACAAATTTGTCATAAGGAAGCAAGATATATTTCCAATATAGAAACCAAATGGCTAGTAGTTCTATCTCTGAAGAACTACAGCAATCGACAACTTTGTATCTAAATTAAACCAGAAAAGAGTCCCCTCCTACTACCTAAAAAGTAAAAATTGAGTTCCCACAAATCTGAAGGAAGTTTTCCTTTCAACATAATACCAAACGTTCTAGTAGAAAGGTGTTTGGGTTGCATGACCTTTACATTTCCTACTAACCTTTACTAACCCATTGGTTTACAGTCTCCTGAACAATATAAAAATATTTGTATTGTTTTCCAGAGTCTTAAAAAAGCAACTCACTCTATAAACATACTTTAGTCAATTAACAGCACCAACATCTACACATTTTATAATTTATTTCCTCTACAAATGACACTGTCTTCATATGACCTAAAGATAAAAGAAAAAGAAGCATTCATTATGGACTGCCTCCATACAAAACAAGATGGGAGATGTCTCATTTACTTTGTCTAAATGAATCTTCACAATGACCCCAAGAGGTACCATCCTTTCTCCCACCTTTTTTTTTTTTTTTTCAAAAATGAAGAAACTTGAGGTTCACAGAAGTTAATAACGAACTCAAGGTCATACCACCAGGAAATGGTAGAGTTGCAATCATTTAAATCTACATCTGATTCCAAAGCTCATGTTCCTATGAGCTTGGCACAGGGTTTCCCAGCATGGAGTGGGTTAAGAAGGTAATAATGAATAAACATCTTTTATTCTGTATGCCTCACTAATTGGTTAGCCCTGTTAACCTCTTTTTTCTTTACAACTTAATAGACATCTCTATTAGAAATGCATCTAAGCATTCTCTTACAAAGCAAAGGATTAAAAAAATTTGATACTCTAAGCAAGATTAGTTTGAGTTCTATTTTTATAAGAAAAGGGAAAAATTCACCATATTGATCATCCAGGAATATATCTAGTTCAACCCTGCCCACGTGGTTAGCAGAGATCAAACGCAGAGTCTTGCAGAATACACAGAACCCAGCAGACAACTCAAATATTTAGTGAAATGAATGACCATAAACTCATTTTCCTTATTAATATGTAATACAGTTAGGCGAAACTTTCACAAACATTGAAGCCTTAAAAAGCTGTATTAATAAGAAGCAGTTATTACTGTTGTGCCCAAGATCGCGAATCTGAGAAACCACCAAGGAGCCGACACCGATGCAATCACACGAGGGTTTATTTACAAGCTCGAGCCTGGGTCCAAGTATCAGTCCTGCTCTGCTTGTCCAGGGGTAGGGGATTTTGTTCAATTTCCTGGGTCCCACAATTACCTCAAATTCAACATATGCACAAATAAAACCTATGTGCCATATTTCCTTCCTTTAAGACAGTCTTCCAAATGTCCCCATTTGAATGAACAGCAGCAATGTCTTTCTATAACCCAAGGTCAAAACGCAGTCATCTTTGATTCTTTATTCCGCTCCTAATTCTATATTCATTCCATTTCCAAGTCATTTTTAATGCAGACTCTTTAATCCCTTTGCTCAGTCTCACTCAATTCTGAGGGGGCATTTCTCCTGCTAAATTAACGTCCTCCTTACCTTTCTCACAGAGACAAAAACATCAACAGCACCCCCTCAAGCCTCAAATCTACCTTCACAACCATACATCTGGCACCCTGGGGCAAGACTCACAATTCCAAAGAGATATTAATTTTACAACTCTTGGCACAAAAGTTGTTCATGATTAAATTGCCTATGGTTTGACAATCTAAAAATCTGGCTCCATCCAGACTCTCTTCCCAAAACCTAACCTCCATTACTCCATGTAAGCCACCTATGCCCCCAAGCTCACTGGTTCTGGTTGCTGTTCACTTTCTTCAGCTCCTTCCCTCTGCTGAATGCATCTCACCACCTGGAATGTTGTTCTTCCCTTCTGCTTTCCACATAAAGCAGTCCTACTCATCCTTTAAAACTGAGTTCAAAGACTACTTTTCCACCAGTCCACACCTGACCTCTGAGCCTGGAAGTAATCACCCTCTCCTCTGATTTCATGTAACACTCTATTTGCACCTCTTTTTTTTTTAATTAACACTTAGACTATTACAGTTATTTCTGTACATCTTATGTCTCCTACCAACTGCGAATACATGCACACCTCTGTATCTCCCATAGCATCTAGACCAGTTCTTGTACAATAAGGGTTCAAAAACTATGTTATACAGAGGCCTTTACCTTGAAGGAGAATAGATCTCCCTCTGCATTGCTTGGGCAATCTTTGCTTTTTTAAAGAAAACCAAATCTTCTTTAAAGATTTGGGTGGGCGCCTGGCCGGCTCACTCTATAGAGCATGTGCCTCTTGATCTCAGGGTTGTTAAGTTCAAGACCCACATTCAGTGTAGAGATTACTTAAAAATAAAATCTTTAAAGAAAATCAAATCATATTTTTCAAGTATGACAAACCTAAGTTCCTTGAGTTTTGAATTGGAAAATCAGAGGATATGAGAAGAAAATGATATTCATTTATCAGTCAAGGCAGTTTAGGCAGAAAACATTTGTCAAGCTGTCAACCATCAGTCAACCCTACACACAACAAACACACAGGCAGCACCCCCAGCTTTTAATGAGAGCCTTACTTTGCGGTAGACTATCATATTTGGAGAACTTTCTTCTGGGTCAGCAATCCCCACTGCTCTTTGGTCCCCAGATCCCTGAGCCATGCCGGATGTCTTCACTCACGCTGCAAAAATAAATGAACAGACCATTAAGACATGAAAAAATTCTATAGAGAAACCTCTTAATGCAAAGAAGCATTTTTGGCAGGTGATATGAAAATAAAACATGAAGAATTTCATATTTTTCCTCTTGATTTCAGCAGTATTTTAAAAAAATGTTTAGGGGAAATTGGGGTCTTGTTATCCACATACATTCTTCTAATCCCAAAGCAACATGTTCATTATTTTCAGCCCAGAATCTTGTACCCTAAAGGTAAGCTCATGCCAGTTCTAAATAATCTCCTGAAGACAGATGAAGCACACTCATTTTGATGTTGATTTTGTCTTACCAAAGCTCACTTTCTGATTAATTCTGTTTTAAAATCTGAAATACTTTATCAGGAAAATGCAAATCAAAACCACAAAGAAATACCACTTTATATCTACTAGGATGGTCATAGTAAAAAAGAAAAACCTCAAATAACAAGTGTTGACAAGGATGTGGGGAAATCTAAGCACTGTGTCTTGTGGTAGGAATGTAAAATGGTTCAGTCGCTATGAAAAATAGTCTAGTAGTTCCTCAAAAGTTAAACACAGAATCACCAATAACCTGAAAATTCAACTATATCCCAAAGAACTGAAAACAAGTATTCAAACAAATACTTGAATACAAACATTCACAGCAGTACTCTTCACAACAGCCAAAACATGGAAACAACTCAGTGTCCATCAACTGATGAATGGATAAACCAAATATGGTCTATCCCTACCACAGAATAAAATTCACCCATGAAAATCTGTATTGATACAACATAGATTTATCTTGAAAACATCATGCTTAGTAAAAGAAGCCAGACACAAAAATCACTGCAATGGATTGAATGTTCACACCCCCATCCAAATTCATTTGTTGAAATCCTAACTCCCAGAGTGATGGTAGTAGGACGTATAGCCTTTGGGAGGTGATTAATGCCCTTATAAGAGAACTCTCAGAGAGCTCCCTTCTGCCATGTGAAGACCTAGTGAGGGCAGCCCAGGTGGCTCAGTGGTTTAGTGCCGCCTTCAGCCCAGAGTGTGATCCTGGAGACTCAGGATTGAGTCCCACGAGTCCCATGTCGGGCTCCCCGCATGGAGCCTGCTTCTCCCTCTGCCTGTGTCTCTGCCTCTCTCGTGCGTGCTCTGTGTCTCTCATGAATAAATAAATAAAATATTTTAAAGACATAGTGAGAATAAAGCCATCCCATGGGCCACACACTAAATCTACTCAAGCCTAGATCTTGGACTTTCCAGCTTCCAGAAATATGAGAAATAAATTTCTGTTGTTTATACGCCAGCCAATTTATGATATTCTGTTACAGCAGCCTAAACAGACTAAGAGACATATTGTATAATTCCATTTATGTAGAATATCTAGAACAGGTAAATGTGTAGATACAGGAAGCAGGTTGGTAGCTGCCAACAGCTGGGCAGAGAATGGAATGGGGTTACTGCCTAATGGATATGGGGTCTCCTCTGGGATAACGAAAACATTTTTGCACTAGATAGGGGTGAAGGATGCAAAACATTGTGAATGTGTTAAATGCCACTGAAATATATTCTTTAAAGTAGTTAATTTTCTGTTATGTGAATTTTACCTCAATTAAGTGAATATTTTTAATTTGACCTTTTTAAAAAGTCTGAAAAGGTATCAGTGAAACAATGACAGAATTTTTGAGAAAAGAAGTTCAGTTCTTGGTATCATACTCTATTTGCTGTGCTACTATGAACAAGTTAACCTATTCGGTTCTCTTTGTTAACTTCCTTTTAAAACAAAATGCTGAATGCCTGCTGTATACCCAGAATCATGCTGAGGCCCCTCCCTCTACATTGCTCTCATCAGTAAAATGTGAATTCCATGGAGTACTCACAGGTGAGGGTCTAATAAACTGAATGTGAATGTATCATATAAAGCCATAAAAGTCCTATACAAATGTTATCACTAAGCTGAGAGCCTGCCTGGGTTATTTGCACAAAATTCATAGGCTGTTCATCAAAGAAACTTTTATAAATACCATACTTGGCAGAAAAGGCCATTTCAATTCAAAATAAAAATGCAAGAAATATTTTATTGTAAAATAAGTTGGTACCAAAGGTCATTCCATAAAAACAGATTTGGATAGAAGATGGGCAAGAGACAGGAATTTGTCATTTGTGCTAAGAATTTAAATGCCCACAGTATAACCATTTGAATGTTGCTTGCTTTCTTCATCATTTGTGAATTAAGATGCATTTTTAAAGTTAGATTACATGAAGAGATAAAAAACATACTTCTCTTATCTCTACACATTGTAATATCAGTGTTTCTGTGAATATAGTGCTACATGCAACGCTGATTATTAATTCCAATCAGCGACTTTTAAAGTTAAATGAACAACACACTTTTATTTTTCAACAGCTACTTATTTGCCTACTCCTTTGCCCGAATACAGAATATAACAGAGCATGAAAAACAAAAATTGAGTCCATTTGTCTGCTCATTTATATATGTAATAGAGCCATTTTTGGGTTTCTGGCTTTATTTGTAAATGAACACTCTGACTTTAATGACCATATTATCTCCCACCTAGAAAACTGTTAAAACAGCAAGGTTGGGAATGACCTAGAAACAATCCTGTCAGCCCTGCCTTTGCCTTTCCCTGGCCGCTCCCCGCCCCCTACAGAAACATTTCTGGTGTTACAACAAGCCACTGGGCCAGGACTGGGACTTCAGACTACAAGTGCAGGCAGACAGTCTCCATGTTAGGAATTTCAGTGAGTCTAGTATGTAGTAGAAAAGCTTCTATTTTTGGTTCCTCTAGCAGCTCATTTTGAAACTCAATGTCATTTAACTTTCCTGTGTCTAAAAAGGATCATTTCTAAAATAGTGATATAACCACTTTCCAGGCCATGTGTCAACAGATGTTAGAGAAACAGGATGCAAAACCTACACAGGTAAGGAGGTTATAATTATATTCATTGACTATGATGCTAGAGTTCATGACATAAAGGGCTATATTTTCATTCATTACAATATAGCATGAAATATTTATTTTTAAATGAAGTACAATAGAAATGAAATAGGAATATTTTACATCTCATGGTAGGAGAACCCCAAAAACTTCTTCATGTTATTTATATATACTGCATGTACACATACAAAGTAAATAATTCAGGACCTTTTATTTTAATATTTGGAGAATGTGAATGTTTTTCTGAAAACACACACCTACATTTCAACAGAAAGAAAACACAGTAATGATATTCCTTTCCTATCATGGCTTACAGCTAACAAAGGGGAGAACTGAAAACACCTTAAGAGCTTGATTTTTGAAGTCCCCAAGAAGAGACAGGTAGCTAAGTGGTTACAAGCTGGCATCTGTCATCAGACCGATCCACATCCGAATTTAGGTTCCACCACTTACAAGCAGTGTGACCTGAGGCAAGCTACTTCACCTCTCTGTGCCTTTGCTTCCTTACCTGTCACCACCATCCCAGCATAGTAGAAAGCCTTCTGAACTGAGTGGCCTGGTTCCCAAAACTGATTTGCAATTAACTAGCTGTCAGAACCAGGTGAGGCCACAGCGTCTCTGGACCCCAGGTGGACAATAACTGTAAAACCCTGCATCTTCACTATTCCTCCCAGCTGCCCAGAACCTCAGAACTCGTTTCTAACTTTCCTTCAAACCACCTCTCTTCAATCATTACTGCCTATATCCTAGCCTGTGTCCTTGAGTCATGGCAATGCTCATGCTGAACTTGTCAAAGAATCACAGAACTGCTGGAGTGAAGCGTCCCCTCCCAGACTGGGCATCCCTCCCCTTGAAGCAATTTCCGTAACACCACCACCCACCACCAGGTGCGGTGGGACTCAACATTTCTTCTTGGAGCAAACACACTGAGCATCCACTCACTCAAGCTGCATGCTAGGCCCTGGAGATATAAAGATAAATCAGACACAGATGCTCTCATTAAAGTGTTCAGAGTCCAGGAGGGGGGACAGACATGTCCACAGAAGCAGGACATCGTAACATGTGGGTGTTTGGTTATCCTGGCACAGGATAGAACCTGGCAACTGAGATCAGAGCAGAAGGATGGATAGGAGTCTGGGGGAGGCAGAAGAGGCCATTTAAGCCTAGCGGACAATGCAGGCATGGCCATCTGAAGTCCCAGAAGCAGTAGGCACCCAAGAGAGAAAAAAAAAAAAAAACATGAAGACAATATGATCTCAAGGAGATTAAGTGGATAGTCAAATGTGGGGTAAGAAAAAACAGGGCTTCGCACCTCTCTTGGTTTACTCATTCAACAGGGATCTCTACTAAAGCCAATTCTGCTTGGGTTGGAGTCTTTGTCGGTGGGGTTCACCCCTCTATCCCCAACACCTAGAAGAGGGTGTGGCACATAGTAGGCATTCAAATATTCCTAAATGATGAAATTGATAATATTCTACCAAGATGCAGGGCACTCCTTCAGGAACATTCATCTAGATAAAATGTCATTAAAACTGCCCCACAAAGAAGGCTCTTTAATGACAAAGAACTATGTACAGAATCAGATTTTCCCCGCCAGAATTTATTGGTATGAGTCAGCCCTGAACTCAGGAATCCATAAGCTATCTATATTTATTTGAGAGAGCATGTGGCACAAGCTGGGGAGGGGGAGAGGGGCAAAGGGAGAGGGAGAGAGAGTATGTTAAGCAGGCTGCACGCCCAGCACGGAGCCCAAGATGGGGCTGGATCTCACGACCCTGGGATGAAAATCAAGAGTCAGACGCTTCACCGACTGAGCTGCCCAGGTGTTCCATCCACGAGCAATTTAGATAAGAAGGAATATGTGGGAGGATGGAAAGTATAGTGAGGAGAGACCCTGTGAATAACAGAACAACTGAGCATTTCTATGACTCAAACTCTGATTAGTGAATCTTCTGCAAATCAGGACTGCAATTTACTCCAAACTTATGTTGCATCCGTAGCTTGCAGTTACAACAAATGCCAGCTGTCTTCCTTTGTAATGCCAGCCTCTCTAGAGCAAGCAAAGCCTAGAGTCCAGCAGATAACAATGCTGAGCCCAGCAGGTAGAAGGACCTCAGTAATGTGGATAAGGAAGGGGCTTTGAAGTCACACCTGAAATAGCATCTCAGCTCTGGCTACACCAAGACTGCTGGGTAGCCTTTGGCAGTTGACCACCTCCCCCCTCACTCCCATCTGGAAGATGAGACCCCTCTACTTTGCAGAGTTGCTTTTGAAGAGGAAATAAAATAAGGCATGCAAATTCCCTGGTGCAGAATGAAGGTAGCGACTGACCGGCAGTCTGGTTTCAGGAAATCCCAGGCCACCAGCATCAAAATCGTTGGAGAAACCCTTCCCCCCACCTCAGGGATTCGGAGATGAAGCCATCAGCTGTTCAGCAAGCCTCTCTGGTGACCCTGACACACAACTAAGAGGCAGACCACCTCAGTGACACGCCAGTGCTGCTGAGATCACCATCACATGCCACTGAACGTGTTAAGCGTCATGCCTGCCCCTCTCTGTATCTAGCCCTCAAAATTCTATTCAGGGAAATATCTTGTGGGAGAGGTAAACAAAGCCTGACTCTAATATAGCCTGAATATTTGTGCTGCCAAAGAAGAATTTCTGTTGATGTGATTTCCTCTCCTCCATATTGTATCAACTTCACATTGTCTGCCTCAGCCCATTAAAACCCAATGGATTTTTTTTTCTGACATCAGCAATGTTAAGCACTTGAGGAAAAAAAGATTTACAAGATGTGTGCTAGCTCAGTAGTACAAGCTTGTTTATATAGCTGTAATCTGACTGAGTGGGCAGGAGCCTCCAGGGGGGAAAAGAAAGAACAACGACTCTGAAGTGCACGTGACTCTTCCTGTTTAGTGGTCCTGCTGACGTGATGGCTTCTATATAGGCGAACTCAAACTCCAGGTGCTCAGTGACAGAGCAAGAGTCGGCTGCAGGTCTGACACCAAAGATCTTAAAGCAAGGTACTAGAGCTCAATCCCTAGAGGCCAGTTTTGGTGGCCATGCCAGGCACCCAGGATTCTGCTGGGATGTAATCATTTGATCATTTCAGGACGTTAGTTAGCATTCAGTGGTTCCCAAAAGCTGGTCCAACGACCTGAACCAGACTGGCAGCCACAGAACCACCCAGGGTGGACTCTAAAGACACAGGTTCCTGGGTCCCATGCCCCTCAAAATTCCAATCTGGTAGGCCTAGGGTGGTCCCTGGAGATTTATAATGTAAGCAATCCCCAGGTGATGTGGAAGCCCAGTCAGGTCTGGGAACCACTGACCTGGATTCCATGAGCCTGCCTTCTCTTCTTCTCTTCGCCTAACCTCTCCACCCCAGCCACGCTGCCTACTGTCTGGGCAACCATGTGGAGGTGGAGCTCCTTCAGCTTCCCTTGTATTTAGGCAGAAACTCTCTGTACTGAAAAAAAAAGCAAGGGTCCTGGAGTCAAAGAACAGGCTTTCAATCCTGGCCAGGCCATGTGATCATGAACAACTTAGGGCTATACTTACTTAGCGTCTCTGAGCCTTGGTTTCCTCATCTATAAAATGGAACAAATACTGATTACCTGTATCAGGGGTTCTCAGCCTTGTCTGCCTCTCAGAATTGCCCAGCAAAGGTATCACAGCAATTCTAACAAGTGGCTGATACTATTCCCACTCGACAGATGAGAAAACTGAGGCCCAAGAACATAGGTCACTTGCCAAAAGTAAAGCAGCTTGTCAACCAAGAAACTAAAATCCAAACCCAGGACTGCCTCCAATGCCCACATAATTTCCAACTGGTCAGACTTGGTCTCCTGTGACATCAAAATTCAAAATATATTCAAAATAATATTTTGTAAATATACAAAATTTAGTATATATTTAAATATAAAGTAGTTAGCAACTCTATACTACATATAATGTACTTAGTAGTAAGTACTTATGACACATAGTACAATTGATACATAGTAGGACCTCAACAGATTTGTGGTTCCTGCCTACTGCTTCCTAGTATATCAGTGAGGTTGACTTCCCCATACTAACCCAACCTTAAGACATATAAATACAATCCTCTTTAAGTTGCCACAGCTGCCTTACAGCCCAAACAAACTAAATTTTTGTTAAAAGCTGCTTATAAAGATAAATATTTTTGCATTCTTCATACTAAACAAAAGTCCTTAAAAAAATTAATCTGGGAGGGAAAAGCAGAAAGTTTTTCGCATAATGTGATGTGATTGGTCATATGATATGGCTCACAGTCCTATTACTGCAATTCCTACTCCAAGTTCAGCTCCACCCAGCATCCTCTGGACCAGGGCTCTGGACTCCACACTTCCCTGGACAGCCCCAGACCCTGCCAACTCATCCATTCTTCCTGCCTTTCCAACTCTTCCCTAAACAGTATGCCCGCTATGTCCTTCCAACCTCCTCTCTGAACTCCGACCTTCAGTGACCTTCATGAAAACCTGGCTTCCCCCCAAAACACTCTCCTCCCCTGGAGCCCAGCTGTTCTCATCCCCACATATCTCAAACCAGGAAGTAAGAGAAGCATCCTCCTGGCTCCCCATTGCTGCTTCAAACTATCTCCCTTCCATCTTCCTATACAAGTTCCTGCACTTGTGGCACTCAGACCATCCAGCTATGCCACTTTCTACCCACCCTCACTACTATTTCCTGCCTCCCTCCCATGAAGCCTTTTCATCTCCTAAGAACTCCTGCTTCCCATTCTCAGAGGTTTTCTTCTCCATCCCTCACTCCTTCATCAATCTCAATGACTTGAACATCAGAGTCAAAGATCTATCTGGAAGGTGGGTTTCTCCATCCTTTTATTTCCCAACCTAAACACTTTCCTCCACCCCTCTACCTCAGCCACCATTGCACATGGCCACATGCTGAACCCCATCATCATTGGTGACTATACCACCTCAAATCCCAGTTCACTTACCAGTTCTTTCCAATCTACTTACTTGACATTCACTGCACACATTTTTTCAAACTTATTTAGACATTTAATCCATGGAACTCATAAGGTTTTTTTACCCTCCATTACTACTCCTCCTCACTCTGCCTTCACATCCTTCTCTCAGTAGTCCCATCATTTTAGCCACTCATAGTCACACCCTTGCAAACATCCTCAACTGCCTCAATATGCCCTTTCTGTGGCAGATTTCCAGGCAAAACTCTGATGCTGATGGACCCAGAATATCCACCATATAATATCCACATATCTCAACATCTAAACTCACACCCAAGCAGGTGCACTCTTTGTGGTGGGAGTGAGGAAGAAATCACACAACCAGACTGGCTGTATTTTAAATTCATGAGCACAAACTTTAAATTAGTCAACACTGCCTGTCAAATCTAAGATGTTTTCCCAACGAGTTTGCTGTCTCCCTATCTGAATTGGCTAGCTCATGTACTCTTTTTGCTCAAGCTTCACACACAGTATCAGTTGATAGGCTCACTTCAAAATTCGTTGAAGAAATGGAAGCCATCAAAAGGCAAGTCTCTCATCTTGAGGCACCGTCATCTAAACCACCATGTTCTTTGACTTCCCTCCTCTTGCAATAGAGGAAGTGTTGCCATATTTACTAAAGGGAAATTGCTCCACTCTTGCTCTTAATTGGAAGATGATAAAATATTCCTCCTCACTTATCCCCTAGCACCACACCAACAGGGCTCTAGTATAATAACAATGGATTACAGGCCAAACATCTGCAAGACACAAACTCTCTGAGGACTTCTTAGGGAAACCTAAAGTCAAGAGAGGATACATAAACAAGGACACGAGGGGAATTTGAAGTTTCTAGCACCTACAGCTACAGCTATACACAGTTAAACACAGCTCAACTCTTGGCCAAATTAAATAAAACCTTGCACGAAAGGCCTAGTTACCTTAATTCCCACTACCGGATACACCATGCGTGGCTTTTGACAAAAAAATTATAAGGCATATATAAGGCAAGAAAAAACACAGTCTGAAAGGACAAACAATCATCAGGACCAGACTCAGGGCACAAATGTTGAAATTATCAGACAAGAAATTTAATATAACTGTGATTAAATATGCTACAGGCTCTGATAGAAAAAGCAGATGGTAATGAGGGTAGAGAGATAGAAACTCTTTAAAAAAATTAAAAAAAAAAAACCCTCAAAAAAGTAAATGCTAGGGGCAGCCCAGGTGGCTCTGCGGATTAGCGCCACCTTTCGTCCAGGGCCTGATCCTGGAGATCCGGGATCGAGTCCCACGTCAGGCTCCCTACATGGAGCCTGCTTCTCCCTCTGCCTGTGTCTCTGCCTCTCTCTCTCTCTCTCTCTCTCTCTCTCTCATTCTCTCTCTCTCATGAATAAACAAATAAATCTTAAAAAAAAATAGTAAATGCTAAAAGTCAAAAACACTGTAACAAATGAAGAATGCCTTCCAAGGGCTCATTGGTAGGCTCAAAATGGACAAGGAAAGAATCAGTGAGCCTGAAGGTCAACAGAAACTTTCCAAACTGAAAAGAGAGAGGGAGAGGGAGATGGGGAGAGAGAGAGAGAGAGAGAGAGAAATTTTTAAGAACTGAGATGGAATAGTCAAAAACTATGGCACAATAGCCAAAGGTATAAAACATAAGTGTAATTGGAATGCCAGGAGAAGAAAGAGAAAGAAGTGGAAATATCTGAAGGTATAATAACTGAGAACATTCCAAGGTTTTTGGAATTTAAAAAGATTCCAATAAATCTAGAAAGGTCTAGAAACCACAAACCACAAACATAGAAATATCAGATAACACAAATCACTATAAATTCAATATATATATATATATATACATATATATATATACCCCCTAGGTGTATATATTTAATTGCAAAAAATCAATGACAGAGAGAAGATCTCAAAAGACCCCACAGGGAAAAAACTCTTACCTTAAAAGGAACAAGTACAAGAATCACAGATGGCTTCTGATCAGAAACCACAGAAGAGCAAGAGAGTGGAGTGAAATAGCTAAAATATTGAAAAGAAAAACGCCAAATTAGAATTCCACATCTAGTAAGATTCTTCTTCACAATGAAGAGAAAAATCATCTTTCTCAGACAAATAAATAATGAGTAAGTTTATCACTAGTAGATTTGCCCTTCAGGAAATGCTAGTTTAGGCAGAGAAAATTATAGAAGTCAAAAACTTGGGTCTACAAAAATAAAGAACAACCATCAAGGAAGAAATAAAGGGAAAATAAAATATTTTCCTTTTTTATTCTTAATTGATTTAGGAGAAAGGAATAGACATTCTTGAAGAACGTTCAAGGGACAAGAAAAAAAAAAACATACTTTTTTTAAAGATTAGCATACCAGGGGCACCTCCGTGGTGTAGTTGGTTGAGTGTCCTACTTGATTTTGGCTCAGGTTATGATCTCAGGTTGGTGAAACTAAGCCTCTCATCAGGCTATACACTCAATGGGGAGTCTGCTTAGATTTCTCTCTCCTCCCACTTCTCTGCTCTCAAAATAAATAAATCCTAAAAGAGAGAGAGAGAGATTAGTATATTAAGGCCTAAGACAGAGCTCTGGAATAGCGCTTTGCAATCAATTATTAGTTCAAAGGTTGGCAAACTGCGGCCAAGGGGACAAATCTAGCCTGCTGACTGTTTTTGTATGGTCTGTGGGCTAAGACTGGTTTTTACATTTTTAGAAGGTTGAAAAAAGTTAAGAGGAATACTTTCTAACACATGAAAACTATACAAGAATCAAATTTCTGTGTCCATAAATAAAGTTTTATAAATAAACACTTTTGTTTACTTATTGTCTGTACTGCTTTTGCACTACAACAGCAGAGTTGAGTAGCTGCAAGAGAGACCATATGGCCCACAAAGCTCAAAGTATTTACTGTTTTGATCCTTTTCATAAAAAACTTCCTGTTTCCTGAACAAGCCCAATCATTTAATTTTTTCAGAGGATGAACCCAAAGTCTGAGAGATCAAATCATATTCTAACGTCATCTTGCTGGTTAGTAATAGAGGCAGCATTAAAATTTAGGTCTTCAGGTTCCAAGGATCTTTCCTCCCACATGAGAGAACTTACATTTTATTAGTATGAGCTCTAAGATCCCTGTGTCTAATACTACTGACTATAGGGACTGCAGAAGCAATGCTTATTATTCTCTGATTTCACATGATAAAGACTGTATCACTGCCAGGGAAGAAGTAGGAGTGACAGAGAAGCTTTGCCAATTTTCATACACAAGAAGGGGATGACTAAGAAATAAAGAGGAGTGCGTGTTCCCAGGGGACCCAAGAAGAAAGGCACTCCTATTGGCTTTTTTTTTTTAAGAATGTCAGTTATATTCCTTGATTTTTTTTCTTTCTTCTTTTTTAAAACAGGTAAAATCGGTATCTTCTTACCCCTAAACTAGGCATTTAAATATCAAGTGCATCTATTCTATGACTCCAGACTGCCTACATTTGGAGCAGCAGTAATACCCTTTTCTCTTCTGGAGATAGCAAGATTTAAGAAACAAACAAAGAAAAAAGATCTATTCAGGAAGCTCATCAGGCAGAAGCAATATAGGTCAAAGAAATAACAATTGAATAGGTTTCTAGGGCTGCTTACACTTTTACTTGTATTTGATGGAAGACAAAAACAGTACAATTAGCATGTACCACTTCCTACAGGGTGGGGGGGCGGCTACCTTATTACAGAACAACCCTCAAGAACTAGAAAAGACAGATAAAATTTGAAAAAGGAGAGCTCCCGGGGCAAAGAGGACATGTGAGACCAAGATCCAAAAGAAAAGGGAAGTGCAAAGGTGAGCCAGATATTCCATGCAACTACTCTGTAAGCATGTAGTCAAATTCAACGTCTATCCATGAAAATACTCTTAGCCAATTTCGAAAGTAAAGGAACTTGCTTAACCTGATAAAGGGTATTTACGAAACATAGCAACCATAATATTTAATAGTCACACTTTGAAAACTTTCCCACTGAGATTAGGAATGAGACAAGGCTGCCTGCTATGACCACTTCTATTCTGTGTTATCATAGAGGTCTAAGCCAGCACAACAGGCAAGAAAATAAAAGGAAAGGAAGGAAGGGAAGACTGCAAAGGAAGAAGGTAGTTTGATTGTGTACATGGAAATTCCATAATAATCTACACAGAATTATTTGAATTAATAAGTGAATTTAGGAAAGTCATTGGATAAATAAAAATCAGCTGTATTTCTGTATACCCACAGACTAACAACCAGAAAATATGTTTTAAAATGCTATCATTTATAATAGCATCAACTGACTTCAAATACTACAACTATATCTGAAGAAAGATGTGCCATACCTTTACCACATGGAGAACAGAGATGAAAGATCTAAATAATTGACGGGATACACCACATTAATTAATTGAAAGAGGCAAAATTTTAAAGACATTAGTTTATTCCTAAATTGGGCAAAATTTTAAATACATTAGTTTTAAAAAAAAGACATTAGGGGATCCCTGGGTGGCTCAGCGGTTTGGCGCCTGCCTTTGACCCAGGGCGCGATCATGGAGTCCCGGGATCGAGTCCCCACGTCAGGCTCCCGGCATGGAGCCTGCTTCTCCCTCCTCCTGTGTCTCTGCCTCTCTCTCTCTCTCTCTCTCTTTCTCTCTCTCTCTCATAAATAAATAAATAAATAAATAAATAAATAAATAAATCTTTTAAAAAAAAAGACATTAGTTTATTCCTAAATTGGGCTAGAGATTTGATTCTGTCCCAATCAAAATCCCATCAAAGAGGCTTTTAAAATTTGTAGAGTAATGCATATGTCTAAGAATAAGACGCTTCTTAAATAAGAACAAAACTGGACATATGCTATCAGATATGGACTCCTTATTGAGCTATATTAAGACTGTGGTATCAGAATAAGAATAGCCAAATAGAACAACAGAAAGTGCTAGAAAGCAGATAGAGGTCTACATATAAATGATCACCTGATTTATAATGAAATGACCTTTCAGAGCTGTGGAAGAGACTTTTCAATAAGTAGCATAGGAGGTTAATTGGATATACATGTGGAAAACAAAATAAATATGGATCTCTTTTTTATGTCATAGGTAAAAAAAAAAAAATCAACCTCAGGTGGATTTTTTACCTACAGGTAAAAGGCAAAACAATTGGGCTTCTACAAATCAAAATAGGAAAGTAACTTCATGACCTTAGGGTAGGCAAACATTTCTTCAGCAGTCACAGAAAACAATAACCATAAAGGAAGAGGTTAGTAAGTTGAATTACACTTATAGCAAGATCTCCTAATCAAAGAGAGTCAAATGGCAAGCCACAGAATAATAAAAGATATTTTAAATACATATAACTGGGTAGAATATTTGTATTCAGATTTGTTTTTAAAAATTCCTACAAATCAATAAGGAAAAGACAATCCAATTTTAAAATAGGCAATAAACTTGAACAGAGACTATAAAAGAAAACAAAAGTGACCAAAAAAATATTAGAAAGACACAACACCATTAGTCACCAGGGCAAATCAAAACCACAATGAAGCACCACTACATACCCACCATAATGTCTAAAATTTAAAAGTTTGACAATCCCAAGTGTTGACAAGTAGGTAGAGAAACTGAAACACTCAAACTGATGACAGGAATATAAACTGGTACAACCACTTAGAAAAACTCTTTGTAAGAACTTACTAAATTTGGACATACATACTGCAGTCCCAGCAATCTGGTCTTAGGGGTATACCATGCAGAAATGCATTCACATGTACACCAAAAAACACACAAAACAGTTTAGAACAGCATTATTCATAGTAGCCCTAAACTGGAAATGTCCCAAATGCCCATCAACAAATAGTAGATGAATGAACCATCTGGAAAATGTTATAAAATGGACTGCTATACAGCAATAAAAAGAAACTACTGCTCCGCATCACAATGTGGAGGACTCTCTCAAGTAATGTGCACAAGAAGCCACAAAAAAAGGGGGTATATACATATATCTAAAGTTCCATGTATATTTCATCTACTTTCAAAATTGGAACACCATGGTATTAGAAGTCAGTTTAGTAGTTACAATGGGGGAAAGAGAGGGTGTAATTACTGGGAGGGTACATGAGGTAGTTTCCAGGGGAACAGTAATACTCTCTCTCTTGATCTGGGAGTGAAAATGTGGATGGATGTACTATTTGAAAATATATTGAGCAATGATTTATGTACTTTTCTGTGAATGTCTTACCCTCTAAAATTGTATGTTTAAAGAAGAATAGTGCAAATATTCTGGGAGAAGGATACAGCACCTCTTATTCTCAAGGGGGCACCTGAGCTATCTCAGGTATAGCAATGCAAAAAGTGATGGAGCTGCAGGATTGCAGGGATGGTGGATGAGCCAGAGGTGGTGTCTGTCACCATTAGACACACTCGCTCTGGCATCTGTGCAGCAGCTATAGATCAGAAGCAGTAATCCTTGAATGAGAAAGCTGGTATAGAAGCAAAACGAGATTAGAAACACACAATTGAGGGAATGTTTCACATTATCCAAAAGCTTTATTTTGGATAATGAAATTTTCCAACTCTTACACAAAGTATCTTACAATTTTCAAATAGTGGCTGAAATACTCTGCATTCATTCTACTGTCTAGTAAATGAAACCCAAAGTCCTTCAACCAGGTAAGAAGATTGAGACAGCTACTGCTTCTTATTACCCAGTATATTTTTTGCTCTTGAATTTGCTTCTTAGAGGGAAAGATGGGCCCATTATCTATCCCAGTTAGAGTATGCTATATCACTGGGCATACTAATTGGATCAAGTTAGACAATCGGGACCAATCAGGATCCTTCCTGGAGACCAAGATAAGGACACTGGAAAAAAGAAGACCCCTTTCATGTGAGGGACAGTGTGAAAAGGATATTAGTAGGTGGACATGAGAGACCATCTTCTTTTTCTCTAGTGTCACCATAGGAAGAAGTCAAGACAATGAGGTATCAAGTTAAAAATGCTGACAGTCCCATTCAAGTCCCTGGATCCAGCCATGCCTGAATTCTCAGATGTATGAGTCACATAAATTCCTTTTCTTGAGTTGGTTTAAATTTTGCTTTAATTCAGTTCTTTCAGGTTTTTTCTATAAGCCAGAAAGCCCTGAATCTCCATTATCACCCCCACCGCTATGTATGTATGTGGCATTCAAGTACCCAACAGACTGGACCCAATTTGAATTTCTAGTCTTGTCCAACCACTGTCCATCTTCCTATGGCCAACAGCATGTCCAATCTCAAGCCCAGGAAACATACTCCATCCAAGAATTACCAATAAGCCAAGTTCAACTTAAACCAATCTACTCCCAAACACACATTTGATAGCCAACACATCATTCCTGGTATGGATGATTAGAAAATACAAGAAACTGGGGCTTAGGCACAGATTTTTGTAAAGTGGGGGAGGGAGGTTGTAAGGCAGATGGCAGGCAGGGGAAGCGGTTTTTGCAGAGAAGCTTTTGAAAGCTACAGGAAGCCAAAGAAATGAAAACCTGGAATTGACAGCATATGCTTTGGCACGAAGCTAAATACCCTACGCATTGGGGTGAGACATCTGAGAACTTCCTAATCAGTTCTGCCAAGCAAGTTAAATGAGGTTTATCCCAGATTCATCCACTTTACCCTTGAGCCACAGGAAGATCTGGGAGTCAGCGGTCAAGCTCTCAGTCGGAAAGTCTAAAAGGTATTGAATGTTTGGACAGACAGCCTGACACCGTGCAGGGAAGTAAGTACTCATTTATTTGCACGGGAATTGTGCATTGACTCTAATAAAGCAAAACCATTACAAGCATTTCAGCCGGGGAGTGACCTCTTAGAAAAATAGCAACTAGAAATTCACTATGACACACTCTCTATTACCAACAGAATGTGAAGAAAACGTCACTCTCGATCTACTTTGTTTTCTCTTTACTTTCGGTAAACATAAATATTTATTAAACAATATTGCTTACCATCTAGATTTCCCTTATCCCTGTATCCCCTTAAGTTTCAAGTTCACTAACATGGACTTGTCCTGCCTAAAGGGTTGTTAAGAACCTGATTCTCAAGAGGGGGATATTCTTTGCCCACTTTTTCATCTCTGTCCTTTTATTTACACTGAAATGCCTCAAGTATATCCTCGCTACCTCTATCCCCCACCCCCATCTCTGCAGGCCACAAAGCCCTGGGTTATCAAATGTCCAATTCACCCATCCAACATCTTCCATGAAATCTCTTGGTAAATCTCTCCCCCATCCCATTTACATGTGCCTGTCTTACCACGTTCTGGTTCTCTTTTCTCCCCCCACAGAATTTAAACTTCTCAAAAACAGGAGTCATACCTCATTAATCATCATCTAGAAAAGGCTGTTCAGTAGTGGGACCTACTGCCAATGAGGACAAGCCAGGCGAAAAGCAGGGAGGAACAGCAGAGACCTCAGACAAACTGTGCCCTAGTGGAAGAACCCCCACCCTCACCCCAACTAAATGCTGCCTGAACCAGAGACTTCCAGGAACAATCTCTCTTTCAGTAATGCCCTCGGAGCACTCACAATTTCTCAGCCCTATTCTTCATTTGGGGAGAATGCAGATCAATAGTGTTGAGCTACTTTGTGCAATGTCACAGACCCTGGGGTTCCGGCAGAAGCCAGCCAGCAGCCAAGCCCCTAAACTATCTGCCATTCTAAAAGGTAAAGTGCCTTCCCCTAAAAAAAAAAAAAAAAAAAATCTAAAATATAATCAATAAATTTATTCTTTGGGAATGCATCCTTTCTATTTTGACCAGCTGCTGAATCAGTCTTTGTTTTAGGATGTATGGTCAGCAAAATGATATAATGGCATCTTCCTGCTTGGTTTGGAATCTGAATACAGTAGCACTTACATAGCAGCTTCAGGGAAAAATACATTGGACATTTTTTTCAAGTTGCTTTTCTCCTAGAGAGGTCACAAACATGAAAAACAAAGCTAGCTCAAACAAGTGTCTGGCTTGGACTGGGCAATGTACATTTACATCATGTTTTTCTAATTGAAATGAGTTGCTAGTGACTAAAAATGAATGGCAACAACAAGGCTTTCTGAGCAGCACATACATACCCTTTGCTTTAACACAGTCCTCACCTGTCCCTGATACCTTCCCAGCCCTGAAGTTCAGTGTCACACGCCATTCATCATCACACATGGGTGGCTTGGTTTGCTTTTAGAAAAAAATAAAAGTGTTGTTTGGTACCCATATTTCTATCAAAACTGGGTCAGAAGGCCCCATGTTTCCAGGAACATAGGTCCTTAACTCTGAAAGCAAACAATAATTGCTTTACTCACCAATTATCAACACCTTTACCTGCAAAGCTTGCTGTTATCCTTCTCTTCACCTATGAAATTTCCACCTATTTCTCAAAGCCTGTCTCTACTAGGTCTGATCATACAATGTTCTTCCTCTGCACCGAACTGTACTTACTGGCTTTGTTATCTATTTGCTATCTAATCTGACTTATAAAATTCCATGAATTTTTTCCTAAACTGTCATTAACATCCTTCATTGTAAATTTTCTGTTTATTTCTAATATCTCTCTCCAAGATAAGTAAAATGATCTGAAAAGTAAAATCTCTGTATATCCCCCACTTTGTCATAGGTCAGAGAGACTCAGGACTTTGTGGTGAGATAAGATTTGGGTTTAAATCTCTCAGCGTCAGACTCCTAACTCGGGGAAATGAACAAGGGGTAGTGGAAGGGGAGGTGGGCAGGGGAATGAGGTGACTGTGTCATGGGCACTAAGGGAGGCACTTGATGGGATGAGTACTGGGTGTTCTACTATTTGTTGACAAATCAAACTCCAATAAAAAATATATATCTACAAAAAAAATAAATCTCCCAGTGTCCCTCTACTCAATAACTATCTCACATAGGGCATGTGGTTGAACCTCTTCTTCAGCCTCAGTCTTTTGTCCATAAAATGGGAGTAATAGCACCTAATTCTTGCTAAGAGGCTGTGATCTACAAAAAGTTTTACAAGTGCTGAGAATTATCAGTCCACTACTTTAAGACAGATTCACAGCTTTGTAGGCCTGGCGACTTTTTATTTAGAAAAACAAGTGCTTTCTCAAGCATATACTATGTGAGTGGCCTTGTGTGGGATCCAGGATAAAAATCATGGTTTAAAAAAAAAGCAGACCACAGACAGTGGGTGAGACAAATATTAGTGTAAGTACAAACCAGGATGAGGACTTCAGTATATCATCAATCCAAGATTATCTAGCCAGGCAAAATCAAGTAAACAATAAGAATGGGGGTAATAACCATTTGCACCTTGTATCCACACCTGCACCTGCCCACACACCTGCACCCAGACTAGTCCATGCATCTCTACCAATACTTGTTCATCCTCCCTCCCATATTCACCCACCTCAAGCTGCCACTCTACAAGTCAATAACTCTACAAATGTTCACCAAACTCCTATTATTCCAAACACTGTAAGAGATACCAAGGGTAGAGACGAAAAACACCGCAAGGTGTTTCAAGGGTGGCTCACAATCTGGCACGAGACGCAGCCAGGCAGCAGCAGTCTCTCATTTTCACGTCTCTTCCCGTGGGCATTAGAGGCCTTTAGGCTTGAGGAAACAGACTCATCATCCTCGGCGACTGCAGAGGCAGATCTTTCCCATTCCACCCTCTCCACCTAGTGTCTGGGCCACTTGTTTTCTATGAGCCTTCTCAAATCCACTCTTAGAACTATGGAGCAGATTCTCCAAGGGATTTGGGAGTGCCTCAAATGCAGGTCCCCAGGAACAGAAGAGGGAACCATTACCCTGAAATACAGACTTCCCAAGAGATTCACTTTGGAGGAGGTCATTGAGAGGACGTGACCACCCAGTGACCCAGGAGCTGGACCTGGGCACTCAGAGGCTCCCCACGCCCTCTTGTCCTTGGAATGTTTGCTCTGCCCACCGTTCCCACAGTGGGAGCCTTCTGCAAGGACACAGCCCGGGGAGAATAAGGTGTTGTTGAACTCCCTCCAGACTGAATGCCTACCTGGACCCCATTAAGGCTGCTATAAAAACCTTAAGACTCCGGCAGGCAATACAGTATAGAGGTCTATTATCTTGCAGCTGCTCCAGACAAAGCTCATACGTAAATTTCCTTGCTAATTAAACCTGCCACCTACCAATCGGAGGTGACCTGTTTCCTCTGTCCCCTTGCCCTCCTTGTACCCAGCTGGGTTTCAGATTACACCCGAGAAACTCCCAGGGCTGCAAACCAACAACTCTAATCAAAATTATTACATAATAGGCAGTTGGTGTGACAGGCTCCACCTCCTGGCGTCACTGTGCCTCCTCTGTGCAGCATGCCAGCAGGTTCTCGTTTCCTCCCAACCACTCAGCCTCCAGGGGCATTTGGTTATTCCTGTCTGGTAGATGAGGAAATTGACGTTCAGAAACACCATCAACAGGGTTTTAATAGCCTGTTGTATGACTTTAAGACCCACCAGTCTCAGGTCTCTGGGCTCGGGGGGCTGGCCAGGTCTTCAGGAAGCCCGGTACAGGTGACCAAGGGCTGTCACCACTTCATCCCATTCACACAGGTTCATGCAGTGCTCATCTCAGAGGGCTTTGCCTGAGGTGTGCATCCCTCCAGGCAAGGAAATAGTTTCCTGGGTAGAGCAGATACTAGTGAATAAGAGAACTCTACCATGCAAAAACTTCAAGATGACTTCTCCTTTTTTACTAAGTATTGACAAAAGCCAAGACCGTGCATCTCACAACTCACTTGGATAGCCTGGTGATGTGACATCTACTTTGTTCCTACTCGAATATTTACGCTTTTTAACTCTCCATCCATACCAATGGAGGTTGTCTGCACCCTATGTTTCTAACACCTAAGTAGAAGGATTAATTTTCTAGTCACAAAGCAGCCACGCAAGGATGACCAAAAGTTGTAATGGGGGTATTTCAGCCAGCTGTAATCTCCAGGCCATCAAATGCATTCACTCGGTGTCCTGTCTCTAGGGGGAAGTGATGAAGAATATCCTTGGGTGTCAGTCAGAAATCAGGCCTGGGTCTGATTTCTGGTGCTGCCACTGAGCAGTGTTGTAGACTTATGTAGATTAATGCTTGTTCTAAGTCTTAGAACATTTTGCCATGTTCTAAGGAGCATTGCTCTACCTTTTGGACAGGGTCGGGGGCAGGAATCTAGGCCATTGCTTCCTTGATCTTCTGCTTTGGTAGCCAGGAAAATTAATAGTGAATTTACACACATAGACACACCCTTTAGGGAATGTACATGTGGCAGGAAATGAATTGCCTCTTCTAGGTCTCGGGAAGGCAACAGTGAAGCATTCATAAGCTTTGCAGTTTGTAACACTTCAAGCAGGTACTCTGAGCTATTATTTAAGATAACTCATTAGGTTTAATGTTCATCTTAACGGCCTACTTATAAGCACTTTTGCTTTCCTTGCACTTTAAAGAACTGGGTTTCATGACTGATTATTGCTCTTACTATAGACTTAATGGTTCCAAATTCTGGATGATTATCTTTCTCATCTTGACTATTTCAGAAAGTTTTTCTCCATGTTTAAAACTAATATTGATTCAACCGATGCTTACTGAGGTCCTACTGGCAGGTGCGTTGCTAGGTACAAGGCAGATGGATCCAAAGAAAAGTGAAAAAGGGATTCTTGCCCCCAAAGAGCTCATCATCTAGCTCCGACTGTGGTCTCCAAACCATCAGAGTCAGCATCATCTGGGGACTGGTTAGAAACGTAAATTCTCAGGCCCCACCCCAGACCTGATTACATCAGAAACTCTGGGGTTGACCTCAGCCATTTGTGTTTGAAAAAGTCTGCTTCAAACAACTATCATTGTCATCAAATGTCAAAATAACAAGTATTAGTGTTTATTAACTAAATCTCAAAGTTTCATTTATCTTTTGAGGAAACAGAAGCCCATGGACCAAAGGCCACATGAGGTGGAGAAATTGAAACTGGAACTCAGTTACCTGCCCTCCCCCCCGCACACACACACCCAACTCTACATATAGCCAACATCCTTTTTCTTTTCTGATGCTTTAATCCCCAAATCTTATGGGGAACCCCAAGTACTACCAACCCAAAGGAAAAACCTTCCCTTTTCAAAGAAAACAGAAGAGAAACTACTGTCTTTGAAAATAAGGACCACTAACAAAAATTTAAATCTGATCTACTGAAACCATCCAGTAAACTAGCAGTAATTTCCCAAACCTTTAACACATCCAAGTTCCATTTACAAGACTTGAAAATTGGGAGGCTGGGGGAGAGAAGTATAAAAATACAATGAATAACGTGATCTGAATAAAATCTGGAAAAATATACAGTATGCAGAAGTGTCAACTGTGGTTCGCCTTCCAGGGGAGAATTATAAACGATCTTTTTTCTTTGTATTTTTCTGAATTTTTCCCAATGGTTGTATATTACTTTGGTAATCAAGAAGAAAAGTAAAACTGCTTCTTGAAATGTTACCTCCAAATCACTCAACATGAAGGCTTATTTTGTAATTCCATTTCTCTCCATACAGCAGGATACTGTGTGTGTAGTAATTATTTATATCATGCCATATGTTACGATGAAGATGAAATTCTGTAAATACATTCCTTCCAGCAGGCACTAAAAATGAAGAGGTTAAATGCTTTCCTAGGTTCAAAGCACTATGAATTAAGATAAGCTAACTGTGAAGCTAAAAGAAACATTTATTGAAATCTCTGAGAGCATCCCTTTTGAAAAACGTTGATGTGACACATAGCTCCTTACTCATACCGCCCTGATGTTTAACCCCTGGCACAAAACAGAATGTTCAGCAATTCCTGGCAATGTCTTAGGAGTTCAGGGGATAAAATGCATGGGAAAATATCAGAGAAATAAGAAACAGAGAGTGATCCTACTTTCATATAAAATTCTGTCCCCGTGGACAAAAAGACATCCAAAA
The DNA here is from genome assembly GCF_048164855.1 of Canis lupus baileyi. NCBI lineage: Eukaryota > Metazoa > Chordata > Mammalia > Carnivora > Canidae > Canis > Canis lupus. The sequence continues at coordinate 46,896,882 of NC_132846.1, read as the reverse complement.
TTACTGGCAAATTTCATTGTCCTTGATACCCTTTAAAAAATGTTTTTCTTTCTCAAGAAATGTTTGCTCATTTAAAAAATATCTACATCAGTTACCTTACTCAATGAGCCATAAATAAGTAGATAAATAAATAAGAACGTCTCATTTAAAGAGACATTTCTGCTGCAGAAGCACTGCTGTAATGTTTCACTTGATAAGACAAATTCATTCCCTTGAAGAAAAACTGGCATTGTTTTACTGAAACTCTGAGCAAAATAAATTCAGTGAGTGTTAATTAAGCCTTTTAAATGAGGCAGGAAAATTAAGTTAACCAATGTGATGACTACGAAAAAGGAAATTCTAGCGGCTACCTGTTTTACCAAAATACCTCACAACAGCTGACATTTCTAGAATTTACAGATGCTTTCAGGAAAGAATGAGTTGCGCGGGGGGGGGGGGTGCAGATAATATATTATACCTCAACATTTATACTATCTAAGATTACCAGACTTTGCAACAATTCGCTTAACAGTAGTATTAGGGAACTCAAAAGAACTTATTATCTTGGGTTTGGCTGTTGAGCATGCAAGCTTTCACTTACACAGGGGCATCCGCCAAAGACCCTTAAATTTCCCTCAGTCCTCTGCTTACTTTTTTTCACAGAGCAGCCTCACTCACTGCAAAATTGATAAATTAGTAATAATAAATAATATAAAGAATATACAACTCTCAGAAAGTTTCTCCAACCCCCAGTTCCCAAACCATATAATTACCCCACCTGCCTACGCAAATTGATCTACAGCCGGCTCGCTGTTATCATGAAGCTAAACCTAACAGTCCCCTTTCAAACACTTTTTGACAGAACGCACACAAACTTGTGGCTGGGTCTGTAACTCCATACAGACACTTAGAAGCCTAGTTCTCATTCTTCCGTCGCTCATCCCCCTCTGGTGAGAAAAGGGTCCAATGTGGGGGTTTTGCCTAAGGCTGCCTATTTCTGCAGTCTTACTTTGGGGCTGCTAAAAGGTATTAATTAAAAAGTACCGGCAGACCCAGCTTCTAAGCATTGATCAATGCTGAGGGAACAATCCCAAGCCAACAAGCCCCAAAATACCTTCGATTTGTAACACAGACAAGCCGCTCCTCTCAACAAGAAATAACGTGCCTCCTCCATCAAATTTAAAAATTAAAATTAAATGCAACAGCTTCCATTCTGAACAACATTAAATTTTCTGGGTCACTTTTTTTCTGTCTCCCCGGGGCCACGTCTACAGCCTGACAGTGGCGGTAGATAGGGTCTCTTCATGCAAGCAGTTTAGCTGTCGCCCTAAGAGCGTGGATGCCTTACCGTTGCTTGTCCCGCAGCAGGTCCCAAAGGGCTGACCTCCCCCCACCCTGCCCTCCACACCTCACCACCACTTGCTTTCTTTTCCTCCAAACTGCAAAAGGGCGAGCTTCTTCAGAGAAAAACTTAATGAACGTCTGCTTCTGGGGTAAAGGTGCCCCACCTGCTATCACAAAATCCTAAGACTGGAGGGAGGTACCTAGGAGCACGCACCCTGTGCTCGCTGGACCCAGTCAGTGAGCGCTTGGCACCAGAACCCCGGGAACATGATTTATATGCAGACCTGCACCCATCCCACACAAGTCCGCACGCCAGCTTGCCTAACCACTTATGTAAGCTCGTGCCTCTACAGTCCCAAACCGCACACACACGCAGACACACGCTCCGACACCTGTCACGCATCTGAAATGGACAGCGTCCACACTCAGGGGATGAGATGAAAGCAACACATACGAATGGGGGGAGGGGGAGCTGCCGTCTTAAAACCTCTCTCCCCCCATTTGTTTCTCGCCCGTTTCTGTCACAACTACAATTACCTTAGCAACCAAAGAATTGCACTGACTCGCCCTCCGGCTTCTGAATTTCTCCTAAAGCCAAGCTCGCGCCAGGTTCATGGTAAAGCTAGAGAGCAGCCCCGGGGACGAGGGGACGAGGGGCCGCAGCCTCCGCGGGGCGGAGGGGACGTCCGAGGCGGTCTCCCCGCGGCTCTCCAGCGACCCGCCGCGTCTTCGCGACTTGCGGCGGCGGCGAGCGCGGGGCTCAGCGAGCGGAGAGCGAAGCCCGGCGCCGGCGAGGAGGCGCGGCGGGGCGCATGGTGCCTGGGCGCGGGGCGCTCGGGGTCTCCGGCGCTCGGCCCTCGCCCGCCTCGCCCGCCCCGCGCCGCCGGGGCCCGCGGAGGTCGGTCCGCCCCCTCGGCGCCCGCCGCTTCCCGCAGCGCAGGGCAGCCGGAGCCGGGCGGAGCTCTCGCCGCGAGCAGGGCCGGGCGCAGGAGCTGCCCCAACTCGCGAAGCCGCTCAGCCCCGCCGCTCGCGAACCGCCGCAGCGGCGCCCGCTGTCGGGTGTGGAGCGGAGCTGCAGCCCCGGACCGCGCGCACCTGGGCGCCGGCACCTGGGCCCCCGAGCTGCACGGCGCGGGGCGGGGCCGAGGGGCGCGGGGCGGGGCCGAGGGCCGAGGGGGCGGGGCCGAGGGGCGGGGCCGAGGGGGCGGGGGGCGGGGCCGAAGCACCTGCGCGCGTCCCTGGGGAGCCGCCGCCGCGCTCACCTGCTCCCAGCGCCGCGGACCGTGCAGACTGTGATTCGCCCGAGGAAGGGAAACCCTGGAAATTCCTGGCAGTTTAGGTGCCGCCCAGACAACTGGGAGCCCGGCTCAGCGATGCGGAGTCTCCTCCTTCGGTCTGGTCTCCAGAGCTGGCCGCGTCTGGAAACTTCAGCGGCGTCAGTCAGGGTTGTCTTAGGGATTCCAGGTCCCGAGTGGTTTGCTCCGGGAGCTTTGAGTCGCTTCAATGTAGCTGGCGCCCTCTAAATTAAAACGGGCCACCGCGAACGTCAGGGATATTGTGGCTAACCTCGTCATTTTTATCGATTCAGCATTTACACCACGTGCTGCATTTGGAGTGGTTTATGATCGTTCGTATCTGGAACACCACAAAAGAATTTTCAAGAAAAATTAACTCTTGCGGGTATTCTTGGGGAAAGAAAGAAAAAAGTTGAAGACAAAAATGAAAAAGGGTGACTTGAACGGACAACATTCTTTAATGTGGGATTTCTGAAATCAGACATTTAGTTAAATACTCAGGAAGCTGCAGGTGAAAAGAGAACAAGATTGTTGGTGCTGGATGGCAACCATGGATTGGTGTGCAATATCGACGTAATCATTATCGAGAACGAATTCAAGGTTTATTCTTGAATTGTATTGTGTTACCAGGAAAACAAAAATTTGACATAAAATATCTAAAGGTTTCTAAGGACGGGTGACCTGGGCTGTCTTCATCCATGTGGGTCCAGAGGTTGATATTTATTTTTTTTAAGATTTTTATTTTATTTACTTATGACACACAGAGAGAGGCAGAGACATAGAGGGAGAAGCAGGCACTTCACAGAGAGCCAGATGTGGGACTTGATCCCAGGACCCCTGGATGAGGACCTGAGCCGAAAGTAGATGCTCAACCACTGAGCCACCCGGGCATCCCCCAGAGGTTGAAATTTAAAGTCTTCTTCCCGAGGTATATCTCCTTTCCCATCATTCTATACTGATTGATGAATATATTCACTCTTCCATTCAATAAACAGCAATTAGCACCTACCATGTGTTAGACCCTCTGCTAAGGACTAGAAATTGATGAAATAAGTCCCGCCCTTACCATTCTGCCTAATGGGAACAGTACACAAGCAGATATATGTATTACCACCTTGGGCTAAGTCATGAAGTGGTACCTCCAAAACCAAGAAGAAAACCTGCAACCTAGGGAAACCACACTTAACTTAGTGAATAAAATATAATTTCAATGGATACCCCAGTTATTTCATTTATTAAAATTGAAATATAAAAATTTTCCTTCCCCGGGTTTAGCATTTGGCTTAAGCATCTCTGTAGAGCTGGCTGCAGCTGTTTGTAACACTTCGAGAATAGGATGCTTACTGAGAGATGGGTGGTTATTAGGGCTCTTCCTCTGGGGAGCTCTGCATTTCTGAGACCAGCAGTTTCTTGAGGGCTAGGCATAAGGGAACAATCATGTGGAAATAGAAGCAGTGAGTTCCAGGTGCATCTGAAGAAAGGCCTTACTGTGTGCTTCCCTTGATACAGTAGCATTGAAAATAATAAAATACTTTGGAATAAACTTAACCAAGGAGGTGAAAGATTCATACAGTGACAATCACAAGACCTTCCTGAAAGAAATTGAAGAAGATACAAATAAGTTTTCAATTAGCAATAATCGCGCCTCGGATAAACCTCATTGGCTATGATACTGCCACTGCGCAAAGCTAAGAAGATACAAATAAAAGGAAAGATATCCCATGTTCATGGATTGAAAGAATTAATATTGTAAAAACATTCATACTACCCAAAGCCATTTACAGATTCAACATAATTTCTGTCAAAATTCCAATAGCATTTTTCACAGAAGTTGGAAAAGAATCCTAAAATGTATATAGTACAATAAAAAAATAGCCAAAACAATATAGAGAAGTAGAGCAAACCTAAAAGCATTACACTACCTGATTTCACAAAGGTATAGTCATCAAAACAGCATGGTATTAGCATAAAAACAGACACATAGACCAATGTAGAGCCTAGAAATAAGCCCACTCATATACAGTCAATGGATATCTGACAAAGAAGCCGAGAATATTCAGTGGGGAAAGGATAGTCGTTTCAATAACCGATATTGGGAAAGCTGGATATTCACATACAAAAGAATGAAAATGGACCCCTCTCTTATACGACTCACAAAAATTAACTCCAAATGTACTGAAGACTTAAATATAAGACACAAAGTGGTAAAATCACTAGAATAAAACAGAGAAAAATCTCTTTGACATTGGGCTTGGCAGCAACTTTTTGGATATGACTCCCAAAAACACAAGTAACGAAAGTAAAAATAAACAAGTGGGACTACATCAAACTAACAAGCTTCTGCACAGCAAAGGCAATGGTCAACAAAATGAAAAAGCAACTTATAGAACAGGAGAAAATATTTCAAGCCATCTAGCTGATAAAGAGTTAATATCCAAAATGTATAAGAACTCATATAATTCAATAGGGGGAAAAACGGTTAAAAAATGGGCAAAGGATTTGAATAGATATTTTTCCAAAGAAGACATACAGATGGCCAGCAGGTACATGAAAAAATGTTCAACATCATTAATCACTAATTTTAAGGAAATGCAAATTAAAACCGCAATGAGATATCACTTCATGCTTGTTAGAATGGCTATTTTCAAAAAGACAAAAGTCAAATATCAACGAGGAACTAGAGAAAAGGGAGCCCTTGTACACTGTTGATGGGAATGTAAACTGGTACAGCCACTATGTAAAACAATATGCAGTTTCCTTCAAAAATTAAGAACTAGCAACTGATCCAGCAATGCCACTTCTGGATATATATCCAAAAAAAAGGTAAAAATACTAACTCAAAAGATATATGCATCCCCGTGTTCATTGCAGCACTATCTACAATAGCCAAGACATGGAAACATGTCCTGAGTGTCCATGGACACGTGAATGGATCACACACACACACACACACACACACACATATACACATTTATGATTATCAAAATTATTGTCAAAATTTCAGTGGCATTTTTCACAGGAAGAGTCATTATTAGCCATACAAAAAAGAAGGAAATCATTTTCCTGCTACTTACAACAATATAGATGGACCTTGAGGGCATTACACTAAGTGAGATAAATCAGAGAAAGACACATATACACTGTATGAACTCGCTGTGGGATCTAAAAAAGTTGAACTCATAGAAATACAGAGTAGAATGGTAGTTGCCAGAGGGTGGGATAAAGGAGGAGATGTTGATCAAAAGGTACAAACCTAGTTATAAGATGCATAAGTTCTAGGGATCTAATGTATAGCATGGTGACTACAATTAACAATACTGTATTATACTTGAAAGTTGTTAACAGTGTAAATTGTCATAGTTATGCACATACGAAAACAGTAGTAATTATGTGAGGGGATGGAAGTGTTAACTAACTTTATTGTAGTAATTATTTTGCAATATATATCAAATAATCACATAGTACACCTTGAATTTCATGTTATATATCAGTAATATCTCAGTAAAGCTAGGGGAAAACATATATATAAAATCAGATATTTTATATGTATTTACTTATATTGATATATTTTATGTACTATATGGGCTTTCTAATATGTGATATATATAATTTCTTGTATACATATGAAAAACATTTTATTTCATTATATTCCATTTCATATAAAATATTTAATTACACACATATACATATATGTATATCACACAGACACATATATTCTAATATATAATTTGTACATAATTTTAATATAACATACATTTATATTATAAATATAATTTATATATATTTTTAAAATGATAAAAAATAACTAACTTCATAGAACAAGCCCACACTTTTTGCTACCATGGCCAACAAATTAGTTTACACACCAGGAATTAAGCAAACAAATAAATACATAAGGATTTCGGTAGGCAATTTTCTCACTGTTGGAGAAGGGAATTACACATTGGAAGAAAGATTGGAATAAACTCCAGTAATGTGGCTGGAAATTAAAGGTGATGGTATGAAATAATTTGTACTTTACATAGATAAAAAGAAAAATATAAGTATAGGTATATGTGTGTGTATATGTTGATATGTTTCCTAGTTCTGTCCCCTGAGAGAGTCTAAATGCAATAGTACCACAGTAGCTATGAACACACCTAACACTCGAACTTTGATATTTAAATACCATTTTCCACTGAAAGGAACTATGGCTCCATGGTGTAGTGGATGAAACTGGAATAATTTGCTGTGCAAGAAAATAAGAAGGTACTTAAAGAATTATGGAGACATGTCAAAAGAATATAGGAGCCTTGAGGGGTCTCCACTGGCCAAATCTAGAAAAATATAAGCATCAAAATAAATAATGACAGCAACAAGTTGCAAACTTTGAGTAAAATAGAAATCAATGAGTTCATGGTGGTAGAAAGAAAAAAAGGAGAAAGGAAAGCTCTACCAGTAGAATACAACCAATAGATGAAGAAAAAAGATAGGATTAGAAAATCACCATTTTGCAACCATCATTGTAACTGATTCAAGCCAGAATCATCAATGGATACTAAAATTTGCAAGTAAAAGTTTGATGAGGAACAAGATATTCACAGAGTCTCTATGTATGTCCCCAAAATATTCATTCATTCTCAATATATTATTAATTATTAATTAATAACCACAACATGTTTACCAATAAACATGACAGCTATAATACTTGGGAGATACCATCTTAATCAACTGGCAAAAGTTCACGTAAGTAAAAACTGGTGATGGAGAAAACCAACCTCATGTTGCCTCTTGATATAATACAGTGAGAATAATACAATGAGAACATGGCAGCACTTCTTCTACATAAATATATAAATCACGAGGAAACAGCTGACAAATGCAAACTGAGAGAAATTCAAGTGACTCGTGTGTACTCTTCAAAAATGCCAAGGTTATGAAAATAGATTCTCCTAGGTTAAAAGTCACTAAGAGACAACTAAATGCAACAGGTGATCTTTAATGGGATCCAAGACCTATAAATGACAATAATGGCATAACTGGTGTAAAATTCACCAGTGGACTTCGTTAGATTAAATTGGATCAATGTTATTTTCCTGATGTGAGACTGTACGTGGTTATTTAGGAGTTTCCTTGTTTTTAGAAAATACACACTGATACATGACTGGATAAAGAAGCATCACATTCGTAACTTACTGTCAGATGATTCAGAAATGTTAATGCCTTAAAGAATATGAGGGAGCTCTTTGAACTATTTTTTGCAACTTTTTTGTAATTTATAATGATTTCAGAGACACCTGAGTGGCTCAGCAGTTGAATGTCTGCCTTCTGTTCAGAGCACGGCCCCGGGATCAGGGATCAAGTCCTGCTTCGGGCTGCTTGCAGGGAGCCTGTTTCTCCCTCTGCCTATGTCTCTGCCTTTCTCTCTCTCTCTCTGTCTCTCATGAATAAATAAAATCTTTTTTAAAAATGATTTCAAAATAAAAGTTTAAAAAAATATATCATAGTATAATTGTTCTTCTTGCAAAAAAAAAGGAAACAAAACAACAATAAAAATCACCTTCACTTTCAAAAGTGTTCACCATAGATTTTCTTTAAAAATCAGCTCTCTGTTAACTGTACTGAAAATATGATTTGATCTACTATTTTGTGAATATACACAATAATGTGATTCAGCAAGACATTTCATTCATTCACTCAGAAATTATGCGGTATACAGGATCTTTCCCAAAACTCCTCTAAAATATAAAATGAAATATATAGGTAAATTCCTAAATCTTTATTTAAGATTTTATTTATTTATTCATGAAAGACAGAGAGAGGCAGAGACACAGGCAAAGGGAGTAGCAATCTCTCCCCAGGGAGCCTGATGCGGGACTCGATCCCAAGACCCCCGGACCAAGACCTGAGCCAAAGGCAGACACTCAGCCGTTGAGCCACCCAGGTGCCCTTCCTGTGTCTTTTGATTACCTCATTACCAAGTGAGGTGTTGCAGGAAAGTATGTAATAGAATCGATCAAACCTGGTGACAAATTGAACAGAATGAAAACAAGTTGGCAATTTAGTTGCAATGATTGTATTGGCAGGTGAAGGTCAAAAATGTGACTAGTGTCAGTGCATGTGGTGCGTATGTGCATGGCAATGACTTCAGGGAGGATAAGGGCTTTGGCACCATGTGGCCTATTTCCTAGGGCTGTGAATTTGTGACACTTGACAACTGATGTGCTTTTCTTAAGACCCCCCCTCCCCACATTTTCTTTTCCTCACTCTGTAGTGTAGTCTTTTTTTCTTTTCCTGAGAGTTAAGGCCTATTTTCTTTGCACTTTGACAATAAAAAAAAAAAAAAAAAAGATTCTCAGTAAATGTTGCCTCCTGTCCAATCCTGAGAGAAAACTAATGTCAAAAATGCAAAACCATTTTTTGCCACTAATGAGGCAAAAATGGTTAGGTATTTTGGAAAAGGATCTTTCTCAAGGGATGGCTTGAAGGCCACATTATCCATATCACTTGGGGCATTTATGAGAACTTAGCAATAAAGATTCTAGGACCCCACCTCCGACATCAGTTGAAATTTCTAAGGATGGGATCAGGGAATGTGCTTTTGAATAAAAATTTGCATTGGTTTGCAAACCGGCCTCTAAATGGAGAGCAAGGAGACTGAGAAAAGAGGCAGGCCACTCCAGAGCGGTAGGCAACAGTTCTAATAAGCAAGGGGACTTACATATGAGGCTTGTCTTGAGCAGCCACAAAATGAGTAGATCTCTGCACCCGCCTGCTAGAATCTTAAAGTTTCTGTAGAGGCCTCAGCAGAGCCCAGCCCACATACCCAATCCAGATGGTCTCAACAACACATTATTCTCACTAGGCTGCATCCTTGAAATGGTTCCTAGTGCAGGAACAATGGATGAAGCATACATTCCAAGGACAGAGGAGGGGATGAGAAGCCTCTAGTTGTCCACAACCAGCTTGAGGGCCAAACAGTGGTCATGTCTTCTCAATTACCTCCTCTGATAGTTTGTGACTGACCCACAACCTGTGGGATGCTTCCTTCCTAGAATACCTAGCATTTCTGTCACTACTAATTACATAATCTCTTTCCCAGGAGAGGGCCATAGGAGGCAAGCAGATTACAACATGAAGTGGATTTCATGATGATAGTTTAGCACTTAATCTATGGCTTTGAAAAACATGTGTCTGGGAAAGGATGTGTTTATTTCATGGTGCTGGAATGATATGGTCTGAAACTCAGAAGTAATGTTAGGTCAGAACGGAATGCATATTTACAAAGCCCCGGTGCTTTAATAATTAGGATGCAGGAATATGCGTGTATATATACAATACACATGAAAGAAAATTTATATCAACAATAAGTTTTTAAAAACCCACACCAGCCCCAAAATAACCATGGGATTCTGTTCACACCAATTGTTTGGACCAAGCTTCTTCACCAGATTACCTCAGAGACGCTATTTCATATAACCACCATCCAGATGTTGTGGTCAGAATTGCCACAGAATAGGCAACTGCTTGTGTGATATGACTTGAAATATTCAATAGGTCCCCTCAACTAAAAATACCTCCTCCCAGCACTCTCCTGCTAGGTGCTGGGATTCCTATAGTTTATCAAAGTCAGTTACACACGTTTGTTTAGGACCATGGTAAATGGCCAGGGAGGTAGTTCAACAAGAAGGATCCTTTATTGAGGCAAAATCTGTCAGTTACAAACTCTATCAAAATTCCCAGCCACCAAAGGTCACAGGGAACCCAAAAAAACAACATTGAACATATAACACCCTCTTTAAAACACGGCAAAGCTTTCTTCTTAAGAAGAACCATATTTTGGGCAGCCCTGGTGGCACAGAGGTTTAGCGCTGCCTGCAGCCCAGGGCCTGATCCTGGAGTCCCGGGATCGAGTCCCACGTCAGGCTCCTGCATGGAGCCTGCTTCTCCCTCCTCCTGTGTCTCTGCCTCTCTCTCTCTCTCTATGTCTATCATAAATAAATAAATAAAATATTTTTAAAAAGAAGAAGAACCGTATTTTAATCCATTAGAGGCCATTAGCAGTTGTTTAAGAATTGGGGCTCAGCTCACAGGGTATTCTCTGCCCCCTTCAACCTTGTGTTTGCCCACTCATTGATATCCTGAAGAACATAGAAATAAAACTTGTGCCATTTGCCCAAGCCAAAGCCTGAGCAGATAACCCTGTTTTTCAAAACAACAGAATTGTATCCTCTGCCCAAAATAAACTTTCCTGCAATGGCTTTTGCCCCTTTTCACACCATCACCCAAGACCCAGTAGCAGTTTTCTCATTAATCTGTAGAACATTTTCATGACCCCAAAAAGTTCCTTCTTTCTCCTTTGTATCCAGCCACCTCCCTCCACCCTTGTGAGGCAGCCATCAGTCTGTTTTCTGTCCATATGGTTTTGCCTTTCCCATAATGTCATATAAACAAAATCATACAGTACACAGTCGTTTGTGTCAGGCTTCTTGGCATAATGCCTTTGAGATCCATCCACAATGGTGCAAGTAGCCTCGTCTGTTTACTTTCACTGCCAGCTAGTGTTTTCATTGTATGGACATACCACATTTTGTGTATCCATACTGGCTGTCTTGATAAGTATCACACTTCTGGTATGCTCTTCTCCCAGGAGGACAGGACCCATTTGAAATTTACTGACCTGTAGAACATAAAAATAGACTCTCTAACAGACACTGTTTATTGTCTACCAAACCTACTCCCTGTGCCATCCCCATCTCTGACCCCTCTCTATTCTCTACTTCTTTGCTGGCTTCCTCCACTTTTGTCAGCCTAGTCCCACTTCCACTAGAGTGGATCTTCATTAGACTACACTACTCGTGGGAGTTCCATTTCTGTGGCCATGTTGTAGAGTTATGACCAATGAGACTTGATGGAAAATCTGCTGGGGGTTCCTGCAATACTTTGGGGAATCAGGGCCAGAGATATGACCTAGGTGGAAGTTAAAGCCATGGAACTTAGAGAATTTTCTGTAGCAGTGACAGACATCAAAACAGGTTCAAAATTGGGAGAATCCTCCAAGCATATAATTTGCGTTCACTACCCGTACTCATACACACACATATATCCTGATACAAGCCCATGGACTCCTCCTACTGAAAATCACTCTTCTAGTCCTTCTTAAGAGACTTCCAGCTGGAGCATCAGGAACTAAATGGATTTTAACTTGCATCTCAGCAAGATATAAGTGTGTCCACTAGATTTAATATACATGCAAGCAAGCAGTTAGCATTTAAAATACCCTGACTAGAAATGTTATTCTAAGAAGAGGGTTGCCCCAAGCTGATCTTCTCTCCATTTGCAAGAAAGAATTATAAGATAGATCTTTGAGTTCTTTGCCATTAACTCAAAATGCCTTCTCATTCCTACTTCTCTCCATCTGACCTCCTTTCCTGAAGAAGTCTCTCCTTTCTCCCTCATTCTCTGCAACGGACCTCTGCTCCATCATGCACATTCAGCCATCAGCCCTCCTCACCAGCCCCACCTTCCACCTTCACCTTCCCCACACTGTTGACATCACAGCTCTCCTCTTTATGAAGAACATGGTTATTCTGCAGCAAACCGGGAACACAAGAGCAACCAAAATTAATTCCTAAAGGTCTGGATAACAGTGCTGCTGAGTTGTCTTAGGTATGTCTTGATATGTCTTGGGCATGGGTACCTTGGTCTCCCCTTCTCCACAGTCCTAGACGGAATGGCTTGCAAAGACCTGGGTCTGAATCAACCGGTGTTATGGGTTTTCCTAAACTTAGGACAACTAGTTTACCACATTAATGCAAGGGCAGGCTGCCTGTGTAATATTTTTAGCCTTTCTATGTATTTTGAGTGCTGCTAATTTTACCAATGAAAAATATTTCTAATGTGCATTGTGCTAATTAATAGACCCTCTGGTGTTGATGGGATATAAAGATAACTGAAGCTGTGTTTAGTAAGCCCACCTCCCTTCCCCATACACATGGGCTTCAGAGGAGTCTCTAGGAACTCCCTAAACTACTCCCGGAATAGGCACTCCTGACTAGGATATTTTAAATATTAGGCTTATCTGTTCATTAAATATCACTAACACATGTACATCTTGTTGACATGCAGTTTAAAAACACAAATTCCTCATCCCCAAAGTTCTGTTGAATCGGAAATTCACAATGGAGCTAAAAATCAGTGAGGTGCCATGCTCTCTGGGTAATTTGGGTAGTTCAGATACAGCTGAAAGTTTGAGGACTCCTGCTGTCCTGGCCCCTACATGTACTCACTCTGGAAAATCTAAACAAGTCAAGGAAAGAACCAGCCCTCATTCTTCTTCCCTTCCAAGTTTCAGACTATGCTAGAAGCCGCGCACAAGTTGGGAACAACTCTGGAGGATTTACGAGACACAAATGACAAAACCCACTCCTTTCCTTATCTGGAGTTCCCCAAGCTTCTCCAGGCGCATGACCACAGAGGAAATGGGCCCTTGTCTCTTTCCTATTTACCCCAGCACTGGGGCGGGTCATGGTTTGGTTAGGAACATCCTTTTTTGGGAAAAAGAAAAATTATTCTCTAACCAAGAAGAGGAAAATTTGAATAAATGTAACTGCTTAGAATCCACAGCTGTCCTGTACCTTAGGTGGGTTTCAAACAAATCTTTATCATAATAACTCCCTTCCCACTTGTTTGCCTTTCATTTAAATATCTTAAAATGTGGTAAAATCGTATTATCCCCAAAAAATAGAACTGATGAAAGTTAAGATTAAAAACTAATTGCCAGGGGGAAATTATTAGAGTGCTTAGTTTTGAGATGATAGGTTGTTTAATAGAATTGCGTACCAGGAATGAAAACTATTTCATGTAATGGAAAAAGATCGAGGTTTAAGAAAATATACACACATAAATATTTATACTGAGAGAGTATTTTTAAGTAGGAGATTTTTTTAACTACTGTATCAACTCAAATGCGAACACAAAATTATTTTAGGGTAAATCAGATCCCTGTTTGTATCTTTTCCCTTGTAATTAAAAAATAAAAGATCTCAGCAGATGTGCTGACGACCAATCCCAACTTAAAGCCAGGGGTGGCCTCAGATTCCCCCTATAGCACAGGCTATCCAGGGTGTATGGACACTGGGTCCTATTAGGGTAGAGGGAGGGAGGAATGGGGTACCAGGCAGTCTCCTAACCATGGCCAAACCAGTACTGCTGGCTCACAATACACCCAGGGGATTCACAGGCATCTCTTAGACTCAAAGCAGCAGAAATCAGGTACAAAACAAACCTTGGCGGTGTATCCGCTACAGGTGAATACAGGTGAAGGTGTCATGAGGGGGAAAAAGAGCCGTGAGGGGAGAAAGAAGGGCAGGGCTTCCATCAAAGGGTTTCCCTGACACACACCTTTCTCTCCTCTACTATCTCTTCCAAGTGGAGTCTCCAAGTTTTCCCCAGATAAAAGTGGCTTCACATTTAATTGCTCTTATTCCTTAAGTAATTTTGTATCAATTTAAAAATCTGACAGGTATCTACTCTTAAAGGCATGGTACCTATTTTCTTTGTGAACATAAAAATGTGCTCAAGCAGAAGAGCAAATGGAAGTGAAACATGTTTAATCATGAAAACAGTAGTGTGTATGTCTAGATTCTTTTTTTCTGTCGAGACATTGATATCACATATTTTTTAAAAAAAGAAAACCTGTTTTTATAATTGGGACATTAAAGACCCAGAAACAAAAAGAATGGATTCTTTTAAGAGAAACTAACTGGCGAAATGTAAGAAACACTTGTCAGCTAGGAGGGACCTGTGTGAGTGAAGGCTCAAAGCCAAGCCAGAAGAAAAAAAAAATACATGATCACTTAGGGTTCCCAGCATGAAAAACAAGCTCTCCAAGCAGAGACAAGACAAGTGACACCTGGAGTTGGTATCTTGGTGAAGGTTTCCCTAAATCCATCCCACCCACCACCCACCCCCAGATAGGAGGTAGCCTGTGAGGAATGCCACAACCCTGCTCCCATTGCCAGGGACTGACTTAGGATAGCCTGAATATGGACCATGACTGACAAACGACTTCTCCATGACCATGACATGACTTCTCCTCGCTTCTCTGAAGAGACATGGGAATGGATAATCCCTTTGCTTCCACTAGGCATTGTCTCATTGGGATGTGGTCCCTAGAGCTTGGCAGTCAGCTGGCCTGAGGACCAAACCCACTCACAGGGGAGAGCAGGATGGAGAGTCTCAGAGAAGCAAAGCCAGGGCATGGGTGCCACCTGAAGCCTGTCCTGACTCTGTTCTTCCTGTTACATAAGGTAATGAGCTTCCCAACATTGAGCCAGCGTGAGTCAAGACTTTGAATTACTTGCAGCAGAAAGCTTCCTTACAGACACAGTGGGGTTTGGTAACCCCAAACAGTTCTAACAAGCAGGTAAACTTGGCAATTCAAGCAGGTAAACTTGACAATCCATTTTTATTATTGGTAGATATTTGGGGCTGCAAATGACAAAATGCATGACGAATAGGTTTTAAACAACAAGGATAGTTCTTGATCTCTCCTATCAAGAAATAAGTAGGCACTGGGTGTTGTTCAATTTGATGACAAATTGAATTTAAATTAAAAATGAAATTAAAAATTAAAAATTAAAAAAAAGAACGAAAAGAAACAAGTAGGTAGGTACTTCTAGGCTATCCATCCAGTTAGACTTCAAAATGAAGTTAGACTTCATCCTCAGATAGCAATGTCAGAAAGCTGGTAGGGACACATGGAATTGTTGGTTTTTTTGTTTGTTTGTTTGTTTGTTTGTTTGCTTTGTTTAGTTTTTCACGTCTCTATTTTGTCCAAGAAAGAAAATTGCTGAAGCCACTTAGCATACTTCCTCTTAAATCTCATTGGCCAGAATTGGGCAGATTACCTGGCCACCCTCCCTTTTTTTTTTTTTTTTTTAAGATTTTATTTATTTATTCATGACAGGCAGAGAGAGAGAGAGAGACAGGCAGAGGGAGAAGCAGGCTCTGTGAAGAGAGCCCGATGTGGGACTCAATCCTGGGTCTCCAGGATCACACCCGGGGGCTGAAGGCAGTGCCAAACCGCTGGGCCACCGGGGCTGCCCAGCTACCCTCCCTTTAATAAAGTACCTTGGTGGTGGCTTCCAGCATCTCATGGAGGTGGCTCTGTCAGGCAGGAGGACATGGGAGGAGAATGACTTCTGGGTAGGAGGCCCTGTCTACTTAGCCAAATCTTCCAGCCCAACTTCTTTCAACCCAAGTTCTCTGAAGGAAGAATTTCATTCTCTTCTAGCACAAAATACATAATAATCTATCAGCTTAGTTCTAAATATTATATATCTAATGAATAGCTGGATTCAAATTCTTAGAAACACCTGTGAGTTGCTCATTGTGTGAAATGCCAACAGCAGAGAGAGCAGGCAAGGAAGAAGCTCTCACTTTGCTGGTTTAAATCATTACAAAGCTCTCTGGGCAGAAAGTTAGTGGAGGTAGTGTGTGTCCTCCCGTAGGAGAATCATATATGTTCAAAGTCCTTGGCTTGTTAAAAGGGTCATTAGAAAACAAATTGATCCTTGAAATATTTAAAACAATGCCTGGATTTTATCATATCTTCACAGTTTCTTACGTTGTTCTTTTTTTCCTGCCCCAATATTAACACCTATCCAGGGATTTATGAGATCTGGTCCAAGACATTTTCTACCAATATAAATTTTACAGAAACAGAAAAGAGGGCAAGGAAAGTGGTATGAATTAAGTATCTATTATGTACCAGACACTGTAGGTAGTATTTGCCCTGTTTTGATTCCATTCAAGGAATAGATGAGGCAGTCTAGTAGAAAGAATATAGGCTGGTTGTGTGTCCACCCACAAATCCCTTCACTTTTCCAACACCCTGTTTCCTTATCCCTAAAATAGGGATAATAATAGTGACTACCTCATAGCATTGCTACAAGAACAAAATGAGATCATCCAAGCACAGTGCTTAGCAGGCAGTGAGTGCTCCAAGAGCGACTGACACCCCTGTGGGGTTGGTATCATTACATCCAGTGGTTAACAGTATCTGGGGGTTTATGAGAACTGATTTTTAGATTTGCAGGAATTTTGCAAGCTAGCTGTGAAACGGTTGTTAGCTTGAATGCACATATTTACACCACAGAAATCAGCAATGCTATTTACTGAGCACACATGTATGTGCAGAGCATGGTTCTAAGAACTGCAGGATCTACATACATATACTACCCTCAGAGGGTGCTCATCATCACATTCAAGCTAAACCTTCAGATCATTTTCATTCAATTCACTTGTTTGTCACTGCACTAGATTAAGTGTCGCTACCCTAGGACTCTCTCCACCAGAGAGGTGGGTGAAACTGTGAGCCTGATGAACTGCCTTGGGGTGGGTTCCACTTCCCCTGACTGCAGCCCCACTGCAGGGGAAATCTCTTTCCCTCTTCCAGACATGCCCAGGTCAGGATGTAGGCAGATCATTTCAAAACCTGCTAATCATATGTTAAGATATGACTCTCTACTTGGATTTTTTTCCATTTTCAGAGAATAATCTTCATGAGAAAAGAGCCCGGGTGATGAACTGAGTTGATTACGAAGGCACCTATGGACCATCACGTGTGAGTTATCACCTGTGGGACACCACCTGTGGGCCATCACAAACCAAGTACTTATTTCCCTTCCTTCCTGCTTCTCCACCCAAACAGAGAACAACTTTTGATGTTTCCCAAGCATTGGTCGTTCTAATACTGCCTATGTTTTCCATACTCTCTCACCTGTTTATAATAAGTCCTTTTTCTTTAAATCAGCTCTCTTTTCCCCCCTCAAATTAATTTTAAGAGAAAATGTTGTGCCAGTGCCTTAAACAGAAAAGTATACTTATCAAAGATAATGATTGTCATCAAATAAACATGCAACTTTTAAAATAGAAGAATATTCAAATGTTTAACTCCAACCATCCTCTTACAGGCCACCAGTAGAATATTTATTCCACCCTCAAAACATTGCTCTAAGAGATGGCCTTTTCTCTCCTCCCAGGAGCTGAGTTAGCGTTTAAGATACCCAATCAGAAATGCTATTCTAAGAGCAGTTACCCCAAGTTGATCTTCTCTCCATTCACAAGAAAGAATTATAAGATAGATCTTTGAGTTCTTTGCCATTAACTCAAAATGCCTTCTTATTCCTATTTCTCACCATCTGACCTCCTTTCCTGACAAAGTTTCTCTTTCCTCCCTCCTTCTCTGCAGCAGACCTCTGCTCCATCATGCGCATTCAGCCATCAGCCCTCCTCACCAGCCCCACCTTCCACCTTCACCTTCACCTTCCCCACACTGTTGACATCACAGCTCTCCTCTTTATGAAGAACATGGTTATTCTACAGCAAACCAGGAACACAAGAGCAACCAAAATTAATTCCTAAAGGTCTGGATAACAGTGCTGCTGAGTTGTCTTAGGTATGTCTTGATATGTCTTGGGCATGGGTACCTTGGTCTCCCCTTCTCCACAGTCCTAGAGGGAATGGCTTGCAAAGACCTGGGTCTGAATCAACAGGTGTTATGGGCTTTCCTAAACTTAGGACAACTAGTTTACTGTTCATGCAAGGGTGCTCTACCTGAGTTGGGAATGTCATAAAGAAGAAAGAAAAGGAAGAAAGGAAGAAAGGAAGAAAGGAAGAAAGAAAGAAAGAAAGAAAGAAAGAAAGAAAGAAAGAAAGAGAGAAAGAGAGAAAGAAAGAAAAAAGAAAAGAAAAGAAAAGAAAAGAAAAGAAAAGAAAAGAAAAGAAAAAAGAAAAAAAGGAAAGAAAAGAAAAAGTGACTACCAATTGACCCATGAGCTGGGCCCAGGCACTTGGAGGCCCCTCCCTTTTTCCCCTGTCCAGGAAATATGCATTCTGCTTGCCTTTCCCACTCCCAGAGGCTACTTCGAGGACATAACCTTGAGGTAGTGATATGCCATTGAGAACACCTGCACAGTTTATGTGCCTGAACCCAGTGAAGGCCTCTTTATAACATTTAACATTTGGTGGGCAGGGACAGGGATCCATTCATCTTACTGCTGCTCAAGACAAGCCTCATATGTAAGCTCCCTTTGCTATTATTAAAATTGCAATCTACCAACCTGGAGTGGGCCACCTCTTTCTTCCATCTCTCCCTGCCTTCTGAGGGCAGAGGCCAGTTTTAGATTATACAAGGAAAGCTCCTGAGAGGGCTGCAAACCAACACTGTGTAGTAGTTCTAGTCTACCTACATTTCTTAAACCTCACTCATTTCACCAGTGAAAAACAAGATTTTTATGTGATCCAAAGGTGGTTGTTTTGCCCACCCTAGCAAGTGGGAATGGAAAAATGATTTTATAAGATTTAGAAGAAAACGGAGATGTAATGTCTGGTGCATTGGTGTGTGGCAGAACAAAGGAATACCTTTTGTCTCATAGAAATGAAGCCATCTTGGCCAAAGGACAAGCGGTGATATTGGCAATCCTGCAAAGAAATGTCTGCTGCACGCTCTGCCATGGTGCACAGGAGCCACATACTCTGCTGATTTACAAGCTAAATGTGTGATGACTCTGCTTTTTACACCTTGCACTTCCCTGAAGACATAAATATTTACATTTGTGAAGACATTTACAAAGTACTTGCCCATATTTCTTTTCCCCGAGACTTCAAATGAAACCAGAGCAGGCAATACATCTTAGGGACAAAGAGACAGCTCAGAAATGATGCGAAGTCAAACAAGGTCATAGCGACAGAGCTAGTTAAAGAACTCGGGTGTTGTTGCCCCCATGCCCTGTCACTTTGCCATGCAGGGCCCAGGGGATACAGTTCCAAAGGAATTCATGTTTCCCCAGGTTGCACCTTTCCTGCTGGGTTCCAACTTTGAGAAGGGCACCGCTACCCAATCGCCAAGCTGGCAGCCTTGACATCTGCTTAGACACCTCCCAGTTTCATCAGCACTTCCTTCATACTATCCCTCAGAGCTGTCCTCTCTCTTTTCCCACCGCTGCTTCATCATCTCTCTCCTGGACCATTGGAATAGTGTTTTTCGGTGGGTTTCTGCCTATGGTTTGGGAACTCTTCCCTACCCAATCATCCCCCACCCAGCTGCTTGAGTGAACTCTCAGTATGCAGCTCTGGACATATCTCCCACTTGCTTAAAAGTCTTTAACAGTTCCTTCTTGAATTAAGAAGTCTGACCTCTAGAGTTCTTCCTGTCTGTCTTTCTATTTCTATTTCTCTCTCTCTTACACACAGAGAGGCAACTGTATGTTCTACCCCTACTAAATTGCATTCAGTTTTCTGAATATGCCAGAAAATATTATAACTAATTATTGTCCCTGGGAGGGCATTCCATCCTACACTGCCCCCATGCACCTAACCAGCACTGCCTTATGAGTTAAGACCTACCTTATATATCAAGTTACATCCCCTAGGGAGTTATACTTGATCCAATAGAACTGACACTATCCATCCTGTGCCACATTGTACCCTGGACATACTTTGGGGGTCTACGATGCCTTATCATGCTCATCTATTTTCTCTCTGTCTCCTGCCAAACTTGAGCTCCTAGAGGGTAGAAAAATATCTTTAATGATCTTTGTGTGTCCAGTCTCTAGCATGGAAAAAACATCATACATTATAAATAAATGAATTAATAAATTTCTATATCAAATAATGATTACTCAGCAGGTGTTCAAGTTAGATCTTTTCTCTGTTAGATAAGGTTGAAGACTTCCAGAGGATACTCAAAACTTTGCCCAGCAAATTTGTCCTATGAATGGATAACCCTCTTTTTCAAGGAAAAGAAACAGCCCATAAATGACCAATCCCTCAACTCTTTACACTTGACCTTCCCCCAGCAACTGCCAACCCTAAGGATTTTCTTGGCCTGTTGATCAAGGGTAACTTGTTGACCCAATCATAAAATTTCCCAATTCGTTAATTCTTACTTAGGTCTGGTTTCTCTTTCCTTAGTAAAATATTGATTCTAGATGAAGGGAATAGCTTGCACATCCTGTCCATAAGGAGTAACAGGGACATTGATTTGGCCAAACCTGAGGTTTTATTTTAGGAAGCTATGGGAAATCAGTCTAGGTAGGTAAGCCAGATATGAATGATAATACACTAGTACTGCAAGAGAGCTAGAGGTTGGCTTGTCCAGAATTTCCTACAGTGGGGTCTACAGATCATCAAGGTAGAGTGTAGTTTGATTTTATATAGATATATGTACATATATATACATTTTTATTTTATTTATTTTTTATTTTTATTTATTTATGATAGTTACACAGAGAGAGAGAGAGAGAGGCAGAGACACAGGCAGAGGGAGAAGCAGGCTCCATGCACCAGGAGCCCGACGTGGGACTCGATCCCGGGTCTCCAGGATCGCGCCCTGGGCCAAAGGCAGGCGCTAAACCACTGCGCCACCCAGGGATCCCTACATTTTTATTTTCATTATGTGCTTACTTTTGTGTATTAGAAAAAAAGGTCACTATCACTTTAGTCCCACAATTTCACATATATTATTGCCAAGCCTTTTTTTTTTTTAAAGGACTTAAATAAACAAATGAATCGATTTAGAGAAGAAAATGTTAAGAACTAGGGATGCCTGGGCAGCTCAGTGGTTGAGCACCTGCTTTGGCCCAGGGCGTGATCCTGGAGTCCTGGGATCGAGTCCCATATCATGCTCCCTGCATGGAGCCTGCTTCTCTCTCTACCTGTGTCTCTGCCTCTCTCTTTCTGTGTCTATCATGAATAAATCAATAAAATCTTTTAAAAAATGTTTAAAAATAAGTGAAAAGTCAATATGGTGAGTATTACAAAGGTGATAGCCAAATAACTGAAGCTGGAGAAATGCTGAGCTAGTCTAACACCTCTTCATAGCTCAGGTGGAGAAATCTAGACCCAAAGAAGCTAAATAACATGTCCTGGGTCAAGCTGGGGGAAGGCCTAAAATGCTAACATAAAGATCAGTTCGGCCAGAATCCAAACACTGACTATACAATTTGAACTTACTGAATAAAAAAGTGTTTTTTGTTATTAAATGAAAATATTTTTTAAAAAATTAACTCTGGGAACCACTTGAGGGCAAGGAGGAAAAGTAGGAAAGAAAGAGGAGTAAACCCTACCTACATCACCATGACATGTTCCCTACTGCTCCTACTGCAAAGACCATGGAAAACTCCAACATTGGAAACCGGCTAGAAGATATCCTGAAATGATCAGTCACTCCATGCTGTCCTCTCTGTTCCATTTCATCACACTTGAAGTTTCGCCGGCTGGGATTTTTGCTGTCTTGGCAAACATGATGATGGTGTCAAACCTAATGTTTGCTAAATTTTTGCAGAAATGCTGAGAAGACTTCTACGGGGGTCTATTGTCAATTATCTGGAGAAAGAGAAGTTTGCAGACATTAGAAACAAGAACTGTGTGGGGTTAGGCTCTGGGTTTTAATGAGATGAATTCAAATTAGAATGTTGGCTATTTCCTATAGCTTGCTAAAAATAACCTGGGGCCTGCTTCCTTCCCTCACACTTCATTTTCAGTGCCTGCTCATGCTGAAGATGCAGGAGGGCTGGAAAATGCTCCTTGGGATCTTGCACCAGTGCTGTTTGTTCAGATACACATAATTTAGCTTCGACCTGCTCTCTCACGCACCAGTGGGCATGCTACCTTCGGGCTCCTGTCAGATTTACACTTGAGGAAGCTTGAAGGTGATAAGGGGAGCATACATACCACACCCTGTTGATTTTACCTCTTGAATGTCTCTTTCCATCACTGCCACCAATGTAGTCCATACTACCACCATTCTTTGCTTGGGCTGCTACAAGACCCTCCTTCCTGTTCTTTCTTCCTTGAATCTACCCCCTCCACTCCCAGTCACACTGTAACCAATCTTTTCCAACACAAAGCTGGACATATCCCCCACCGCTACCATGACCACCACCACCACCAATTAAAACCATTCCATGGCTTCTAGTTGCTTGTATGATAAAGACTGGAATCCTTGACAAGGTCTACAAGCAAGGTCTTCCCTGATCTGTGTCCTAGAACCTCTCCAGCCTCACCCCCTCACCCCTTTGCTCTCATTGCTCCAATGCACAGTCCTTACTCCAGTGCCTTCTGCCCACCAGGTCCCCACAGGGCCCTAGCTCATGCCCCGTCCTTCCTTCTTTATCTGCCTAATTCTTATTCATCATTCTGACCTCAACCTAGTCATCACTTCTTTTAGAAAAGCTTTTGCTGACCCTTTAGACAAGGGTCAAATCCTTTCCCATATTGCCTGTCCTAGCCCAAAAGAGACCTCTTCTTCACAGCGGTCATCACTGCTTCATTTGCACATTTATTTAATGATTAATTGATTACTAATGTTATCCCTCCTGATGGTGGCTCCATGAAGGCAGGGACCAATTTTGTTTGCTCATCCTTGTATCCTCCATATCTAATACTGTGCCTACCACACAACAGACATTCAATGTTTCTTGAAGGATATAAACATCGATCCTCTGGAGGACCCATGCCTCTCTTTCTTGCAGAGATCCTTCCCAAGAGAAAGGAAAGAATTACCGCATTCAACTATAGTACTTCCTCTACCTCGATCCATAAACCCATAAACCCTCTTATTTCTCACCCTTACCTTAGTCCTCCTGATGGGATATGTTCTGTAGACAATAGGTTGAGGGGTGGGTGTCCTTGAATTTCCCTGAAGTGCTAGGAATGCATTAGTATTATGCTGTTCACCATTAACTTGTCTGACTTCAACCTGGATCTTCTGAAGGAATTGTCCCTAAATAAACCAGAGTGCCTCTTTCAATTTCTTGATTCAAATGGAAGATCTCATATATCGTCTTCCCCAGTGAGTTAAAAATACATATTTTCTAACATCTCAATGCAGATGAAGTCTTAGGTACTCACTTGAATAGTGAAGGAGGTTTTAGGTAGGAGGGCAAAGAGGAAAAATGAATGGTGTGTCAAGGGAGGTGACCCAAAGCTTTCTATATGAAGCTTTAAGGAATCTGTTTCCATGGGGAATAAGGAGAGACAGAGACAGCAAGACAAGCAGCAGGATCCTCAAGGCAGAGGAAAGTTAAGAAAGGCTAATGTAAAAAGTGAGATTTCCTTTATTGTCCACTTTGCCCCACCCATATCTCCCTGTCCTGCAGTAGACCTGTCCTGTGCTTTGGCATAAGGTGGGTCTGGGAGCCAATATGAAAACAGTGCCCCCAGTAGGGCCCCCGCTAGCACCCTACTCACCGCCTTCCCGGGAGGATCAGCATTCAGCTTCTGGTGCTTTGGAAATCCACCCCAGCCTGTGATGAGGGAGCTATTATTGGCACATTCTTGAATTTTATCAGTGTTTTTAAACAGTGATTACTGTGAGGACATGCAGAAGCCCAAGAGAAGGCTGTAAGCACTGGAAAATTAATCTTCTTGCTCTGTGACAACTGGGCCAGCTTCCACATGCCAAATGTTTGGGGCAGGGTCAGATCAAGGCTGCAGATGGTCACTGGCAGAGAACTACTATTTTGGGGGCACAGGTCCTGGGAAAGCCTTACAGTTCAAAGTTGGCTTCTATGTCTGTCCCATGACTTTTCCTTTAGCCTTGTGTATCACAATCATCAACAATCCATCAAATTTGAGAAAATCTTTGGATATTTTGCTTAAAGAGCCTGATATTGTGCTGCTTTAAAAGCCCAGAGGATAAATGGACTCACCTTACAGAAGAGAGGGAAAGCAGCCTCAGACCTCTCCTATCTCTCATACAAGTGGAAGAAAAAGGAAAATATTTAAAT
This sequence comes from Canis lupus baileyi, assembly GCF_048164855.1. Taxonomy (NCBI): domain Eukaryota; kingdom Metazoa; phylum Chordata; class Mammalia; order Carnivora; family Canidae; genus Canis; species Canis lupus. The sequence goes on along the minus strand of NC_132846.1, from coordinate 46,872,488 downwards.
ATGGTGTTAAATTCTAAGTGTATATTTTTCAATCTCTGATTTGAGCTGAGTTTTAGGAATTCTGTGCTCCTTTCAAAAACTACAGCTGTGGGGGTACCTGTGTGGCTCAGTTGGTTAAGTATCCGACTCTTGGTTTCAGCTCAGGTTGTGCTGGAGTCATGAGATCAAGCCCTCCATTCGGCTCCATGCTTAGCATGGAGTCTGCTTGAGATTCTCCCTCTCCCTCTGCCCCTTCCCCTATTCTTTCTCTCTAAAATAAATAAATAAATTATTTTAAAAAAAAACTACAGCTCCAAAGAATACAGAAGACTACACCAATATATCTTATTAGAAGGCATAAGTTCAGATTTCCAAAGGGCAAAGAACTGAGTTTTGAGATAGTTCATCCAGGAAAATTTTACTAGCTAAGTGAATGACAGGGAAAGCTCAGAGTCACAGTAACCAATGGGAAGTCCATGTAGCTCTACTATTTCTTATTTATGATCTACCCATGGATGGGAAGAGAAACTGATCAGGGATAGAGAGTCACCTATGGGCTTAGGGGTAAGAGCAGAAAGCAATCATAGATGAGGGCCTGGTGTTAGGACTCTGTTTTTCAAACTTTACAACAGAATCATCTGGGAGCATTTTTAAAGTGCAGATTTTGAAGGGCACCTGGGTGACTTAGTCAGTTAAGCATCTACCTTCAGCTTAGGTCATGTTCCCAGGATCCAGGATGGAGCCCCATATAGGGCTCCCCACTCAGCAGGAGAGTCTGTTTCTCCCTCTCCCTTTGCCCCTCCCCTACTCACACACACAGTCCCTCCTTCTCTCTCTCTCTCTCTAACACTCATAAATAAATAAATAAATAAATAAATAAATAAATAAATAAATAAAATCTTTTTCAAAAAGTGCAGATTTTCAGATCTTCATGGCATATGGCTCAACATCTGCACTTTCAATGGGCATCACATGAGATTCCAAAACAACCTGGGGAAAAGCCATGCTAGAATAGCTAAAATCACAATTGGGGGCAGGGGGAGGACAATGGTATCTAGAATTCCTTGTCATTGTTAAAAGCCAAGGAATGAAAGACAAATATTAAGTATAAATCCAAGAAAAATTCAGGATCTTGGAAAGGTGATTTCCATTCAGACATGAGACAAGACCAAGGTTAGCTTACCACTGAGTGAAAGCAGCTCCAAATTCGTAAATCAGGTACCAAGTTTCCTTTCAGTTGTTAAGTGAGAGAAAACCCAATTCAAACTGGCTTAAGCCAAAAAAAAAAATCAAGAATCTATTGGTTCATGTAAATGGAAGTAGTAGAAGGGGTCTCCAGGGGATTCAGGAGCTCAACAACATTAAAACTCAATTGCTCTGCCTTTGGCTCTTGAATATTACCTCTATCTTGGTTTCTCTTTTCTCCTCCTATGGAGGAGATATCTGCCTGAAGTTCTGATCATTCATATTTGATTACAAGTCTATAGAAAAGAAAACGCCTTTTCTATGTTACTCCATTAAAAAAAAAAATCCCAGGATTACCTCTGATTGGACTAGCATGGGTCACATGACTACTTCCAAAACAGTTTCTCTAGCCTGGGATTAAAATACAATATCACTGAGATCTGGATCATTTTCCTACCTACAGATCTGGGGGGAGGGGTGATGGAGGGATGACCAAACCCCATGCATTAAAAGTACAGGGGAAAAGAGAGATAGTTTCCTACAAAAACACTCCAGATCTCCTTCCCCAAAAAACAAGAAATAGATTCTGGGTAGTAGAAGCTCTGATGGTCTGCTACAATGGCTGAAAAATATCTTTGTCTGTTTAATTACATAAAAAAATGCTGTGTTGACTTGAAAAATAATTCTGCCAGTTATTTTACCAGTAGAAAAAAAAGGGAGTTATTTGGAGAGTAGTGGAGAATTGTAATCCAAGACAAGTAAACTACTGCAAAACCATTGACAAGTCCCACTGAGCAAAGGAGAAGAATGCTCTTTTATAGAAAAAAACAAACTAACAAACAAACAGGGAAGTTGGGATGGCTGTCATAAACAAAAGGTCCATTGGAGTAAACTAGGAAGCTGGAAGTGTAGTGGCTTCTTTCATTGGTTGGGCTATTACCAGGGAAGGAGGTAAGTCTTCTTCCTGCTGGGACAGTAAAGTAGTATCCACATGTGCCATCCTTCTATTTCTGTTGGGTCTAGGATTGACCAGGATTGCTAGGGTGGTAAGAGCTCCCCCTGCCGGCCCCCAACTCCATTCTAAAGGAGTTTTCTTGTATTAATTTCCATAATATCAGTTAATATTTACTTATTTTAATATTCTTTTAATATTAACTATAGAGACCTATATCTGAATATAGATATTATATTATTGCAATGGCCTGTTTGTCACTAATCTTCCCCAGTGAATAATAACCCCATGAGGACAGAAACTGTATTTATCTTATTTATCCATGTGCAGATAAGCAGTCTTTTTTTTTTTTTTTTTTTTTTTTTTAATGATAGTCACACACACACAGAGAGAGACACAGGCAAAGGGAGAAGCAGGCTCCATGCACCAGGAGCCCCATGCGGGACTCGATTCCAGGTCTCCAGGATCGCGCCCTGGGCCAAAGGCAGGCGCCAAACTGCTGCGCCACCCAGGGATCCCGACAAGCAGTCTTTATAGTGGGATGCGCAAAAAAGTGATGAATTACAACAGTAGTAGAATTTCTATTTTTTTCTTACCTAACTTTGGAGGGGGATAAAAGGAAGCTTTATTAACATTTAGTATACAGATATATGGATTGGCAATGACTTACTCATTATGTTCAGAAGTGGTAATGGTAAGAAAGGGCCCAAAGAGAAGAATGTGAACTCCACTTGTTAATTTGTTCCTCCAGTTCCTGGCCTCCCACCCTCCAGTCTCTCTTCTTCCCACCCAGCATCATTCAGACTCACTGCCTGATGCTTTGATTTGTCTGAGTAACCCCAGGACCTCTCTCTCAGAAGCTGACCTCATTGAAGTGGGACACCCACCTTCTTTCTGACCCAGCACACTCAATGTGGAACACAAGTAGTACAATCTATTAATTCCTGGTGATCTTTATCTAGAGCCTCACTGTTAATGAACCCAACCTTTCAAAATGTAGGTTGGAAAACAGGCTGACCTCAACAGTCAGCCAAGTAGGATTTATCAAACACCTACTATGCCAGGAAGAGGTAGATAAAGAGATTCATAAGGGAAAGGCCTTTCTTCCAAGGAACTCAACTAGTTAGGAAAAGAAGTCATGTAATTATAAAGGTGGCTGACATATAGAGAGGGGAGGATGGCTACCACATGTGCTTTCTTCAAAAGGTATCATTTCTCTAATGCAGTTTTAAAGGGAGCACTGCTTTTAACACGACCAGGTCTTCCTGCAGCCCAGATTTCTGGAGTTCTTTTCCATATAGAGTGCTGGAACCCTGCCATGCCTAGACAAATGTCAGTATATCTTTTGTAGGTAGAAACAAAGGAGACTGGATCTATACCTGGGTGATCCAGTGAGTCAGGAAATCAGCCTGTCAACAAAATCTAAGGAGTAAAGATTAGACTCCCAGATTAGGAATCAGGCGCATCACGTCCCAGGGCTCATTCCAATAAGGTAAACAGACTGGCCGCATTATCTCTCGATCTACAATGGTTGCAGGCAATATCGCCAATGCCCAATTTTATGCTTCATTAAGATTTCACTTAATCTCTTCCTAATTTAGCCGGAGAGAGGAATTGATCTGCCTTTAAATAAATATCACACAATCTTTTACTTTCCAAAGGCAAATAAGCTTATATATTTGATTTATGTCCTTTGTCATGTCCAGAAACAGCATCTATTCTAAACTATATCGACTTTGCCAGAAGTTGCAGTTCCAAGAGTTTTCCTCTCTGTCCTTAAGGAGAGAATTTTTCTCTGTCTGAATCTTCTATTTCTCCAACAGTTCCATACCTCTGTGAGCATACAGATTTTTAAAAACTGTACTAAGTAAAATGTGCCAAAGATACCCAAATTTCTCTTGGAAGTACCCAAGTCTCCACATCTAACAGAAACAAAAGGTTTTGCTTTTTCTTTAAGCCAATAAGATGTGATGTCACTGAAGTGGCTATGAAAAGAGCGAGTTGCCAAAAGAACCGTTAGTAATTTTTTTGTCTACAAAATGAATGGAGCAATTCATGTTTTTCCACAGCCTGCTTCTCTCTGAATAGAAAGAACAATATCTAAGAGGAGAAAATAGGTTTTTCACGTCCCGTAGTTGAGCCATTTAGAAGTTTGTTTTGTTTTGTTTTGTTTTTTATGCAAGTAACAGAAAACTCAGCTCTCAGTGGCTTGAACAATAAAAGGCTTTAATCTACCACGCCACAAGAAGTCCTGAAGCACTTTGGTTTTCCGTTGTTCAACAGTGTCTTCAAGAACCAGAGTCTTTTCTCCTCAGAATGTAGACTCTGGTCTTAAGTTTGACCCATTATAATCGAAAAATGGCTACAGTGACCTCAAGCATCACCTCCTCGCATATCAATATCCAAAGACAGAATGTTCCATCTCTATTTGCCTTTTAAGAGAAAGTTTTCTTTTCCAGAAGCCTGTGAAAAGGCTTTCCTCACATTTCCTTGACGAAAATTGTATTACACATTCATTTCTTTTTTTTTTTTTTTTACACATTCATTTCTAAACCAATCACTGGCCTAGAAATTGGTATCATCAAGATTCAATCCCCTAAAGTAGCCATATGACCAATAAACATAAAAATTAGGTTTCTATTAGCAAGGAGAAATAGATATTATGAGGGCAATCAACAGCTTCTGTGCACAAGACCAACTGAAAAACAAGGAGATGGGGATGGGATGAGGATCCAAGCAACTTTGAGGCAGTCATACAATTCTCACCTTATGGTTGGCCTGAGCCTTCAACGACTGGAGCCGTTCCACTAGCATCTGAACTAAGTATATTGTCTCTAGGATGTCTTTGTTAAAATGTATATATACTGATTGGCAAAAAGAAAGACCAATAGGTAACCCATGTCTGCTGGCATGTAGACAAGAATTTACCAATCAAGGTAACTCTGAGTCAGATTGGAAACAGCATTAATAATTGGGTGAGACATTATCACATGCTCACCATGTGCTTGCAATGTATGAAATACTTTACATGGTTTATACATTCTACAGATGAAAACCTGAGCCAAGAGAAGTGAAGCAACTGCCAAAATTCACACAAATGGTTTGGAGCAGTCAGGACTTGAAATCAAAGCAATCTGACTCTAAAGTCCATACTCTTGATATAGGTAGTTAATCCTTGAATTCGCTGGGGGAAGCCAGGAATTTAGAAATGTTTGGGCTGCAGGATCTAGGTTGCTTGAACCAATCACATCAGCAAAGGAAAATAAGATTACCTGGACTGGCTCAAACCCCATAGTGCCCATCCCTAAAACTGAGGGGTTGAGCCATTTCCACCTAAACAACATAGTTGTTACTGTGGAGGCGTTCAAGTCAATGTTGGAGAGGCAATCACAGGTTCTTAATCGCATTTTCTTGCCGTGGGAAAGTGGAGGAAATTTGCAAAAGGGATCCAGTTTACAAAAATACTCAAACTCCTGAAACCCTACTGATACTCCAGGGAGGAAAAAGTACCTCTGATGAAGAATTTTCTTAGTAAAGCCCATAAAGAGGTAAGTACAGGGGCACCTGGGTGGCTCAGTGGTTAAGTGTCTGCCTTAGGTCCTGGAATCAAGTCCTACATCAGGGTATCCTGCTTCTTCCTTTTGCCTATGTATCTGCTTCTCTTTCTGTGTCTCTCATGAATACATAAATAAAATCTTTAAAAAAGGAAAAAAAGGGGTAAATACAAATTCACACTTGAAAAGTTTGATTCTGGGTGGGTTTTAATTTTAATTATTTTTTTTAATTATTTTTGTTCAACTGTATTTCTTTCTATAGTCTACTTGTATGGTTAAAAAGAATTTAAAGGCCACTCCAAAACAAAAGGGGGGGGGGGGGAGAGTGCTTTACTGACAAGTACTTGGAAAGCCAGCCCAGAGGACATCATCAGTGTATGGGTTCTCCCCACATCAACATCACTTAAAGGAAATTGGATTTAAAATAACTGATAGTGAGGTCATTCTTAGCTTTAGAGGAAAACTCACAGGATGAATGCTCCTAATGCATTTAAAATGTGTTATAATCAATAAAAGTGTTCCTACATATTTTAAGAACATTTCTATTGCATATACCATGCCAACTTCATAGAATACCCTATTTCACAGATGCTTCAGACTCAGCTGCATATATATTCTACTAAACACTAGTGACCAATGATCATTTAAAAGAGAAATACCAATAACCTTCAAAAAGGACGAAGACTTTATATGTCAAGCCCCTCATTGTTCCTTTGAGAAAATTACTTTTTTTAATGATCATTACTCTTTTAAAAAGAGTCTTCCCTTATTGTAAATATTATTTTACAAAAACAACAATGGTGGATGAGGACAGCAGCAGGTGTCCCTCTAATTCCCAACTGCCTTCTTCCATGTTCCAAGCCCTACTAGGCACTTAACAGTGTGTCTGATTCAAACTTAAGTGAGTTAATTTAGGTGAGTAAATTCTATAATCATCATATTACAGAGGAGGAAATTGCAACTTTAAGAGATTAAGCAATTTGCTAAGGCTTCTCAACTCCTAAGTACAGCCAAGATTCAAAACCTGATTCTTCCTTATTCCAGAGCTCACACTCTCTCCACTTCACTGAGCTGCCTTGCTGACAGATAACCAGAGTACTCATTTATTCCTTCATTCAGTAAATAATAATTATTTCGCACCTACTATGTGCCCAGCACCATGTTAGGCAGTGTAGAGAGACCTATCGCTTGGTGTTCATGGATTATAGTCACTGAATGGAATAATAGGCAAACAAATCAAGAAGTTAAGAAATATATAATTATGAATGGCAACATGTATGATGAGGAAAAAAAAAAACAAAATGCTTTCTGTATAAAGATGTAGAAAGTTTGCCTAATCCAATCTAACACTTCACAAATATGAGGTATCAAGAAGAAAATCCCTTCCTCATAGCTACCACTACTTATAGGTAGATGAAGCAGTAGGCCTCCTACCAGGTGGTGATTTATAATAAAAGCCAGGTCAGACCAATTTCTGCTACACACACTGAGAAAGAAAATTGTCCCTGAACTGAAGCAGAACTTTGTGGTCTGAAGTGATTAGCTGCTCCTTTGGAGAAGTAATTACTGTTCCTGATAAATCACAGAAGCTATTTCCTGATAGACTTCAATGAGCTCAAGAGCCCTTTCTAGAATATTTATTGTGCTAGATCTTCTGTTTGCCCCCCATCTCTACTCCACACCTTTCCCCACCCTCCTGGGCCCTGGAAGCTAGCCTGCATGGACTGCATTCCTGGGCTTCGTGGCCTTGCAGTTTGAGTTAAGCCTGGCCCAGTGAGAAGCACCAGCAGGAGACTGGAAGGCAAAGGGCAGCAGAATGGAGGTGATATACACAGCCTGGTTCTGTCCCTGCAGAGATGTGAGGGGTGGGCTCTACCTCTCTATTGAAGGCCTCTGCTCCTGGCAGATGGCACCTTCTATATAGCTCCCATCTTCGGGTCTACCCTTCCCTTGCCCCTTTAGACCCAGAAGTAGAAATGGCTCTCACTGTCGCTAGCCCTGAGGACCACACCATCCCTTGTTGGTATCCACAAACCCTGTATGTACCGTAACAGTCTCTCTTCCAGCGTCTTTACATAACCCATTTTGAGTGAGCCATTGCTTTCTACTAAGACTTCGACTAACACATCTACTGTCAGCCTCAGGAATTGTTTAGCAACCTGTGACCAGTCTCCCAAGTGTCTAACAACCTTTATTTAAACATTCTTTTTTAAAAAATAATACAAATAGTGACTATCTAAACAACTTTTTTTTTCCTACAAAATCTGTATCAAGTAGGAAATACTTAAGTTAGTGTGCGCTCATAAGACTCTTCCCTGGCAGCAAGTTTGAAAAATACCTTTGATACATGCTTGTCATTAATTTGCCTGAGACATTACTTTCATAATATAAGCACAAAATGAATCATGCATCCTATTCTGTACACTCAATAAAGTTCCAGATTTCTGCCCTTGTGGGTACTGAGCATCTTTCAGGTAAAGTTTACTCAAAGTAAATGTGAATAGTCTTAGCAGCAGACTCAGCTGCCAACCCAAAGCAGCGTCATGAAAATTCTCCAGTCAGTATCTGAGCACAAGATGAGTGTGGAATCAGAATCCTAGAGAGAGAGAAAAAAAAAAAAAAAAAAGAATCCTAGAGAGAGGTATTGGCCCTGCTTGATCCTTATACTCTATCTATTTAAAGGTGGAACTGCCCACACGATACTTCTAGCAAGTCCACATATTTAAAGAGCACTCATTTCACCGATGACAAAATTATAACATCCACTCTATTCATCAAAGCCTTTAGTGCAGATCAGAGATAAGGAATGTTTAAGTCCCTCTCCTACCAGCTGTCTCTAGAGTATAGACTTTATTTAGAACTTTCAAATGCTAATTAACCATCCCTTTGGTGTATAATTTCCGATTAGAGTACTTCAAATATTAACTAACTGCTTCTGAAGTGTAGATAAAAACCAACTAATACAGATTTTACAGTATCTACGCAGAAATATTTTAAAGGAAATTACAAACAACATAGCAAATAAATACCCTTGGGCAGAACACTGCCTCTATGATACTGGTTCAGGTCACTTATTGATCTATATGTAGAGCACATTATATTGTCCTGTTACACTACTTCTGTAAGACCAAACTGCATACAAAACAAAACATTAATACAAAATCATCATGAAAAGCCATAAAATGCCATTGTATTATAGAAACCATATTATATTTGTAGATCCCTAATAACCCATTGTCTGATAAAACCTACATTTAATTTCTAAGAAAGCATAGTTTATTGAGTAACCCTATTGGCATTTCATGCTATTCTCTCTAAATTTACCATTTCCTTTTGCTTCAGAGAGCAGTTTAAACAGTTTGCAAATCAAAGTCCACACCCTTGGAAGCCCTCAGTGTGAAGTGCTCAGATTATACTGTGACATTTGCTCTTCCCTGACACCATCCATCCTCGGAACCTCTTCCTACAAAAAGAGAGACCACTCTTGTATCCTTACTCAAGTAGGGTCCCAGTCTGTTAATCTCAGCCCATTCATTATGAAGCAAGTAATGGGAGTATAACTTTCAAACTGCCCTAGGAAGACTGAGAAGGAAATTCTAGGGTGATTGTAGGAAGGCTGTACCCATTTGGCTGAAGATTATTGGCAATTATCCAGTTTTTAAAGCAGGGAAGAATCTATTTTTATGAGGATTATTGGTGACTAATTGCTTGAAATATTTGACAGAACACAATTTCTCAGGCAATCAACCAGCTCTCAGTATCTTTCCTTTTCTAATATGGACCCAACTCATTACAACTGTTTCCAAAGGACTGTCCATAATATTTTATCAGGAAGGAATTTCATCGTATTGTTTGAAATAGAAGGGCAATTAGATGCTGTTAAGATGAAAAACACTCCCTATGACCCAGCAATTGCACCGTTGGGGATTTACCCCAAAGATACAGATGCAATGAAACGCCGGGACACCTGCACCCCGATGTTTATAGCAGCAATGGCCACAATAGCCAAACTGTGGAAGGAGCCTCCGTGTCCATCGAAAGATGAATGGATAAAGAAGATGTGGTTTATGTATACAATGGAATATTACTCAGCCATTAGAAACGACAAATACCCACCATTTGCTTCAACGTGGATGGAACTGGAGGGTATTATGCTGAGTAAAGTAAGTCAATCAGAGAAGGACAAACATTATATGTTCTCATTCATTTGGGGAATATAAATAATAGTGAAAGGGAATAGAAGGGAAGGGAGAAGAAATGTGTGGGAAATATCAGAAAGGGAGACAGAACATAAAGACTCCTAACTCTGGGAAACGAACTAGGGGTGGTGGAAGGGGAGGAGGGTGGGGGGTGGGGGTGAATGGGTGATGGGCACTGGGGGGGGGAGCACTTGACAGGATGAGCACTGGGTGTTATTCTGTATGTTGGTAAACTGAACACCAATAAAAAATAAATTTATTTAAAAAAAGATGAAAAACACTGACTCTTCACCAAAATGATTATTTCAGTGTATTATAAGAAGATTCATGTGTAATGCAATCATTTGAAAGATCATTCAAAAACTAAGCTATTAAATTAAAATATCTGCTTTGTAATAAATACAGAAATAAAATTTTATGACTGACATGTTATACACGTTAGGAATCCATTAACTGATTAAAACCAAATCAGGTAGAAAGTGCTTTAAAAAAAAGGATGAGATATCCCCTTCAGGTGATTTATCTAAGTAGATAGAAAGAAATGGGAAAAAAAAAATGTGACAAGGAGGTTCTGGGAAGAAGGTGGAGAAGATAACCTAAATGGATATCAGGATACTAACCAGGTTAGATGTGAACTTGATAGGAATCCCTAGAAAGGTGCTCAGAGAGACCTAAAGCTGTCTGTATATGAGGATAGCAGTTTGCTGACATTTCTTTTTATCCTAAGGGTTGCAAATTATCTGATACCTTCTCATCAAGAGTAGGTCTCTGCCTTCTCCCCTTGGGTGTGGGTGGGCTTAACTGCTTCAACCGATACTGGCACCATATGACTTCTAAGGCTGGACCTGAAACAGCCATATGGCTTCCACCTGGGTTTGTTGGGATGTTTGCTCTGAGGGAAACCAGCTTCCATGAAAGAAGTCCGACTACCCTAGGACCGCCACACTGGAGAGGCTATGTGTAGATATTCCTACATCCAACAGGGAATATCAGTGGCCAGCCATGTGACAAGCCATCTTGGACATCTAGTCCAGTTGAACTTTCGAATGATTGTGACCCCAGTAGACATCTGACCAATTACATGAGAGACACCAAGTGAGAACTACCCAGCCAAGCCCTTTGGAATTTCTGTCCCTGGAATAATTTGTCTTACAACAATGGTAACCAGAACCAGGACTGATTCAATGACCTAAAGAAAATCTGGGAACAAATGTTACAAACTACCATATTCTGTGAACTGCAGTAGGCAAATTAAAAAAAAAAAAAAAAAGTGGACTTGTCTGGTACTGGCAGACTGTCCTAACAACTGTGGAGCCTTCTTTTTGTTCCAGACCCAGAGAAGTCCTCCTGTCCTCCAGACATCAAATAAAACTGAAGTAAATCACCTCTTAATTCTGGAATCAGTTTTTCTTTCTTTCTTTCTTTCTTTCTTTCTTTCTTTCTTTCTTTCTTTCTTTCTTTCTTTTTTTGAATCAGTTTTGTCACATTTTATCAGAACTCCCTCTGAATACTAACATTTTCTCAAAACACATAGATTTGAGATGGAAAGAAAATTTTTATTTGAAAAGAATTTACTGTTTTTAAGCCCAAACTGAATCAAATCCTCCTTGCTTGCTCCTGAACTGAACTAATAACAGTTTTATTCTTAAAGGTTTCACTAGCTGTGAATCAAGGTCTATTGTGACTCATGTGGTGTGTGGGCAGCAACTAAAGACTTTCTAGAAGGGTAAGTTACTACAGGGAAAACATCCCAAATGCTTTTGAAAAGTAAGTTGTAACAGTTATAAAACATCCATGCCACAATCTTCAGGAAGCCCTAGAATTAACTGCACTAAAGGTTAGCAGCAGGTACATGATTAGAAAAGGAATAAACTGGAAAATAACCTTTTATAGGGTGGGTTCGAGCAAAGGTTGTATGCTCACCAAAAAACACCTGACAATTGGCCTAACAGGAAGGCAGGTGCCATGGAATTGTGATGTGTTGAAAGGAAACCTTAAGTACAGAGCCCTAAAATCATACTAATACCTCTTCCTGCAGTTTCTTACGGCAGACCTCTCCTGTGTGATTATGCTGCCCACAGAGCATTAGAAGGACTCCATGTGAATTGGGCTGGCCAAATCTTTGGTCTGTTCAGAGCAGAAACTTGGCAAAATGACAACATAGAAAAATTATTTTTGTTGTCTCCCTATTTTTTCCTTTCTGCAATTTACACCCCCCTGAAATATACAGTCCCACATACCCATCCCACTTAATCATCCCCTTTGGCTAAGTGGGTATGACCTATTTGGTTAAGGGCCCTTTAAAAAAAAAAGATTTTATTTATTTATTTGAAGGGGAGGAGAGGAGCAGAGGAAGAGGGAGAAGCAGGTTCCCCACAGAGCAGGGAGCCTGATGTGGGGCTCAATCCCAGGACCCTGAGATCATGACCTGAACCGAAGGCAGCTTAACCGACTGAGTCACTCAAGCACACTTAAAGGATCCTTTTTAAGGGAGGGTTTCCATAATGGGATTTTTTCCCAAACCCCCTCCCCCCAGTCATTGAAAGCTATTCTGCAGTGTCCCCTTCTCGGAGTGCTAAATTCCCTCCACAACTCTCTGTTAGGGAAATGATCCAAATTCTATACCTAAGTATTTAAGAATATCTACAATTTAAGGTCTAGCCCATCTTACAGCTATTTCTCAATCTTTCCTTCAGACAAAGGCAGATATCAACTATTTCTTCTGCTGTTGTTCACATGTACTTTCCTACAACCATGTCTTTGTCTGTGCTTTTCCCCCAACACAGAACGCCCTCCACCTACTCCAACATACCCAAGTCCACCTTTCTTTTGAAAGACCCACATCAAATCTGACCACCCCCAGGAAGCATGCTTCTTTCCTGGCAAACCATAGTCATCATGTCCTCCTCTGAATTCTAGATCACTCACCTGGCACTTAGCATGTGCTGTGTTTTAATGTTATTCGTGTATTTCTATTTTTCTTTCTCCATATGGGGCAGTAACAATAGCATGCATCTCTGGGATCTCTGGTGCACCATGTTTCATACTCAACCTATATCAGATGACAATAATGCTTTAGTGAAGAGCTCATCTATATCAAAAACTCCTAAGTACTTTTCCTAGGTAACATATTTAAGTCCTATTATTCTTGTTGCTTTCAATAATACAGTAACTCTTAGGGATATGTCTAAGGATATTTTTTTAGCCCCTTAGCAGCCAAATGGAGAAGATACATTTGTGCAGCTCAATTGACCCTTTAGACCAGAGTAGGTCTTCTTGGACCTTTAAGGTCTCATCACAGCTTGTATCTCCTTATAATTAGAACAGAAACTTGTACATCTTTGGAAATTCCTTTGCCTACCTCATTCTTTTTCTCTCTTGATTGGCAGTCTACCTATATCAAGTCACCCTTCCACTTATGGATTTAAGAACATTGTATTGCAGAGCATGGAATCTGGCCAATCTGAGTGGTTATTGAGGGTGAACTTCCTACAATGTGAACCTTGATCAGTGAGAAATAGGATATGAATGGGACGAAGATCGATAAATTGTCCCTCCTCTTTTTTGCCTGTTAGCTACTCCAGGGTGTGATTTCTCTTTACAACTCTCCCAGGAGAAGTCCTGGATGCTGAATGAGCACATCTGCTGAACAGCCAGCTGTGTCCCTTGTCTCTTTGTAGTTCAGTAAAGTGGTGACTAGTGTGGTGATACATTGCATAACATCATGTCCTACCATCTTTCCTTCATTTCTTTTTCCTTAACTCTTCCTGCTTTGGGCTTGCATCCTTAAAAAGGGGGTTAGCACTTTAATCCTTGCCTCAGGCTTTATTTTCTGGAGTACTCAGATTAAGATAGTTCCCTTTATTAATCATCACATTTTACTATTGAGACTTGGAGTTCCACTTCACAGAATGGAGTACAAATAAAAGCCTTCCTATAGAATCCAGTAGTTCAATATTTATCCAGCAGTTCATAACTTATCTGCTAGTTCAATACTTCAGCTCTCATCTGCCCATTTAATTAAAAATATGTCTTTTTTGTGGAATCTTCATCCTCTTATGGACTTCAGATCTTACTAACACAAAGAGAATCAGACTTGGACACTCCTGAATCACTAATAGAATCAAAATAACCCCTTGAGGCTAGGAGATCTTATAAGTGTGAGAGGTTGTTGTCTGCTGAGATCCATCCTCCTCTTCTTACTTAGTTATATAGTCTTAGTGGGGTACATAACTGTCTACATTTCCCAGGAGCACCTGAGTGGCTAAGTTGGTTAAGCATCTGCCTTCAGCTCATGTCATAATCCCAGAGTCCCAGGATGCCCCACATAAAGCTCCCTGCTCAGCAGTGAGTCTGCTTCTCCCTCTCCCTCTGCTCTACCCCTGATTGTACACACACACACTCTCTCTCTCTCAATCTTGCTCACTCTCAAATAAGTGAATAAAATATTTTTTAAAAAGACTACATTTTCCAGTATCCCATGCATCTGGGATCTGGGTATTCATATGACTATGTTCCAACCAATGAGATATGAAGAGAAATGAAGTGTGTGCCATTTCTAGCCCTTGCTTTAAAAAAAATTGGCACATATATCTCTAGCCCTTTTCTCCTCCCTTCTGGCCAAGACATAAAGAAAATTGGAGTAGCTTTCTTGTACTGAGATGGAAGCCACAAGTTGAGAATGACAGCTACTCAAATAGCCCTGGACAACTTACCTCTAGAATGTTACATATAAGGGAAATAAATTTCGATCTTGCTCAAGACACTGTATTTTGGGGTCTCTCTTATATCACTCTAATCTGTCCCCTGTTTAATATAACATGCACCAGATCCTGGTTGCTACTGTCACCAAACTGAGAGGTACATTGTTGGGCCTTGTCACTGCACCTGCTGTTGGTGTTTGAGTCTGTTGTCACCACCTGTTAAAAACTCAGCATCCAGAAGGTGTGTTCTTCTACGTGACTCACTAAGTTCTTGTTTCCAGTCACTAACCAACAGTCAGGCCAGCTCAGTCCATCTGAACGAGTTTGGGAGGAAATGAGTCCTCTGTGGAAGATTCTTCTAATTGCGCATCGTTTACCTGTTATGTATTCTCCCCCTTTCCCTTAGAAATAGGAACCATTCTGTAATGGAGTGGCAACTACCATTCCCCCTCAACTCAATACATCTTTTGCCCAAGGTCAAAAAGTTCCTTGCATCTGAGGATGAACATCTGACACAGTTTTGGAAGAAGTCTCTGATGACTTCAAGGAAGATTTTAATTTCCCAATACAGGCACCTCCCTCTCCACAGTGTCTCTTCCTTTTCCTTCTTAGTGAATGGAAAGTAGATATGAGGCCTGAGGTAAAACAGCCATTTTGAACCTTGAAGAGTAAAGTCCAATGCTTGAGATGGCAGAGCAGGAGGATGGAAAGATTCTGAAACAATCATAGCATCAGGGGGCCACTGGACCAGTCTTAGGCTGCCCAGCTGGCCTATTTCTCTATGAGGAAATGTAAATTCCAATTTGGTTACACTTCCAGAGTCAAGATTCCATTATATGCAAGCAAAAGCAACCTCTAATGCATAATGGCCTATCAGAAGCCCTGGATGTCTTTCAAGAATTTGTCAAGCTATACCCAGCAGCCTTCAAGTTATACCTCAATTATTTTTCCCACAAACAAACAAAATTAAAGTTCTACCTTATGAAAAATGCAGTACACTGAAATTACTTATTTATTGCTTGTACTTCCTACCAGACTCTAAGCCCCATGAGGCAGGAGCCATGTTGGTCTTGTTCATTGCCTTATCCTCAGTGCTTGGCACTCTGCCTGGCATACGTCCCCAGTGATATTTTAGATAGAACAATGACTAAATAGAAAAATTTCAACACACTGTTATTGATGCATTTAAATTACTCATTACTGAAATGCAGCTCATTCATACACTTGTTCATTCATTTATCCAACATTAATTGATGTGATATGCACAGCGGTATGTGCATAAGGCAAAGTCACTGCTCTCAACAAGCTTCACTTCTAATGGGAGAGACAGACCATCAATTCTTACACAGAAAAAGAAGAGTCTCAGAGAGTTATAATTAGGGTAGGCAGTGGATCTACTATCCTGGAATATTCCAAGAAGGCCATATTTAAGCACAATTCACTGTCATCAATATGGCTTTACACCATAATTACTTCAACCTCAACAGTCCAGGTCCTGAGAGTGTATTGTTTTCTAAGGGATTAGATGATGAATTTCCCTTCTTGGAATTTAGGATCACATGCATTTCTGAAGAAGATGAAAGGCAGAGAAAGAGATAGGAGAAAGAAAGAGAGAGGGAGGGAGGGAGGCAGAGAGGGAGGAAGGGAAGGAGGAATGAAGGAAGGAGGGGGGAGTGGGAGGGAAGGAAGGAGTTTCATCCTCCCCTTAAGTACACTTCCTCCTCTGTGGCCACAGAGAGATGTTCTACTGGTAAAAAACAACACCGAAGGGGAGGGGCTTCTCTGAAAGCAGCCTGCCCTGGAAACAATAGCTAATATCCCAAAAGAAGAGCTTTTGAACTCTCCTATGTTCAAAAGAATGTACTATATTATTAATGCTGCAACCCTTGTTTATGTTTCAAACTCTTCAAAAGCCTCAATCATTGTTCCTCCTCAAATCCCCTCTGCGTCCTGCTGACCCACCAAGGGAGCCCTCATGAAAGAGGAGGAGAACCAAGACTTTCCCCATGTGCTCTGCTCTCTTTCCACCACTTGAGCTCCCCAAAACTGTAAGCTGCCTCCTTTAGAATTTGCTCTTGTAAGAACTGCAGTGAAGAATACTTTTAATTTCTAACATCCAGAGATGGCTGTCCTATTGCCTCATTCAGGCATTCTAGAAATCAATGTGATGTGTCTTTAGTATATACTGAGTTAGTTTATGAAGGAAAGAAAAAGAAATGGACTTGGTCACGTTAGGGAAGTAGAAATGTTTGTTTTCCTTAGTGCTGGTTAAACCACCATTTGTTAATAATCTCGGTAGAATTGTTTCTTCCAGTAGGTGAGGTAGAAGAATGGCAGGGTTAAGGGGAGTAAAGGGAGATGGGTGAAACTGTCTGAGGTCAGCTGAGGGAGAGAGATGGCATTGGAGAGAAAGTTTTGATTGGCCATGTGTCAGCTTCCACGGGATGGGAATAGCAGGGCCGGGGCCAGGGTAAGGCAAGTGAGGCAGCTCTGACGCACCAAGGAAGCAGGCATCATCACTCCAGGGTGCCGACCCTGCCCTTGGACCACCCTGGCATTGTGTGTCCAGGCTCCCCTGCATCTAGCTCCTAGTTCTGGCTCCAGGGAATTGAATTCTGTCAAGGATATAAGAGAATGAGTAGATCCAGACACAGATTCTCTTAGTCATGACAAATGGGCACAAACAGGTGGAAAACAGGACTGGTGAACAGCTGGTAAACAGCTCTACTACTAAAACAGAATAGACCTTATTCTCTAGATGAGAAGAATGAAGTACGTCTTGGCGTAGACGAGACAGGGCCACTTTCTGGAGGGCACTAGGAGGGCTGGTTATAAAAACTCAACGTATCAGTTTGGCCCCCTCCTGCTCACTCATGATCTCTTTTCCACACCCTGCCCATCACCAAACTAAAATAATACACAAATATAAGTCATAAAAATGAAGTAGGGGAGGGAAATATGTCTGAACTGCTGAGAAGGGGGAGCAGAATTCTCCATAAGAAATGAAGACTCCAATCAAGAATAAGGATTCTTGACCAAAAAATCTTCCGATCCCCAAACAAGCAAGTCCACAAAACACTGCTGTTTTGGGAAGCAAAGCAAGACATACCAAGAAGCAAAAGCCATCCTTATTCACATTATACAGATTTTCTATTTCTTTCACTGCCTCCATTAAACCTGCCAAAATATCTTACCAGGTATTAACTGTAACCTTGGGGTTAAGTTTCTTTCCTCCGCAGAAATCATTTGCACTGCGACTGGACGAGCATCATTTGTAACACTGGTTTTCTACTCTGCAACCTCTCTACCTTTACAGATTATAAAATAACTGAATCAATCATAAATAGGAAATCAACCAAAGGTAAACATCCCTAGAAAATCAGATCATCCTGACACCAGACTGACTTGTTAAACGGGACCCAGCACAGCCCTGAGAGCACATCCAATAATCCCATTTGTCTGTTTCCAAATTTTGGACAATTTTTTATGACAAACTACAGCTTTTAAGAGTGCTGTTCAGAGAGCAGGAACTCAAAGAGATGCTTGTACACCAGTGTTCATTGTGATGCTTATTCACAATATGGCCAAAAGGAGGAAACAACCCAAAGCCCACCAATAGATGAATGGATAAACAACATGTGATAGAGTCACACAATGGAGTATTATTCAGCTGTTAAAAGGAAGGACATGGATGCACCTGAGGACATTATGCTCAGTGAAATAAGCCGGTCACAGAAGTATAAATAGTGCACGATCCTACTTATATGAAGCACCTAGAATAGTCACGTTTGTAGAAACAGAAAGTGGAATCATGGTTACCAGATGCTGAGCAAGAGGAAGGAATGTGGAATTAACAATACAGAGTTTGTTTGAGATGCTGAAAATGTTCCAGAGGTGGATAGTAGTGATGGTTGCATGACTGTGTGAATGTATTTAGTGCCATTTTTATATACTTAAAAATAGTTAAAATGGTACATTTTATATTGTGGATATCTTACCACAATAAAAAGGAAAGAGGAATGAAAGAAGGAAGGAAGAATGGGAAGAAGGAAGGGAGGGAAGGAGGGAGGACAGGAAGGAGGAAGGGAAGGGGAAGGAAGGAGAGAAAAAAAGTGCAGTTCAATTGCTGGGCTTACTTTTAGTTTTGGGGGATTGTGATTTTGTCTGCTACTGTGTGTCAGGCTGTGTGCGAAGCCCCCTCTCATTAGTCTTCACAACACTGTGAGGACTTAACCTGCTTGTTTTCTAGATGAGAATACAGAGGTTCAGGGAGGTTAAGTCAGTTCCCTTTAGTCACACAGCAGAGCTAGCTCAGTCTCCACCGTGCTCTCCCCCAGTCCTCTTCACTGTCCCTCCTCCTCTTTCCAGTCAAATCTTCCACTTCGGAATAAAGCAAATTTCAGAATTAGCTGTTATATTTCCAAGCACTTTCATTTTGTGCTTTCCAAGAGAAGGAATGGAAATAACTTTCTCCCATAAATCTACAGCGAGTTTTTCCCTACGAGATCTTACAGCTCTAGTCTCAATTTTTTCTCCCTTTTCATAATCCTCAGGCTCAGCATCCTACAAAGTTTGAGAACCCAGACAAGGGGTCTGTGGATGACGGAAAAGAGAATGGACCAGGAAGTGATGACATCCAAAAAAGCAAACAAATATGCCGAATATGTCTGGTAAAACGGCACACCACCAGACACAGAAGCAGAGTCTTGGTAGGACTCTAAGAAATAAAAGTCTAAATCACCATCCCTAAAGAAAAGGAGCTATGGCAAGAATAAAACTGCTGGATTTTTAAAAATCATTTCAATGAGGGTTTAGAATAGATTTTCTACATTTATACATAATATTACTTCAATTTCGCTAGATTCTGATCAATTGTACCATTTGATTAAAAACTCCCTTTAAGACCTAGAAAAGTCCTGGGGCTTCCAGACAAAGGAAATGAATGGTTTGAGACCCCCTCACACCGGGTAAGGCCCCATAGGGAGAAGCAGCATTTGCTTGAGCTGGAGGGGAAAGGAGTGGCTCCCCTCTTCATCCTGATTAGAGAATCCCCCCACCCAGCCGCTGCCAGGATCAGGCGGGCCCAATCCTGGGAAACTGGGTGCCCCTCGGGCGGGAGGGTGGGATTGTCAGTGGGAGAAGGAAGCCCTGAGTCACCGAATCGATTCTTCTTTTATCCGATCTCGTGGGAGGAAGTGTGGAAAACTGCTCATTTTTCAGCTCCTCTTAGTGAGAGTAACAGGAGTTAGTGGCTAAGGAGAGGGGGTGGCATTGTGTTCACTTGTAATTAGAACCGAATAAACCTCAGTCTAAACCAGAGCCAGAGCCCTGCTGGGCGGTTGCCCACGGCTGCTCCGAGCAGAGCTGTCAAGGAGGGACGCCTGCCCTGTCGCTCTGCTCGCCTCCCCCTCCATCCCCACACAGGTCAGGCTCAAATTTGGGGCATCTGGAAAGAGTCGTTAGAGGTCTGGCTGCGAGTGGGTGGCAGGACGTGGTGAAGGATGCCCGAGGACGATTCATCCAACGATGAGATGTGCAGTGAGCGGGAGAGCACAGGATGCTGCAAGCTGGATCCCTTGGCACAGTAACTCAGGGGTGAGCTGAGGTCAGCGTGACAGGCCTGGGAACAGCAAAAAAGGAAGGAGATGAAGGAAATCGTGCAACTCGATGGCCATCAAACGTGGTCGGGGTAGGAGACACATCCAGGTTCTGAGTTTGTGGGTTGACACCTGGGTCATAGGAGCGTTCACATGGACAGGCTCACAGGTAGGCAGGACCAGAGAGGGATTTTGCGAGGAGTCCAAGGAAGTAATATTTGGGGATCGGGCTTCTTGAGAATTAGCTCTCAAAAGAGAAGAGATTCAAAACAAAGACGATCAAGACCAAATCTTGGGATACTCAGTGAATGGTCTAAAGGAAGAAGAGTCACCAAATACGCGACAAAAGGAAGGAACACAATAGTTGTTCAGGAGCTAGCAAAAAAAGGTGTTTTGGTGTCTTTGGGAGGCAGTTTGGCTTCTATCAACTACATATCTGTGGTCTGTGTTAGCCTCCGTTTGTGTGAGTAGAAGATTCTAGGGGAACTGTTCTATTTGGGGATTTTCCCCTTCAGTCATTTTTTGATAGTGTGGGTCTGGTTCAACCTCCTAACTACTCTGAATTCACCAAGTAGCTCCTCACCCATAAGGAGCGCAGTCATTGAGAACAGGGTCTTGGTGGAGGAAGCTTTACCTGGGCTGTTCCATTCTGACCCAGAAGTCAGCATGAAACCTCAACAGAGTTGGGAAGTAGGCGATCCGACTTCTCGGGTACTCCCACCGCACTATTGCCCTTGCCGGCCTCCTCTCCACGGAACTCGTGAACAACCTCTGTTCTCCCCAGAGGTTCAAGCACGACACTATGTCTGCCTTACAGAGTGATCCAGGGTGGGAGGCAGTGCAGCCCTTAGCTCTGCGATCTCAGGGGACAGTCCTGGCACCCGGGACACAGGCTGGAGAGGGCAGGACCCTGGCAGTGGCTCCCCTGGACTTCTGGTTAGCATCACTGCCTGCCAGTGGTCCCCTCCAGATGTTCTGTGCCAGGGCTCCAGGGGGCCTGAGGCAGGCATTGGGCAGTGACAGCAGCCAAGCCTCGCAGCCTCAGAATCCTTTCCTCCGGGGACTCTTGGCAGCTTGGATGTACTTCCCAGACATGGAGCGGGTATCACACATGGAAGGGTGCCTTACTCTTCCCCTCCTTTCCCTTATAGTCCCTTCCATTATTTCTTATATTCCACATATGAGTGAAACCGTATGATGATTGTCCTTCTTCAATTGACTTATTTCACTTAACATAATACCCTCCAGTTCCATCCACATCAAAGCAAATGATGGATATTCATCCTTTTTGATGGCTGAGTAATATTCCATTATATATATATATATATATATATATATATATATATATCCCACGTCGACATCATTGTTATTCTGACTCTACTCAGCTTTCTTGAACCTAGTTGCAAAGGGACAAATAGTTGAATGGGAAGAAGAAGCAAAAAAAATGCTAAAGATTAGTAGAGATGGTTTGGCCTTTTGTTGGGGTACCACATCCTTACAAAAGGATCAACTGGGTGGGGTCCAAAGACCTCGGCATGGAGTTTTTTCCTTTGGTAAACTATACTGTGTTAAGCATGGTTTGATATGCTAAAGTGGCTTAGGGGGCTTTACCTAAAGGTTTTGCCTCATTTTATTAACAGGCATTCTATAGCCGAAACAGATGTTCTCTCTTTCAAAACGGTTATTTTACTCTGAACTTAGCACATTGTGTCATTTTCCTTTGTTGGGAAAGTGTGTCAGGTTGGGTTTTAGTCTCAGAGTGACGATAGCAACATGGTCTGGAGAGACACTTAGTGTCTCCAGGAACTGTCATTTCAACTTGATTGCATTTGCGAAGCGAAGGACAGTCTCCCTTCCCTCACTTGGGAGAGGGCCCCGGGAGCTGCAGTCCAGTCCCGGCACTCACACTGCGGCTGGGGTCTGCTCCGGGCTTTCTACCTGCACCCTCATGGGCGCTGCACCCCCGTGGGCGCTGGGTGTAAGGCCGAGAAGCACCCTGCTGGCTAACCTCTAGTGGGAGGCGTCCTCAGCTCTAGCACTCAAGACACTCAAGGTGATTCTCAAGGCGAATCTGGCCCAGGAACCCAGGAAGCAATACTCTGAAACCGAGGTGGGTTTGCACACCTGTCCCCGCCTGAGCTCCCCCAGAGGCACAGCCCAAGGCATGCTGCTCCTTATTAAAGACTGCAACCCCGGGGAAGTGCGAGTGAGGAGGACAAGGATGAGCAAGAAAGGAGGGAGTTGACTGACACCTCAAACACCTGCCTCCTGAGGGGTGCTGTAAACTGCAGCTCAAGACAGGCTGTATTCGCACATTCTGTTCCTTGTGGGGCAGATGGCTGTCCCACAGGGCGTGAACCCCCATGATTTTTGTCTTGGCACCCCAGCTGAGCTCACAGCAGAGCTGCAGCTCCCACCAACAGGGATGCCCCAGAACAGGAGTTAGAAAGAGCGCAGTGGAGCAAAAGGCTAAGGGGCTGTGGGCTCATGCCCTCCTGAAAGTGGCTGCTGGAAATGTTTGCTGGAGCGGTCAGGTAGTCAAAGGTCCCAGGGACAGGGGAGATCCAGAGGATTGGAAATGGTGCATGAAATGTATCCGATACAATATACCACAAGGTGCCTTTCTAGAACTTTCATCCATACCTGCACTGTGTGAGCACTTCATTGCAAGGTCCTGTCAAGACTTCAGGATGGCATGCCATTTGGTTTGAAACAATATAGTCAAGAAAGAAGAAGGAAGGAAGGAAGGAAGGAAGGAAGGAAGGAAGGAAGGAAGGAAGGAAGGAAGGAAGGAAGAAAGAAAGAAAGAAAGAAAGAAAGAAAGAAAGAAAGAAAGAAAGAAAGAAAGAAAGAAAGAAAGAAAGAAAAGAAACAGTATAGTCAGCTGGACAATTTTTCTGAAAAGGATTACAATTGGTTTCAGAAGAGGGAATCCCACATTGGGGTGTAAACACGAAATGAATCTGCTTTCTCTCTCTGCTCACTACAGGCCCTGTGGAACACCCGTGCCCACGGAGGAGGGAGCTTCCTTAATGCTATTTCAACTTCAGCTCACACCTTTTCAATTCTTTCCAGTTATCAAAGTCACCTTATTCTAGTCCTTTAGTTCAGTCCTGTGTATTTGAATCTTTCCACTTCAAATTCAATTCAAAGCTCTCCATCCCCTCACATCCCTACCAAGCCTGGACTGGATTGGACCATGAGGGGGGCATGGTGGACTCTCCCCAACACCTCCCCTGCTTCTTTCCTATGTACTTCCCCTGGGGTCAGGGTAGGAGGAAGAAAGAGCAGGGAATGGCATTGTCTCCATGAAGGCCTAGTAGATATATGACCCTTTCCATGATTTGTCATAATTAGTGTCCTAGTTGTTTTCTGTGGTTTGGATGTGGATGGTTGATGGTTTCAATAGGCTTCATCAATGTGAGACTCAGTTTCCCAAAGTGCATGGGATCCCTAAAGAGGAGTGATCCCATCTTCAGGATGACCCCCAGGAGCAGTCTAAACTGTACCTCTGGGAGATCTAGGCTCTTTGCTTCTTGCTATGATGGACCCCAGTGAGCCCTATGCCCACTTCATCAACTTGAGAAGGCCCATAATCCTGAAATATGCCAGCATAAGTGGAACCCATCTTCCAGACCCCAGGAACGGAGAAGTTAAAGGTGTGATCCTTGTTCCTGCCTTGCTTGGTCATTTGGCTTTCTCATCTCATCCAAGGTGCCTTTTCTAGTCCCAGCCAGAAGATGAGAGATGTTGGCCTGCCTCTTTGAAGACACTCCCAAGTTGTACGAGTGAATCTCTCCAGGTCCAGCTCCTTCTCCTTGTTTTGGATCATACTCCCCATCCCCATGAGGTGTGCAAGAAAGGTGAGACATCGCCATTCTTCATCATATCCCCCTACTTAGAAGACCATTTCTCTCCCTCAGGTCCTCTATTGGGAGGTGGTGTGGAAGTTTAGGGTGGGGTTGGAGGGACCCTGGAAGGTTGGAGTTGGTATGGAGTGGTGGTGTAGGATCTGCTGGAAATGTTGCCTCTCAGCAAATCACTTTGGAATGTTGCCATCCCCAACAGCTGGCCATTCTCTGCACTTACAATATAGGGAAACTTGAGATTTTGTTTCCAGCAGTAAAGTTAGTTATCAGTTCCAACCAAGATAAAGAAAAAGTCTCACTTGGTACTGGTCTTCATCCTGTTACATACAGACCCTTTTTAATATTAGCAATTCTAGTGCCTTTTGGGGTGATTTTACAACCTCTATGAATGCCTGTCTGTTTTTCTAAATATCTTCATGTCCTGGCCAGTGAGGTTTGCTGCTTTTTCCTTTATTGTTTAGTTTATTTTCAGTCAATTATCCCTAGTCTTAACTTTTAGAATGTCAATCATCACATCCCAGTTCAGACAACAGGACAGAAGAACGGAAGGGCAAGGGCCCTGTCCACCACCACTCCCTTTTTAAGATTTTATTTATTTATTAATGAGAGACACAGGGAGAGAGGCAGAGACATAGGCAGAGGGAGAGGCAGGCTCCCTGCAGGGAACCTGATGCAGAACTCCATCCTGGGACTCCAGGATCACACCCAGAGCCAAAGGCAGATGCTCAACCACTGAGCCATCCAGGAGTCCCCAGATATTTTCTTTGTGTGTCTATATATCTTTACTATAAGAATGAGTTACACATCTATAGCTCTTGATAAATATAGAGTTATTAAGACTGAGTCTTGACCAATAGCTAATCTGAGGGGAATAGCTGAGGATTTTCACATTTCTTTGAAACTGCATAATTTATTTGAGCAGTCCACCTATTTTTGGACATAGAGGCTACTTCAACTAATATTCTTTGCTAAGCATTTAGGAGGTTTCCAATTTTTCATTATCATATGGAGCACAAAACTGGAATAGTTACTTGAAAATTAATTCCAAATTTTAAATATCCAAAGAATAAGGGAAGGATGGTGGAAATTTCTTGTATTTAAAAAAAGAAAGGGAGAAGAGACCCAAAAAAATGCTCAAAAGTATGTAGTAAGGGTTGCAAAACCTCCTGCACCTTCTGCCAAAATGACTAATTCGTGAGAAATCAATGACTAAGAAGCATTCATTTTGACCAAAATATTCTTATTGGCCAACTTATGTTTGACCAAATTGCTTTGCCTAAACTGCTTTCAACTAAATCACCTGAAATTGAGTTAAATAATTAAACTCTCTTGGAAAGGATTAAGGGTGACCCACTTAACCTGCATGTTCTTCTTTAGGGAAGTGCGGATGAAGCTGGTCGAATGCACTAGTGCCCTTTCAAGCAGAAAACAGAAGTAGACTTTAAGACCTGACTTTTTATTTCCTCATCCCTGGAGTTTTACTCAGACCAAATTCCAAAAAGTTTAGAGCACCTTTTCAAATAGTTAATTAGAGATGTTCTGACATTCATCAGACATAAAGAGAGGATGCCCAGCAGCCCCACCCTGCCCTGATTTATTAGGAACGGGGAGGCTTTTAGCATTCATTTCTTTTTATTCTTGTGCCAGAAAGAGAAAAGGAATCATTGTTTTCCTTCAGCTTTTCTTAGGATTTCTCTGAAGCGAAATTAAATGTACCTCACATGCTCATGCACATGGATTCCTTTCTCCAAGGGGTTCTTTCCTCTTGAGACACTAAAATAATGTCTTATGGCAATGGTAGCCTGGCTCCTTTGCCCTTTTCTAACTTTATCCCATTAATTCCAGCAATAGGGCCCTTTCCAAAGATAACGAGAAGTCAGTGTTGAGAAGCAAATAGGCAACTCTGAGCCCAGCACAGTCCACCCATCCAGGATCCCTTAGGGAATGAGCTCTGCAGGAAGCCCATTGCCAGGAAGATCTGAGAAGACACCCTTTTAAGCGTCAATATCTTTGTTTCTGTTTTAGTCATTTGTGATGGTAATCTTCTCCAAAATGCATTTTATAGTTCCTGGCTCTCAAAGAAGAATATGTAGAGTATAATTAAGCCTTTTCTTGATAGGGTCACTTTATGGTATGTCATTTAAAACTTTTATTGGGGGCCAATTTTTGTTCCAGGCACTATGCCAAAAGGATACAAACATAAATAAGACACAAGCCCCACAGCAAAGGCTCCACAGCCTCGTGGGAGAGACAGGGGACTAATCAACTCCTCACAAAACTTCCTGATAATTAAATGGATTGTGAAAAGGGTGGTTTGAAAACACAGAACATAACATCTAACTCTCCCTGACTTTCAGAAAGGGAAATGTTTAGAGAGAAATTGATGTCAAAGATTAAGTAAGAAATGCTTCCGTTCCCAAATGGTCACAATGATAGAACAACATTCCAGGCAAAAAGAAGCGCATGCAAAAACCCAGAGTTTGAGGATACGTTTAGTGAAACTTCTCATAGTTTGGGAAGGCACTGTGCATTGCTAAAGGGCAGGAATGCGGTCCATGCCTCAGAGAGGCTAGCGTGTCACACAGAGAGGTCTAAACAGGACTCTAGAATGCCCTTTGGAGATAGATAATAAGTAGGCTTGAGACATTCTTGGAGGATTTTCTAGGGTCAGTTGTATGTGGTATATGCTAAAGAATTATCTTCGAGTTAAAAAACATTTTCAGGGGACGCCTGGGTGGCTCAGTGGTTGAGCATCTGCCTTTGGCTCAGGGTGTGATCCTGGGGTCCTGGGATCGAGTCCCACACCGGGCTCCCCGCATGGAGCCTGCTTCTCCCTCTGCCTATGTCTCTGCCTCTCTCTGTGTGTCTCTCATCAATCAATAAATAAAATCTTTAAAATATATATTTTCAGATTAGCATATTAACAGATTACAAGTTTCACTTTTTAATAATCTTCATAACATCTATTTTAAAATACATATTTCTTTTTTGTTCCATTAATAAGCAATTCACACTCCTTAATTTACCTTATTAATTATGCAAAGAAAGGCATCGTCTCTTGGCCAGTACATTTAATATGAACATCTTACATTGTGTGTTTTGAGAGTGAACACACCTAATATAGAATGATTTTGAGGACATTTTACAGCATCAAAAATAGATGAAAACTCCTTTCATGACCTAATGTTGGAATGCTTGCCTTTGCTATGAAAAAAAAAAATGCCAACGGGTTTATTTTTGAAACGTTCATGTTTGTTTCTAAATGATGAAATTAGAAAAAGCCTTCAGGCTGCTCTTGTCCACCCCTTCCTAGCAAAGAACATTTTACAGGTGTTAGTGGTCTCCGTACCCAATAAACTGGATACGAGTCACAAGTATCAGCAGTAGCTTGATAAACTGTCTAAGATGTTTTATTATATAACAGCAACTTATAGATCTGATGAAACCATCTTGGGATTTAGAAAATGTCTTTCTTATATTTTCCATTCGTTTGTTGCATTTCAACATAAGTACCTACAGGTATCCATTCTTAGCTTTTAATCCTTTGTGGGTATATGTTTTAAGATATAGGATCTAAAATACAAATAACTTAAAATAGTATAACAGCTTAAAAAAAACCCACCATGCATATCAGTGGTCCCTTGAAATCCCAGCTGAGTAATTGCTTTAAGAGAGCTTTCCTTCTTCCCACCTCATAACCACCCTGTACACCCACTTGGAAGGGAGCAAATGCTTCAGCCTCAACAGGTGGGAATAATTATGTAATTCTAAACTTCATATTCAGAAAAATAGAAACCGAAGCTGGAAATTAAAAAAAACAAAAATCTTTAAGGGCATAAACCCCCTAGGACATCTTAGACATTCACTGGCTGGGAAATACTAATGGATTTAAAGCATAACTTGGTTTGCATTTTTAAAGGCTCTCTCTGGCAACACCAGTGGGGGTGAGTTAAGGAGAGGTGAGGCGGAGCCAAAGAGACCAGGTAAGTGGCTATTGCAAGAGTCTAAGCAAGAAATAAGAGGAGTCTATACCTGGCCAACAGCAGTGGCCAATGGATTACTATTTCAGGTCAAGAGCAAGGATTTAGTAATTAAAACCATTTCATCTGTAATTCTGTAAACACTGATCCATTGAGGCCACACCTGAATTGTGTAGAGCTGCAAGTCCTAAACTAAACAGGTGGCTCCCATGTGCTGAGGCTACCAAGAATTATGACTGCGCATTTTCTTTTTTTTTTTTTTAAGATTTATTTATTTATTTATTTATTTATTTATTTATTTATTTATTTATTTATTCATGAGATACACAGAGAGGCAGAGACACAGGCAGAGGGAGAAGCAGACTCCATGCAAGGATCCTGACGTGGAACTCAATCTTGAGTCTCCAGGATCAGGCCCCGGACTGAAGGCAGCGCTAAACCACTGAGCCACCCAGGCTGCCCATGGCTGCATATTTTCAATCATTTTTTGCCCTTCCCTTATATTCATCTTTTGGTTCTTTCTATTCCTTCCTGGAGCATAAAACTACTTCCTTCTAATTTTTTTACTCCTGTTCTGGGTTTAGAAAATAGACATCTAAGATTGCTTAGAATTGATATGAAATAATGATAGCTAAGTCATTAGGGTGAGACTCAGCAGTGCTCCTCAAAAAAGAAAAGTGCACGAAATTAGTGATGTCTCTTTTGTCTGCTTGTACGTGCTGTTTCTCACAGTACTCTCACTTGGGACGTGTCTTAGTTGGGGTTCACTCAGAAGCAGACCCTAAGGATAAATTTTTTTTGAGGGGAAGTGAAGGGAAGACCAGTGGCAGCTAAGAGTATGTTCTTAAGGCAACTACCAAATGGATGCTTGTTGCTTATCCCCGTTGGGAAGACCCTGGCAGCCCGCATAAAGTGGGTGCCTCAGAGTTGGCCCACACAGGATGCCATTTATACACCAATTCATATAAGCTATTGGTTGAGGGCATTAACTCCCCACTATTTCTGGTCTGTTGTGTAAGCAGCAAAGTGGGCTCCAGTAGCAAGAGAAGGTTCCCAGGCAAAGAAATGCAAGTGCTACCCAAAGAAATTGGTTGGGGGGTGGGGCGTGGGGGTGAAGGGGGCAGAGGGGCCAGAAATTGACAATGACTGCTACAAGGTCTAGGGGGTTACACTGAGAGAGGGGCGGGGCTGTAAGTCTGTATGTTTCATTATTGTCGTTATCATGGCTGCCACATTTTATCACTTTAGAGCTCCCCAAATTCACTCAGAGCTCTGTGGCTTCTCAGTGCCTTCCATGACTGTGCTCAAATGCCAAATAAATGTAGGTCACGGTAGTTAATTTTATGTCAACTTGACTGGCTAGAGATGCCCAGATAGCTGGTGAAACCTTTTCCGTGTGTCTGCTAGGGTGTTTCTGGAAAAGATTAGCATTTGAATTGGTAGGCTGAGTAAAGAAGAATGGCCTCACTAATGCAGGTGGGCATCATCAAATCCATGGAGGGCCTGACTAGAACAAAACGGTGGAGGAGGGGTGAATTTGCTCTCTGCCTGAACCAGGATGCCCATCTTCTCCTGCCCTTGGACATTAGCACTCCTGGTTTCCTGGCCTGCAGACCTGGACCTTACTATACCACTGGCCTTTCTTGTTCTCCAGCTTCCAGAATGCAGGTCATAGAACTTCTTGGTCTTCATAATCTCGTGAGTCAATTCCTGTCATATATTTCCTCTGCTTCCTTAAGTAACAAAACTCTGGTTTTTATCCTGGGCTCATTGGGTCCAACTAAAGGACTACATTTCTCAACCTCTCTTGCATATTGTTATAGTCATGTGACTAAGGTCTGGCCAGTGAGGAGAAGTATATAAGGAACACCAAAGAAAACTCCTTAAAAGGACTTGACTCAGTTGGAGGATGTACCCTTTTGCAAATACTCCTCTCCATCTTTCTTGTTCCCTTGGAGAGCAAACACAATCATTGGAGATAATCAGCTCTGGCCCATGAGGCATCCTTGAAGATGCAGGCTGTATGCTAAGGATGGAGGAGCGAAAAATAGAAGATTGAGTCCCTATTATATTTAAACCACTGTGGTCAAAACAGTTCCTGGCTGAAATGAAAATGTGTTCTAATTAGGTTAAAATGACTCTTATTCTATTCTCACCTATCTTTTGCCTCACACATTAACAAAAATGACTGTTTCCATGATAATAAAATAGCTACTTTTAAAATTTTCTGTTATTCTATAATTAAAGATTGAGCATTCAATCCTGAGTATTGAAGGGTGAGTACTGCCCCAAAATTGTGGTATTGTAATCAGTTAAACTAAATATAGATGAATCTCTCCTTAGTCTTTTCCAAAAGAACTGCTCCATAAAAATTAGAGCTAGAAGAATCATGAGGGGTCATTTAGTCTGACCCCCAATTCTTCAAGTTTTTAGAAATTATTGCAGGAAAGTAAATGTCTATTATTATTAAAGACCCAGCTATTATTTTATTTTTTAAGTTAACATATGATGTAAAGTTATGTGAATTTTAACACATGTATTGATTTCTGTTAACTACCACCACAATCAGGGTACAGAACAGTTCACATAACCCAAAAAGGTACAGCAGGGTAATTACACCTTCACACCACCCCAATCTATTTCCTTTTACTATACTTTAGTCTTTTCAAAAATATATCACCTTTTAGCATAGTGCTTTGAAGACTATCCAGATTGTTGCCTGGATCAATGGTTCAGTCTTTCCTATTGCAGCATAAAGTTTCGTTGTATAGATGTGCTAGTTCGTTACTTATTACCTTTTTTTAAAAAAATGTGTTTTATTTATTTAAATGAATTTTTTTTGAGAGGGAGAGAGAGGGGAGGGGCTGAGGGAGAAGGTGAGAGAATCTTAAGCAGTCTCCATGTCTAGTATGGAGTCCTACATGGGGCTCCATCTCCCAACCCTGAGATCATGACCTGAGTCAAAATCTAGAGTTGGGCACTTAACCAACTGAGCCACCAAGGCTATTATTCCCTTTTGATGGGTATTTGAGTTGTTTTCAGTTTGGGTAGACTTTAGATAGAGCTGCATGATCCAAAATTTTCATTTCCTAGGGTAAATATGGAGGACTGAGATAGTTGGATCAATCCTGCTCTTCCTATTACATTTTGAGAGCTTTTTATGTACTCTGCATATAAGACCTTTGATATGTGATTTATAAACATTCCCCCTGTATGTAACATGTATTTTTATGCTCTTTACAGTATTTTTATCAGAGAAATCTTTTTATTTTGTTGGAGTCTAATTTAACCAATATTTTCTATTGTGGGTCATGCTTTTGGTGTCCTATCTAAGAATTCTTTGCCTAATCCTGATCTTGATCTTCTACCTTTTCCTGTAAAAGTTTTATAGTTTTATGTTTTACATTTAGGTCTACGATCTACTTTAGTTCAATTTTGTTTTGGGGTGAAGTTTAGGTTTCATTTTTTTTTATACATAGATGTCCACTTGTTTCAACACAACTTGTTGAAAAGATAACTCTTTCTCCATTGAATTGCCTTTGAACCTCTGTCAAAAATCAATTGGCCATATTTGTGTAGGTTGATTTCTGGTGTCTTTGTTCTGTTTGTTGTTCTATTATTTGTTCCCTCACCAATACCACCCTGTCTTGATTTTTGTAGCTTTTTATAATAGGTCTTACAATTGTATAGTGTGATTCCTCAAACTTTTTTTTTTTTTTACAAAATTGTTTTGGTTATTCTTGTTCCTTTGCCATTCCAAATAAGTTTTAGAGTAAGCTTGCCACATCTACAAGAAGTTCTGGAATTTGTATTAGAATTATGTTAAATTTGTAGATCAATTTAGGAAGAACTGACATTTTTATTATGTTGAGACTTCCAACTCATGAAAAAGATATATATCTGCATTTTTTTAGGTGTTCGAGTTCTTTCATGAGTTTGTAATTTTTAGTATACAGAACCTATGTATGTTTGGTCACATGTTTGGTCAGATTTAGACCTCAGTATTTCTTTCTTTCTTGTTTTCTCTTTTTTGTTGGGGAAGGGGTGCTGACTACTATATTTATATTAAATTTGGGGTTCCAATTATTTATTGCTAATATACAAAAATAAAACTGAATAGGAAATTGAACTTGTACTTGTCACTAAGCTCACCTGTTCTGGGAGAAGTCTTGTCTTTGCTTTTGGTAGATTCCTTTGGATTTTCTTAATGACGTCATGTCATCTGTGAATAGGGACAGTTTCATTTCTTCCTTTCCAATATGTATGCCCTTTTTTTTTTTTTCTTTTTGCCCTATTTTACCAAATAAGACTCAGTACCAAGTTGAATAGGAGTGAGGAGAGTGGACATCCCAGTCTTATTCCTGATCTTAGAAGAAAAACATTGTACCATTAGGTAAGATGTTAGCTGCAAATTTTTTTATAGATGCTTTTTACCAGGTTGAGAATCTTACCTTCTATTTCTAGTTCACCAAAAATGTTTATCATGATTGAACATTATATTTTGTCAAAAGCATTTTTTTCTGCACCAATTAATATAATCAAGTGGTTTTTCTTCTGTAGATTGTTAATATGGTGTATTACATTTGTTGTTCTTTAAAACTTGAGCCAGTCTTCTTTCATTCCCAGGATAAAACCCACTTGGTCATGGTGAGAGGTAGGTAGGTGGATGGATGGATGGATGGGTAGATAGATAGACACAATGTGCAGGATTCAATTTGCTAATGTATTATTGGGAATTTTGGTACCTATGTTCATGAGGGATACTGGTCTGTGGTTTTCTTTCCGTGTAATCTCTTTCCTGGTTTTGCTATCAGAGTAATTGAATAATCATATGAATTGGGAAGTGTTCCTTTCTATTCTACTTGCTGGAAGAGATTGTATAGAGTTGGTGCTATTTCTTCCTTAAATAATTGGTAGAATTTATTAGTGAAACCATCTAGGACTAGAGATTTCTGTTAAAGAAGGTTTTTAACTATGAGTTTAATTTCTTTAGTACTTATAAGGCTATTCAGGTTGTCTGTTTTATATGGGTGAGTTTCATATTGGGTGAGTTTTGGTTAACTTATAGTTTTTAAGGAACTAGTCCATTTCTTCTGGTTTGGTTGAGTTTATACATATAAAGTTGTTTTTAGTATTTCCTTCTTATCCTTTGCAGGGTCTGTAGCGAAATTTCCTTGTTCATATCTGGGTAATTTGTTGTAGAGTGACCAACCATCCCAGATTGCTCAGGACAGGGGGATTTCCTGGGATGCAGGACTTAAAGTGCTTAAACTGGAAAGTCCCAGGCAAACCAGGATGAAGTGGTTGCTCTTATTTCCTTTTTCCCCCCTTTGGCAGTCCTGCTAGAAGTTTATCAATCTTATTAGTCTTTTCCAAGAATCAGTTTTTGGTTTATTGATTTTTCCCTATTTTTTTGGTGTTTTCAATTCCATGAATTTTTACTTTTATCTTTAGTTCCCTCTTTATGATTGCTTTGGGTTTATTTTGCTCTTCTTTCTTGGTTCCTTAAGGTGGAAGTTGAGATTATTAATTTGAAAGATTTATCATCCAATACAAGTATTTAATGCTATAAATTTCCCCTTAAACACTGCTTTAGTGGCATTCCACAAGTCTTAATATATTATATTTTCATTTTAATTCAATTCACAATATTCATACTTTTTGAGACTTATATCTTTGATGAATGAATATTTAGACATGTGTTATTTGATTTTTTTCATGTGTTTGGAGATTTTCCTATTATCTTTTTGTTGATGGATTGTGGTTTAGCTCCATAATGATTAGAAGACATACTTGTATGATTTCAATTCTGTTAAATATCTTATGGTTTCTTTTGTGTTCCAGGATTTGATCTTTCCTGGCAAATAGTCCAAGTGCACTTGAAAATATGTCAATGCTCCAGTGCCTGCCTACCACTGACCTAGCAATGGGACATCTAGTAAATCACCACATCTCATATGACCCTCTGTTCCCATGTACTTAAAATTAGAATGAACTAGATAATCTCTAGATTATCTAGATTATCAGTGCCTGTCTTTAATACATATCCTCCTCCCATGAGTAAGCAGGAATGAGACAGCTTCCTTCCTGTTCGTCCCTCAGGAATAACAAATCAATTTTATCTGCTCCTGAATAAATGGACATGGAAGATACAACCTGTTTGCAAAGCCTTGCCTTTGGTCACCCAGAAGCCATGAGGAATTTGAGGAACAACATACAAAAATGTTATTCCTACAAGGCAGTTTCTGCAGCCTTAATAATATTAAGAAAGGAGGATGTGAATCTGTTCATTTTTTCCAAACTTGAAAAGATATTGCAACTTCTTCAGTCTCTTGCCAGTCAGTCTAGTGATACAATTTCTATTTAGATCTGGGGTCACAAAAGTCATTCCATAATCTCCTTGGTGAACTGCACACCCAGTCTCTTCTCTCTCCCTGATCCATCTCAAATATTTCACCAGCATCACTCCCATGAAATCTAAGATCAAATAAAAATCGAAAGGATGGGCTTTCAGAATCCTATCCCAGAACATGTCCACAAGTAGATAACCGAAGACATCGGAGGAATGAGAATAAAAAGGAGGGCATCAACTCCGGCGGGGGGGGGGGGGGGGGGGGCCTTTCTGAATCCTCATCCTCACAACATGAATAGGGTTTTATGTCTCTTGTATTTCCACATATTGCCATTTTTGAGGGCCGATGGTACTTTGTAAAAAGCAGACATTAAGAAATTTGGAATAGGGCAGCCCCGGTGGCTCAGCGGCTTAGCGCCACCTTCAGCCCAGGGCGTGATCCTGGAGACCTGAGATCGAGTCCCGGGTCGGGCTCCCTGCAGGGAGCCTGTTTCTCCCTCTGCCTGTGTCTCTGCCTCACTCTCTCTGTGTCTCTCATGAATAAATAAATAAAATTTAAAAAAAAAAGAAATTTGGAATAGAAGGGACATTCACTTATTAAATATAATTTGAAATCAAGAGACAGATGTCTCCCTGAATACCTTCAGTAGAGAGAGCCTACAACCAGGACCTTCTGAAGTGTTTGGAAGGCTTAAACCCAGACGTACAACATGTCAGGTGCCAGCAGGGGGCAGCAGCTTGGCAGGAACGTGGAGGCAGGCCTGGGTATATGGTGAGGCCAATGAAACTCTGCCAACAGGAAACCACTGTGCTCTGCACTTGGAAGAGCTTCATCATGAGGTGAAGCATCATACGAGAATCAAGACAGGAAATATTTTGAAGATCAAAAAATATTTTCCTTTTTATTATGAAAATTGTCATACACATGTGCACATTAACACACACACACACACACACACAGAGAGAAGTAGAAAAAGAGAGTAAATGCATATATCCAATCTTCAGATCATCATTTATCAGTATTCTGCAATGCTTTCTTACCTACACCTATTATCTTTCTCATTTTAGTGACACTTGGAGTTTTAAATTCTAGAATATGTGGTCTTCAAAGGTGAGGTTCAGTGGGTAGTCCAACCCTGGTACCATCCAACACTGCCAGTAAGGACCGAAGTCTCCTTATCTTTCTGCCTTGATACCTTTAGGGTATAGGATAAGCCTCATGATGACAAGATGGCTACTGCACCTCCAGGATCACATCAACCTTGCAGGCAGAAAGAAGATCCAGGTTAAGAGGCACATGCTAAAGGTCACCTTTTGCATTAGAAATGAAGATAGGTCTCAAGGAAAGCAGTCAAATTGAGAGCCAAAAATAAGTTTTCTAAGCCTCCTAAGAAAGAGGGGAAAATACTAAGAAGTCCAATTCAGGAAAAATGCAACATTATTGATCATTTTTTACAGCTTCCAATGAGACCAAGTTTTTAGACAAATTATCTCATTAAATCTTCACAGCCACCCAACTGAGCAGGTAAAATCATTTTACAGGTGATGAAATGAAGCCTCAAGAGACCTAGTAGTTCTCTTAAGGCTACAGAGCTGATAAATGGGGGCTCCAAAGCCATCCCTTCTACTCTGTCCTCATTTCCTTTTTATTGATCCTCCCAGAGATGTGGTAAATGTCTCTGTAGATTGAAAAATCCATAATCCTCACTATCAAAAGCCACTATTGTATACACATGATTTCAAACTCAGGAGCACAAAAGTGTACATTTTTCTCATGTCCAGAGCACAGTGCTGCCCACCAAGTTGCAGGCCTGGCTGTGCCTGCACCACAGGAGACCCTCTGGGCACTAGTCTTTGCAGCCTCTGAGCAGATGCTCCCCAGCCCTAGACCCAGATGCATCTGCTTAAAGAAATGAGTCAAACCTCCACAAAGCCATGCTTTTCTGCTTTTTCCAATAAAAGAAAATGCATGTAGATTCACAGGGCTCAAAATGACCTTCTGTCAAGGGCTTCTGAATTGTCTTCAAAGAAGGAAAATATTGCTTTGTGCATAGCTCTTGGGATAGTTTAATCATGAACTGAACTTCATATAAAAGCAAAGATAAGAGATTTGATGAAGTCCAAAATGTTTTAACTTTTTATTATAAAAGTTGTCAAAAATACACAGAAGAGGGGAGAATAATAT
Organism: Canis lupus baileyi; assembly: GCF_048164855.1. Lineage (NCBI taxonomy): Eukaryota > Metazoa > Chordata > Mammalia > Carnivora > Canidae > Canis > Canis lupus. Next base: position 46,835,933 of record NC_132846.1, on the reverse strand, counting down.
AATGAACCTCATGTGTACATCCCCCTGATTCAACAGTCACTCACTTTGAGCTCTACTTTCTTCATTCCTTTTCATCTGCCTTCCATTTTCTGCAGTTATTTTTTCAAGCCCGTTCCTGTCATCAGGTCATTTTGCCCCCAAATCTTTCCATACATATCTCTACTAAACACAGACATTTTCTTATATAAACACATAACCATCACCAAAGCCAATGGTATTAATATCTACTCTGTATTCAAGTTTTCAATTGTCTCAAAACATCTTTTTATCATAGGTTTCCTCAAAATAGCATCTAAACAAAACCAAGCTACTGCAATTGACTGTTACCTTCGTTAAATCCCTTCTATCCTGAGTTAACGTGTTAACCATGCCAGCAAGGCCTTCCTTCACTTTTTCAAGCATCCTCTCTCCTATCTCGAAGGCCTTTCACTTGCTGTTCTTTCTACCTGAAAGATGTCACCAGGCCCATATATTACCTGGAAACCATCTACCTGTCCTTCAGCTTTCAGATTGGATGTTCTTTCTTCAATGAAGTGTCTCCTACCAGACCTTCTGTTACTAAGTGCAGACTGACCCAACAGTTCTGAGGCAAAGTATGAGATTCTGCATTTCTAACAAGAATTCTTTCTGACTCTTTGCTCTGAACCCCAACATTTCCACATCAATGGCACTGTACATTAGAAAATGAAGGATAGTCATCCAAAGAGATAGTGAGCCCTACAATTGTCCTCACTTACTGTCCTGAAAGAATTTCCAAGCTGTGGTGTGTGGAGGGGAATCCTATGTAGAGCCCAGCAGATTCCCAATTTGAAGACACGGAACAGAGTCTAGGGGAGACCAAAGCAGAGCTGCCAGGGCAGAGTATCAAAATAAGAGCACTACACAGCAAGAATCCGGAAGATATGCAGAGGGTCTGCTTTGAGTACTCAGCAACATACTGATCATTACATTCATGTGAGGAAATTACTCAAGACCAGGGAAAGAACCACTCTAAAAGATGAGATAGGAGAGTCAAAAACCTCAGAATTGTCAAGGAAATTGACTACTGAGAAGGGTTTTGGGACCTTCTGATACCACCTAAAGAATCTTAAAAGCAAAACCTGAAAGTAGCAAAATATTTCTAAGTAGTTTAATTGTATCTCAAAACTAAACTTAGTTTTGAGGGATTTCTGGGTGGCTCAGCGGTTTGGTGCCTGCCTTCGGCCCAGGGTGTGATCCTGGAGTCCCGGAATTGAGTCCCACCTTGGGAGTCCCGGAATTGAGTCCCACCTTGGGCTTCCTGAATGGAGCCTGCTTCTCCTCTGTCTGTGTCTCTGCCTCTCTCTCTCTCTCTCTCTCTTTCTTTCTGTGTGTGTGTGTGTGTATCTCATGAATAAATAAATAAAATCTTTTTAAAAAAAAACTAAACTTAGGAACATTTTTAGGAAGACAAAAATATCAAAAATATCAAAAGGTAAAAAAAAAGTCAAAAGGTAAAGATTGTCAGAGTGATGGGGAAAAATAAGATGCACCTAAATATATGCTCTGTATAATGAACACTCATTTATTTTAAAGACACAAGTTAATAGTAAAAGAATGGAAAAATGTATATTCTAATCAAAAGAAAGCTGGAGTGACTAAATTAATATCAGTAATATTCAGAGCAAAGCATTTTACCAGTCATAAAGAGGTCATTTCATAATGATGAGGCATCAATTCATCAAGATAACATAACAATAATAAGGGTTTATGCCCCTAATAATAGAGCTTCAGAGTCCATAAAATAAAAGTTGGTAGAACTTCAAAGAAAAACAAACAAATCTGTAACTATAGCCAGATATTGTATTGCCACTTTCTCAATAGCTAGTAAAATAAAAAGATAAAATAAGTAAAAATAGAAAAGGCTTGAACAACACCAATTAACCAAGGTGACCTAATTAACACTCCACTCAACAATAGCAGAATTCATATCCTTTTCAAGTGCACAGGAAAAATTTACCCTGATGGACCATATTGTGGGTTATGAAATATGTCTCAGTAAATTTAGAAGGATTCAACTCATATAAAGAATGTTCTCTGTCACCAGAATTAAATTGCCAAGGCCTCTGGAAAATCTCCAATTATTTGAAAATTAAATAACACACTTCTAAATAATCCATGAATTAGAGAAGAAATCAAAAGGAAAATTAGCAAGTATTTTCACCTGAACAAAATGAAAATATAGCAATCCACATTTTAAGGAATGCTAAAAATGATTATTTAGGAGAAATTTATAGCTGTTTTTTTGGTTTGTTTTTAAGATAGCTGACATACAATGTTACATTAATTTCTGATGTTGTTATGTAGTAATTTAACTTCTCTATGGTTTATGCTATGCTCACCACAAGTGTAGCTGTTACCTGTCACTATTCAATTCTCTTACATTATCACTGACTATATTCCCTATGCCATGCCTTTTATTTCCATGATTTATTTATTCCATAACTGGAAGTTTATATTTCCTATTCCCCTTCACTCATTTGGCCCCTCCTCCATCCCTCATCTTTAAATGCTTGTATTATGAAAAAAAAGATATCCTACCAATGACCTCAGTTTTCACCTGAAGAAACTAGAAAAAAAAGAGCAAAAGAAATAAAACAATAAATATTAAAACAAAAATCAATGAACTAAATAACAGAAATGCAATAAAGAAACTCAGTAAAATTAAAAGCTAATTCTATGAGATAATCAATAAAATTCTTTAATCTCTAGCCCGACTGATCAGGAAAACACACACACAAATTACCAAAATCAAGAATGAGAATGGCTATTTCTCTACACATTCTATATATATTAAACAAATAATAAGGAAATATGGTGAACAACTTTATGATAATTTAGATGAAATGGGTCAAATCTACTCAAAATGAAATAGACAAATTGAATAACTTTATATCAAAAAGAACTTGACTTTGTAGTTAGAAACTTTCACACAAAGGAAATCGGAGGCCTAGATGGCTTCACTGATGAGTTCTACTAAATATTTAAGGAAGAAATAATATCAGTTCTAGACAAACTCTTCCATAAAATTGAGAAGGAAGGAATACCTCCCAAATCATTCTATAATGTTATCCCAACTCATTTATTCTGATACCAAAACCCAGACAGGTTACAATAAAATAAAACTACAGATCAAAATCCCTCATGAGCATATATGCAAACTTTTTTCAAGAAAGGAAACAAGAGGGAATCCTAAGCAAACTCTTTGACCAGCACAGAACCCAATATGGGCTCAATCTCACAACCCTGAGATCATGACCTCAGTTAAGATCAAGAGTCAGATGCTTAACTGACTGAGCCACCTAGGCCCCCCATATACGTAAACTTTCTAAACAAAATATTATCAAACTTATTCCAACAATATATAAAGTATGACATATCAAGACCAAATATAATTCATCGCATGAATACAATATTGTTTTAATGCTCAAAAAGCAATATAATTCACCTAGTAACACACTTTTTAAAAGTTATTTAAAAAGAAGTCATATGATCATTTCAATAGATGCAGAAAAAGCAAACTGAGAACAGAAGGAACTTTCTCACCTAGATATTACCAATTTAGAAAAACTTAGCTGCTAACATAATGCTTCAGGGAAAACATTCAGTCTTTCACCATTAATATCCAG